>NC_134581.1:10217500-10517500 GCF_037038515.1 Microtus pennsylvanicus | reverse complement strand
TTATGAGGTTGGTGGCAATAAAATAGTCCTTAAATATTTGTTTTTCCTCAGTCTCATATCAGGTGGCTCTTCTGACATGAGACAGAGATTTTGGATTTCACTTTAATAAGCCTTCTTGGGTTTAGAGGAGAGAGCCATACTCCCACGACTTTTTATTAGACTGGGGCTGCAACAAGACTTAATACATTACATGTCTATAGAGAACTGCAGAAACAAACATTTGCAAAGATTTATGAAATTTTATCCTGTTCGAAATGTGATATACCAGTAAGCCAATTTACTCTTTTGGGGGGGGGGGCATTTTTTCTGGATGATTTGTCCTTTTTCTTCAGATGTCTCATTTGTCCAGTAGTCTTCAGATTCCTCAAATAAATCCTTAAGGCTCAATGCCTTTACTCTCTTGGAAAGACAGAAACAAAACCCTTCCCCAACCCTAACTTTGTGGAGATTCTCTTTTGGTAAATTACCTGGTCAAATGAAAAAAATTAGTTAGTTTTATAGGTTAGTTTGAATTAAACGACCATGGTGCTTAATGAACTATCATCTCGTTTAATGTAGAGGTATCTCTTGTCCAAATCGAATACACACACACATACACATATATACCTATGTATACATATGATATATATGTGCATACATGTATGATATAAATCTATATTTCCAGATGCGCCCTAGTTTCCTGAGTGCTAGGGGGCAGGCATGTGCCACCACAACATGGGAATACACTCTCTACAGAATTGTTCTTTTCAGGTTTCTTGTCCATTTGCTAATCTGGATTGTCTGTTTTCTTCAATTATTTATTATTTTTATTTGTGTGTGTCTATGTGAGTATGTCGTGTTATGCTTGTTCCTATAGATCCCCTTGGATCTGGCAGTTGTAAACCACCCTAAGTAGTTGCTGGGAACTGAACCCATGTTGTCTGGAAGAGTATTAAGCCTTCTTAACTCTTAAGCTGTCTGGTCAATCCCTACTATGTCTTTAGAAGTTAGACTAGGGAGACATCTTCTTGTGTTGTAGATAGGAGCTTCCTTAACTGCATGCAGTTCCATTTATCTTACACTCTGTGACTGGACATTTTACTTTCTTGGCAGTGTTTTTTTCCCCCATGTACATGATATTTTGTTAATTAAAAAAATGATTCATGTGTTTATGTGGACAAAGCATTGTCCCCATGCACAGAGCAGGGCAGTCTGCAGTCTGTAGGTTCTCTCCCCATCATATGATTTTTAGGGAAGGCGCTGAGGCTCTCAGGGTGGGCAGCAAGCACACTTACCTTGATGAACCATCTTGCTAGGTCTGGTTTGTTTGTTAACTTTTAGGTTAGCATTAAATAAAATAGGGAGCCAGCAGTGGTGGTGTATGGCTTTAATCCCAGCACTTGGGAGGCAGAGGCAGGCAGATCTCTGTGAGTTTGAGGCCAGCCTGGTCTACAAGATGAGTTCCAGGACAGCTAGGACTGTTACACATAGAAACCTTGTCTCCGAGAAGAGCGGGGGGGGGGGGGCATTTTCCTACTTTGTTTTAATCATTTCTGCTCCTCACTGCCCCCACGTACTCCTGTGCACTCCTAGTTGTTCCCTTCCTTTACCTAGATAGACCTCCCTTTTACTTTCTTGTTTATAATCTGTTGCCCACTTCCATGACCTTAAGATCCTGTCTTCCTTTCTCATGATTTTCTTTCTAGTTCATGACTTTCACATCTATTTTAAATGCAAACACATATATATCTGTATATATAAATACAAACATAAAATTTTTAATCTAGGATCTGCATATAAGAGAAAACTTGGTATTTGTCTTTCTATTTTGTTTTGTTTTATTTTTCGAGACAGTTTCCTTGTGTAGCCCTGGCTGTCTTAGAACTTGCTCTGTAGACCAGGCTGACCTCAAACTCACAGATCCATCTGTCTCTGCCTCCTGAGTGCTGGGATTAAAGGTGTGTGCCACTACTGCTTGGTGGTATTTGTCTTTCTGAATCTGGTTTATTTTACTTAATGTATTGTCTTTCAGTTCCATCTGTGTTCTTGCACATGTTGCAGTTTTTGCTTTATAGCTGCATAAACTTTCATTGTGTATTTAACAAAGTTTCTTTATCCATTCATCTGTTGATGGGCATCTAAGAGTTTCCACTTCTTAGCTATTATAAATAATACAACAATAAACAAGTATTTCCTGGGGTGGGGTGACTTAGTGTGCTTTGGGTCTACTGAAGAACTGTATAACCATGTCATATGGTAGCTCTGTTTGTGTGTCACTTCATTTTAACATAGTGCTTAGTCATTTCCTCTATGAATGGAGGGAGAATTCTGGGTGTTTGTTTGAAGTAATGCCTCATGCCTTACCCCAGGCCTGGAACTCATAAAATCCTCCTGAGGTCAGGTGTTCCAGTCATGTGTCACCATGTCCAACATGAATGGAGATTTCTATGTACCATCTTGGCCTGTATTAAGGCAAAGCTCCAACCCCTGGCTGATTCAGTGCTCTTGTGTGCTCTTGGTACTAGTCATACTTGAAGGAGCACTGAGAACTTGGCGAGGAGCTGCCCCTCCTGACTCCCAGTCTGCTGTTTGTGCATCCTGAAGATGCTCCTCTCACAGGTGCTAGGAAACCAAGTGACAGCTTTGTGTTTTAAGTATCTGATGAAACTTTTTTTTCCAGTCTGCAGGATATTTTATATTCTTTTTTGATGTTTGAGCTTGTTTTATTAGTAATGCTTTGAATTGTTAATATACTAGACACATATCAATAGGAAATCATAAATTTCAACAGGGTAAAATTCGGCTTTATTTTTATTTATCTTCCCTTTTTCTCTTTAACTATGATAGTTTTCCTTTTTTTGTTTTAATATACAATGTCAAGAACTGATTTTATGTTGACATTTATTTGACATCCTTTTGTCATGGTGGCTACATTCTAACTTTAATTTTCCTGCTGCTTGCTTTTTAGTTTCCAAATTTCATGTTAGATAGAGCTAAGTCTAAAGTTATGTTTTGCTCACACTCATATTTATGTTAAAGCCATTCTTTGTTTCAAGCATGAGAAGAACAGTTAAATCATAGTTTTAAAATAATTTAAAGATACATTTTCTCTCAGATACTCTTCAGAAGTTGCTTGCTGACAATTGTGTACTAGCTTAGCAATACACGGTGCTACATACACTTGGGTCACTGAAACATCACTGTGAGTTCAGAAATAAGCTCTTATCTTTATGGGTCATCGATACACATCAGCTGTGCCAAGACTATGCAGAACAGCAAGGGTTGCTTGCTGTATACTCCAAAGACCCACATGTAGAGTTCCATCCCCTTACAGAATCACCCAAGATGAGCTAAAAATGAATCAAAGGAGCTAAAGTGATATACCACTTACAAATTGTTAGATAGCTTTCAAACATTTTAAACCAAACCATATGCACCAAGGGAAAATATTAATAAATTTGATCTATCTATGATAAATTCAGCAGTGTGGCAGCATACAGAATCAATTTGCACAAATCAATAGCTTTCCTTTATAACAACAACAAACACAGAGAAAAAGATCGTAGACCTCCAGCCACAATAGTCTCAAAGAAAATAAAATATCTAAGAATAAACATGACCAAGGGAGTGAAGGATCCCTACCGTGAAGAATCCAGACCTCTGAAGAAAGACAGAAAAAGACAGAAGATGGAAAGACATCCCTTGGTCATGGGTTGGTAAAGTTAACGTTATGAAAAGGACTATTTTACCACAAAAATAGAAAAAAATCTAAAATTCATATGGAAACATAAAAAACCCTGGATAGCCAAAACAATTCTGAGCAAAACAAATAAGCAGACAGACAGACAAATAAAACAAAATGCAACCAACCAAGATAACTCATAAAAACAACAGCAGTGCTGTGAAGGTTACCATTCCAGATCTCAGCATATATTGCAGAGCCATAATAATAACAATAATATGGGCCTGGCCCAAAAAAAAGACAGGTAAACAGTAGAACAAATCAAAGACCCAAATGTAAGTTCCTGTAGCTTCAGCCATTTTCTCTTTTCTTTTCTTTCTTTTTTTTTCCCCAAGTGCTGGGATTAATATCATGCACCACCACTGCCCAGCCAGTCATTTCATATTTGATAAAGGTGCTAAAAACATAAGATGTGAAAAAAGAAAGCATCTTTAGGCTGGGTGGTGGTGGTGCACACCTTTAATCCCAACTCTCTGGAGGCAGAATCAGGTGGATCTCTGAGTTCAAGGCCAGCCAGGGCTACACAGAGAAACCCTGTCTCAAAAACCCCAAAGAAAGAAAACATCTTCATTGACTGGTGCTGGGATAACTGGATGTCCATACATAAGACGAATGGAATTAGATCCATATCTGTCACCTTGCACAAAAACTAACTCCACATGGACCAAAGACCTAACTGTAAAACCTGAAACACTGGTACTGCCAAAAGAAAACTTAGGCAATGCCTACAAGATATAGGAACAGGAAAAAGCTTTTGAATAGGACTGTTTGCCCTAAAATTAAGGCCAGCAACTGACGAGTAGGATTTCACAAAAGTAAAAAGCTTCTACACACCTTAAAAAAAAAAAATCAGTTGGGTGAAGTGGAAGCTTAAAAATTGGGAGAGAATCTTAGCTAGTTATAAATCTGAAAGAGGATTAATACCCAGAATATATAAAGAACTCAAAAAACAATGAATCATAAATAAACAAACAGATGGCCCATTAAAAAATGTGGGCATAGGACTTGGACAGGAAGTTTTCAAAAGAAGAAAAACAAAATGTCTAAGAAATGTCTCAAAAAATATTTATCATCCCTAGTAATTAGGGAAATGGAAATCAAAACAATTTCTAGATTTCATCTTACCCCAGTTTATATGGAGATGAGTGTTGAGAATTCTCAGGAAACTAAAAATAAATGTACCATATGACCCAGCAGTACCACTCTTTGGCTTATGCCCAAAAGGACTTGACGTACTCCACAGATAGTTGCTCGGTCATGTTCATTGCTGCTGTGTTCACAGGAGCTAGGAAATGAAAGCAACCTAAATACCATTCAGATGACAAATGGGTAATGAAAATGGGGCACATAAACACTGTGGGATACTATTTGGTTGTAAAGAAAAACAGTGAAACCATGAACTTTGCTGATAAATGGATGGAAATAGAAAAGATCATTTTGAGTGAAGTGACCCAGTTCCAGAAGAACAAATGTCTCATCAGAAGTTCCTAGATTTAGGTCTTCAAGTGTGAGTACATACACTGGAGTGATTGCTGAAAACAGGAAAGAAAGGGATCATTGTTACAGTTGAAGCTGGGCAGGTAGTGAATCAACAAAGAGGGAAATAGCAGAGCCCAGCTCATCTGATGGGGGAAAAGGAAAAATGTGTTGGGGCTGTAACTAGGGGTGGATGGGGGGATAACTACAGAAGTAGGGGAAAAGGGGTAAAATAGCAGTAAGGATGTCTGGGAAAAGTCACAGGAATCACAGTCTACCTCAAAAAGCCTATAATACACATTGAAGTTACATATAAATATTCATATATAGTTTAAATGAAATTCTCTCACCTGGGCTGACAGTACTTCATCTAAGAGCCAAGACCATCTAACAAAAATTTTAACACCAGGAATCAGAATCCCTGTTTTGAATTGTTGGTCAGGTTGTTCAAGATACTCCTAAAATATTACAGTCTATTGCTGTTGCCCTTGTTTGCTTTAATTTTTTGTGTGTGTGTGTGTGTGTGTGTGTGTTCTGAGACAGGGTTTCTCTGTGTAACCAATGTGGCTGTTCTAGAATTTTTTTTTGTAGACCAGGCTGACCTCAAACTCACAGAGATCCACCTGCCTTTGCCTCCCTCGGATTAAAGGCATGCACCATCTAATTAAATACTTTTTGAAAGAGGGTATACAGATAGCTATGAACACATAAAATGATGCTGAATATTATTTAGCTGTAAGAAATTCTGATCAAAACTACATATCTCAAAACAAAACAAAACAAAACAAAGCTACATACCTCTTCACCCCACCATAGGTAACAAAGAATAAAAGGATGAAACTTTCATGGGAACATAAAATAATAAAGCAATTGGGAAAACAGTTTATAACTCTTTTGAATGTCAGTCATAGAGCTATCACATGACCCAGCAAGTTCCACTCATAGGTATACAAGTGATAGAAAAACATGTCTCTACAAAGACCTCTATGGAAGTGCTGCTGACAGCATAGTCACAGTC
Organism: Microtus pennsylvanicus; assembly: GCF_037038515.1. Taxonomy (NCBI): domain Eukaryota; kingdom Metazoa; phylum Chordata; class Mammalia; order Rodentia; family Cricetidae; genus Microtus; species Microtus pennsylvanicus. The sequence goes on along the minus strand of NC_134581.1, from coordinate 10,511,285 downwards.
ACAAAACCATGGAAACACCTCCCATCCACAGGTATATCAACTAATGAGTGGATATTCAAGGGCAGTATATCCATCCAGTGGAATAGAAAGAACCCAGTCATCAAAAGGTCTGCATTATGATTCCATTTGAATTAAATGACCAGATAGGGTAATTCATAGGTCTATAACAATAGGAAATAGATTAATGATTACCTAGGAATGGAGAGGAGAGAGAAAATAGGAAAGGAGCAATTATCGCTAATGGATATGTGGGTGTTTGTTGGGATGATAAAAATGTCAAAATTGTGATACTGGTCGTATCACTCGGGATATACTATAAACCACCGAGTTGTACATTTCATCTTCTTTCATGGTGGCCCTGGAGATCAGTCCCAAGGCTTCACACATGCTCCATAAGTATTCTACGGCAGAGCTACATCTCAGCTCTGAAAAGCACACTTCAATGCCATGAATTGTATGATATTTCAAGTCTCACTCAATAAAGCCCAAAGTAGATGACTCTGAACACCTAACCTTAATTTACTATTCTTAACTTGGAACCTGGGACTGCACTTCAGTTAGAGATGCTTTTTCTAGGTCTGTCTCCCTTAGTGTGTAAATCTGGCCTTCTCAGAGTTTCGTTGACTTCCTAAGAAGTGTTGCATTCTTTTGGACAGCCTGTCTTTGTTGTGTTTTCCTTCTGCTCAGTTTGTTCCTCTCATCCCCACACAATTACTCAAAAGGGCCTAGAGTCTTCTTTTCCATTTCCGTTAGATTATATATGAAAGCTGTTCTCTTAGGAATGAGTTCTGGGGGACTTGAGAGAAGGCTCAGTGGCTGAAAGCACTGACTGTTAATACAGAGGACCTGGGTTTAATTCCCAACACCCACATGGCAGCTCACAACTGTCTGTAACTCCAGTTCCAGGGGATCCAGCACCGTCACACAGACATACAGGCACAGCACCAATGCGCATAGAATGAAAAAAGAATGAGTTTCTGTCAGGTATAGTGGCATATGCCTTTAATCTCATCATCCAGAAGGCAGAAACAGGTGGATCTTTGTGAGTTTGAGGCCAGCCTGGCCTATATAGAGGGAGTGCCAGGCCAGCTGTGGCTTCATAGTGACACCTTTCTCTCAAAAATCGTATTTCTAAAATGTGTTTGAAGTTTAATGATGGGGGTTGGAATCTTCAGTGAAGTCTGTGTAGAAAACTATGCTGTGCTTTGATTCATTTGTTTGCTTTAAAGATGTAAAGTTTATCTTTAATAATGTTTGAGCAGGAGATTAAATACTTTTTAATAAATACCGAGGTTGCATTGCAGTTCCCTGTGAACACTGGTTGAGGAGAATGGAAAGAAGGGAGGCCTAGGAGACACTAGGATAGTCTAGGAGGAAAGTGAGAACTGACAGCAGCTTCCTGCCCAGCCTAGTCTAGACCTTTGGATGCTGCCCTTTCTCCTGCTCCTTCTTCATCACTTCTTACCATTCCTGTTAATATTCGGTTGTCTCAGTTGCTTCCTCTTCTTAGTCATGCTGCTTGTATCTCTTCCATGCTTCGTGTTTTGCCTCATTTTAATTCCATGCTAGCCCCTTTCTGAACTTTCTGTTTGTTGTTAGTTAGAGACAGGCTGGATTCTTCTGCCCACATTGGTTTTGGACTCACCTAATAGCTGTTGCTCACATGGAGTCCCTGCTCCTCCTGCCTCTCAAGTGCTGGAATTACCAGCATGTGCTCACCATCCCCCTCCTCTCTTCCCCCCTCCCTGGCTCATTCTAAGCTATCTATCTTAAATTCCCTACTCCCATTTTCCTAAGTCTTGGTCTCAGGCTTTTTTATCTTTTAGTGTTGCCAAGGGAACCAAGGTCTTCATGTAGTCTCATGTTTCTCATAGCCTTATACTGCTTCTCCTCACCCCACCCAAACAGCTTTTCTAAGTCCTTTCTTTTCTGTCCCTGGCTCATCTGGACTTGTTCTGAGGTGTCAGCTTCCAGTTTCTGTGCTCCCTTGCATCTCATGCCCACATCTTACCTTCTTAATCTGCTCAACCCCATGGAAGATACTGTGTTGTAGGATGAAGCAGCTTGTGTCTTTCCTCTGATGTTACATACATAGTTATTCTTATTGGATTAGTTAGGGTTGGAGGAAAGATTAAGGTTTAGAAATTGCTTCATAAGGAATCCCTAAGAACTTTTTAGCTAAATATATTCATATATATAGATATATTTTTTCCTTTTATATGTGTTTTGCCTGCATGCCATGTGCATGTAGTACCTGTGAAGGTCGAAGGACATTGGATTTCCTGGTACTGAATTGACAGCTAATTGTGTGCTGTTATGTGGGTGCTGGGAATCAAATTCTGGTTTCTGGAATAACAGCCAGTGCTCTTAGCCTCTGAGCCATCATCTCTCCAGCCCCTTTTCTTTTTCTTTTCTATTCTTTTCTGATTTTTCTTTCTTTTTTAACAACTGAAATATATTTAGTACTTAAAAAAAATCGTTTGTTTATTTGAAATGCTCTGTGTAGCCCTGGCTGGCCTGGAACTCATTCTGTAAAACAGGCTAGCCTTGAACTCAGATCCTTCTTCTGCTTCTTGATTAAAGGCATGTACCACTACCGCCTGGCTAGTTGTTCTTATTAAAGTTAGGCATTGGCATTTTTTAAGTAAGAAATTATAAGATGTGGACCAAGACTTAATGGGATGTTTTAGGAAATAAAATTGTGAAAGAAATGTAAGAATAAACCAAAGAGAAACATTTAGCAGGGAAAGCCATAGAACAGTGGCCCTCTTTCCATAGAGCAGTTTCTCTCTCTTTTCGTAGAGCAGTTTTTTCTCTCTTTCCCTAGAGCAGTGGTTCTCTCTTTCCGTAGAACAGTGGTTCTCTCTCTCTCTGTAGAGCAGTGGCCCTCTCTTTCCTTCACAAATATATGTCATGAGTCGAAGAGTAAGTCATAGAACGGTATACTGGAAAGTTAAAGGAAAAGCAAACTGTAGTAAAACAGTGTCAGCAAGATCCAGTTTTATCCCAAAGGAAGATCTATGTAAATATAAATATTCCACAAAAGTAAATTCTCTGCATGGTCAGAATATGTGCTGATACTTTTTCTTTCTCCTTGCTACGTTCCTCACTTTGTTATGTAATAAATGCACATTACTTTTCTAGTAAGAAATGTGTATGTGTGGTTTTTGTTTGTTTAAAAAAAAAGCATTAGCAGATGTGTGGAAAGAGTAATTTAATTACCCTGAATATAAATTTATTGAATTGGTGTTGTGGGAGTTAGGGAATGTCAGAAGAAGCCTCGGCTGCAGCCCTGCTGACCTCACTGTACTTCTGCCTGTCTCCATCTCGTGTTTGCCTTCCATCTCCTCAGCATGACTTTCACAAGCTTTTGAACGATGTCTGAATGGATTGGTTACAAGGATAGGACTAGAAAGCTTTTTGCAGGCTTGGAGAAATAGTTTTGATGGAGTTGCTTTGTGTGAAAGTTGCCTTTTTCATTGACTTTTCTACATATGTAGACTCAGACCTGTAGTTGGCATCTAATGAAAAGAGCAAGGTTTGTGCCTTCTTTGAGTCAGCTGTAGGAGAGTTGTATAGATAGAACAAATCCCTAGGCTCTTTTTCCTAAGAGAGATGGTAAAGGAAATTGTTTCTGTTCATCTCTATGTAAAAACAATTTATTCTTTATTCCCAGATTAGAAATGATACTTGCCAAATTTGATGAAGTACAAAATTCGGGCGGTATGATTTTGAGTGTCTGCAAAGGTAAGAGTAATTAAGTTCTTCCAGCTCTTAAACACTTCTGAGATGACTTAGCCAAGTGTTCAACACTAAGTGTGTTTTCAACCCAAATATGCATCTTTAATTTTAAAAGCGTTGATTTTGTAGCTTGTAAACTACAGGCTGTAACAGTGGACTCTCATCCTGGATCACCTTCTCTGAAGTCTGGGCTTGCGAACATTTCATAATGGGACTGTAGTATAAAGGGATAGTGTTTTTGGCTTTGCTTTTTGTCTTCATATTTAAAAGTTGATAATCCTCTTGTGCTTTGTTCCATTGTGTGAAATGTCTCCTTACAGTTGGAGTAATTAGTTTATCTTGCTGTCTTTAGTAGAAATTGTGGGGTCAATTGGCTTTCACCAGTGTACAGATTCTAAGTGACAATATTAGAGAAGAAACAGCAGGAATTTTGCCGTAGTAATCATCTTTGCTTAAGTAGAGTAATTCAGGGAGGTTTGGAATTAGTGTCTGTGTCCACAGCTAAGTTGACATTTGATTTTGTGATTCCTTCCTTTTTCAATAATGTTGATAAATTGTGTTTTGTCTTACTGAGCAGCATCTACCTAGACTGTATTCATTTGTAAAAAATGTATTTTGTTACCAAAGGATTTTTCCCCCTCAAGTGGGAAAGCAGCTTCACATCACTATATGGGTTAGCTTGACAGAGTAAATGATATTGGAGAAAAACTTTGTTTTATGAATTTAAAGTCATACAATAGGAAAACTAATTCAAAACATAATTTAGGCTTTTTTCTCTGTTCTCTTGAGGTTGGGCTAAGTTGTGTTTCGGGGAGTTGGGTGGTATGACAATTAGGTGTTACGGAGATCATGCGTACCTTAATCTAAACTTAGGTCCCAACCACACAGTGACTTCATTGCTTCCAGTTCTCACTCAGACAGCTGTTTCTCACATTTCCCTCTGAATAGAAGGTGTTTAAGAACTGCATTTGTCTAGTAGTTGACGTAGTTGGTATCTGTAGAAACCAGAGCATCAGGACAAGAAAGAGTTATTAAATGTTTTTGACTTGGGTTTTCCCAGCATTCCTTATGTTCCACATTATTTGGTTATAGCCGAGGAAAGTCTATGGTATTATAAATTAAAGGAGCCACTGTTGGAATGTGGGTCATTTTGGAAGTGTGATTGCTGTTGTCTTTGAGATTTTTCCTGCTACTTTCAGAAGGGGAACTTTTTTGTTTTTTGTTCCTTCCTTGTTTTTTCCCCCTTCTTTTTTTCTCTCTGTTAATACAGCAGTTTGAGGTTAGAATCTGGCATTTATTTTTCTTGGAGGGAGTCCCAAAGATTGTCTTTGAAATTGTGTTGTAAATATTGCAAGTCTAGTTGAATATGAGAGTTAAAATTACCTACACATACTGAATATAGTAGATACACATATTGAATACAGAAGATAGTTGAGAATTTTTCTGTTATTATTTCAGTTATTTTGAGACAGTGTTTCTCTGTAGCTTTGACTGTCCTGGAACACACACAGATTCAGGAACCACATATCACATGCTTGTGATGACCACTTCTGTACTAAACATGGACAGATTGGGGAGCATATTCTTACCTCAGCAATGTGGAACAATAACTGCTTTATATTGCACTTGTTCTGATTACTCTAGAAATGGTTCAAGCAATGAAAGAACATGTCTAGGTTATCTCAAATACACATCATTTTATATAGAAAGACTTGAGCATTCTTAGGTTCCTGGAGCCAATCTCTTGTTGTTACAGAGGAATAACTGTATTATGTTGTCATTGAAAAATACCTTTATGAATTAGTTAGCAACAGAGGAAACTAGCAGAAGGAAGCCCATTTGTCATTTTGGCAAGCATTAGGGTCCAAGCTCCATCTCCTTTGATTTATTCTGTCATTGATCCAGTCCAGACCAAAGACTAGCAAAGTCTTTGCTGATGATAGTTCCAGCTGTTTATACTTTATACTCTGCTTTTGGTAGCCTGTGCTCTTGATGACATTGCTGTTTGGATGCCTGATAGGCATTTCAGGGTTATCATATCCAAAAACAACCCTGCTGGTGTTCTGGTTCATGTGTTCCTGTTCTCTACCACATGCCTTCTACCTCTCTCTGCTCCTCCTCCTCCCTGCCTCTTTCCCCCCACTTCCCTGCCTCTTTCCCCCCACTTCCCTGCCTCACTTCTTTTCCCTTGATCCCTTAAAGGGTCTCACATGGCCCTACTGGCCTCTAACTATTTATAGCAGAGGAATGGCCTTGGACTTCTGATCCTCCTGCCTCTACCTTGCAAATGCTAGAATTAATAGACACGCCTGACTCTATTTCTCTTTTTAATCCTTAAATCTGTTTCTGCCTCAGTTACCCATTTCAGTTAGTTGTACCACGAAAGTCAAACTTGACTTATGTCCTGTTTGCTTGTTTTTTCCCTCATCACTATAAGTACTTTAGATCCCCTTTAGTGTTTCCCTGGACCACTACAGGAAACTTATGTTCCATGTCAAATACATGCATACTGTGGTAACAGTGCTGCGGAAAATACAGGTATTCCTTGTTCATTAAATTTGCATTCTCCCTGAAGACCCTGGTGCCAAGTAGGAGATCATTAAATGAAAAAAAAATATTTTCACTAATATTAACAAGGAAAATTATGATGCCTTTTATTATAACTTAGGATACTTGAATAATTTTTATGTCCACTAAAATATATTATTGTTGACTCTTGGAGAAGTCCACCCCCATTGACTCTTGGAGAAGTGTCCACTCCCATGCTTTCAAATGTGTCTTTCTTCCCAAGAAACTCTTTATATACTAATACTCATGCTTAAAATCTATATTTAAAATGTCTTTAAAGATCCCAATTCTGCTTCATTCATTCTGTTCACCGGATGAAACTGGTCTGCCATCCCAGCTGCTTGTTGGGCTGAGGGAGCATGAGTGCAAGTTCTGGACTTGTCTGAGAAGTTTAACGCAGGATGAGGGTTGGGACTAGAACTCAGTGAGAATAGTCACCTATATACAGAGCTATCAGTTCAGTCCGCAGTAGTGCTAAAACAATCGTTAATTGAGCAATGAGAATATTTTTGTAGGCCACAATAGGAAGATCAGTAGTTTGTATGAAAAGTAATTTAATGAAAGTTCATCTCTTTTTTTTATTTCTGTACTTTTTTTAGCCCCAGAGTTTTTGGGCCCTTGTTCTGTTTTATCACATCCTCAAACTATAAAGTTATAGAGAGCAAAACATTTTAGAGTAGAATAAATGCACACTGTGAAGATATGTGGAAGTGGGCCATTTGCACAATAAGATTGTGACCCTTGAAGATGCTACCTCTTCTTTCCCACATGATGTCCCTACCCAAGGGAAATTAATCTTGGGTTCTTCAGATATGGTGTGAGTTTTAAGTGTGTTCCGCATGGTCATCTGTGACCAGAAACTTATGGCAAATTATACTGTTTTATGTCTTTGCCTGAGACTGTAGTAATGGAGTAGCACGTCTTACAGTATAGTGGCTTAGAGTGTTTGTGGTGCAAAATATAAACAGGAAGACTCAGGGGATTTGATGTAAAGGTATAACCTTTGTAAGAGTCATATGGGCAGTTATTATGTGAAGACTATAGAATACCAAAACTATAAATAATTCAGTGATGTTAATCCAGCCTCTCTCGAGAAATGACATATTTCAGTTGAGACCTGATAACCAGTCAAGGAATAATTAATTGTAAGAAAAACACTTTGGCCAGAAGAAAATAGTGACTATGAAAGCCCAAAGATGAGGGCTGGAGAGATGGCTCAGCTGTTAAAGGCTAATCTCACAACCAAAGATGAAACCCCAGAGGTGAACAGGACTTGGTTATTTGAAGAATACAGACCAGGGCTGCTTGGAGCCCAGTCAGGGAGAGGAGACAGTGTCTGAGGTTGTTTCGGCGTAAATAAATGCAAGGCTGATATTAAAGAATATATACAGCTTTAATGTTTAAATAAACTTACAGAACCGAGGTTCTGTTTAACCCTACATTAGGTGTTTTAAACAAGTGAGCAAATTTTTGATAGGTCCTAGAGGTAGGATCCCATAAGAATTTTGGTCTTAAGAAGAGAGGGCCATGCACAGGGTGACGGTTCAGAGGAAGCCTGTTTCTGTTGCTCTTGTCGTGGGTCCGGGTGCACAGCTGTACCTTATGCTTCTGTCTCTGGTTTCTTTCATAATTGTCGTTGCAGTGCTCTTGATTGAAGCTCTGATTAAATTCTTTGACTCTAGTTTTAAAAGTACTATTTGAGCAGAGTTAAGAACACGAAATTAAATCATCAGATTTGACCGTTTGTCATTTGGTTCAGGAAACTGAGAAATGCACTTTTGTTTTTCCTGAGGATTTTAAGAAGCTTGACTTTAATTTTCATATTATAAAAGCAATATGGTAAAGTCCCTAAGTGCAGCAGAATTAGCTTCACTATTAGAAGGAAAATGGAATTAAAGCTAAGCATATTGTGGCTGGAAGGAGCCAACACCAGCCCAGATGAAAAGACTACAAGTTGTGATCTCTGTGACTGTGGTGGGGCCTGGTGTCAGCTTGGAGCTTTCTAGACAATCTCCTCCGCTAACAGAGATGTAAACACCAACAGTATTGGTGGCTGCAGCTGTTTCTTTTTCCCTTTCATTGTGAAAACACTGTGTATAATTTGTCTGATGTGCTTGTAGGACCAAGTTCAGTTTGGCTTATAATCACGGTACAGTAATTTCCAGTTTCTCTGTTTTGAGACCGTTGCCAGGAGGGGAATTATTTACCTTAGAGGCTGGCAATAAAGTCAAGCATAGGAGCTAGGCTTTCGGCTGTAAAATTACCTTGGTATTCAGCTTATATGAGTCAGTACCGTAACTTCAGCTAGTTTTGTATATTTTCATAGCATGTTCTTTGGTGGCGAATGTAGAAGCTCTTTTCTTACATTCATTTAAAAACATATCTCTGTGACCATGAGCCCAAGTGCCTTCTCAGAGCTCGATAATGTAGTGATGGCTGTGCAGCCTGGAGAGAGGGTGCTTAGCTCCCCTGCAGCTGCGCACTGGCTAGTTCTGTCTCCACCAGAAGCAAGCTTTGTTCCGTGTGGCCCCGCTGTCCGTGCACAGAGCTGCCTTTGATGGGCTGTCTTTGACGTGATTTGTTTACGGCAGCCAGAATGCTTCCTGCATAATGAGAGCAGTTAATCATGGAAACTGGGCAATTCCTGTTTGTGCACTTCTAGCAGTCTTCTGTTGTAAATATTAAAAGGTAATGACAAAAGGATGAAAACCTTTTTTAAAAGGCGCAAACCAGCTAATCCATCAGATCATGTGATTGCTACTGATTACATGGATATCTTTAGGGAAGCAGAAAATGATTGCTGAACACATGCCTTGTGTTTTGATGATTGCATTAAAAGTCCCCCAGTGGGATGACATTTATTGGCTCCTAGAGCTTTTCTTAGATTAAATTTCAGACATTCGGTACAAGGAGAAACATCACAACGTGTATCTAACAGCATATGTGCAGTTAAAGAATAATTTTGATCAAGCCCTGCTAGGCTTTGCTAAAAAAACGAGGGTTTTCAGCAAGACCCCAGACTTTTATTTTGAAGTGGAGTAGCAGCTGTTGGCTATTGCGGTGCAGAGCTGCAGCGCGGCCTGGGTCACACAGTGCTCCCGGTGCCTGTAGGCTGCAGGCCGAGCCCAGTGGCGCAGGCACTGAGCTACACTTATTTTGCTGTGATATTTGACCTCTTGATTTGAAAGAGCTCCCTGGACTATCTGAATGGCTATGGGAGATGGTGAGTATGATTTATTTTCCTTGTTGTGCTGTGTTAGACACTTGGTTTTAAGGGGATGATTGTTTGCTATACAAGAAATGCATTTCTCCCTAAAGAATGAAGGACATCTCTGTGTTTGTGTGCTGTCAGGTATTTATGCATGCATGTGTCTTTTTTTCACTTGATATGTCAGTGTGGGGTCTGGCAAACAGAAAGTGAAATTTACCTTGCAACCGAGCACGGCTTCTTTAGTCTGGTATTGGGTATGAAGGGGTAGTGGAAGGGTCAGGAAATGTGTACAGAAGCTCTGGAGGGAGAACATGGCCTTCAGAGCAATGGCAGATTTAGGCAGGGAGGCTTGATTAGCTAGCTTGACATTTTTCCTATTGTATTTGACAGAATTGGAATTCTGTGGTAATAAAATACTTAAGAGTAGCAAAATGGCTTGCTATGGATACTACATTAATTAGTGTGCTTGTGGTTTGTCAGGGTAGTAAACATTCTTTAAGAAATTTATATAGGACATGATTTAGTCACAATTGCCTTTGTTGGTGTTTTGGTAAGAATAATTTTAAAAACACCTATTTCTATAGTGTTTTATACTTTTCAAAGGCACTTTGATATACTTTATATATATTACTCCTCAGGTACAAATGACTAGTGAAGTGCACAGACATTTGGTGTTTCCATTTCACAGATTAGGAAACTGAGAACTGCTGAAAGGTGTGTTCCAGGTCCAGGCACAGACAGCAAACTAGGCTGAATCTACAACCCCAGATGTACATCTGCTATTGTCCTTCATAGCACTGAATATTTGAGCCTGCCTATTATTAAGATGCTTAGAGGTATGTTTCATAATCACTCGGAGTGTGTACAGAGGAAGTGTAAGGCTTCTACAGTGTTTTGGTGTGTGTGTGTGTGTGTGTGTGTGTGTGTGTGTGTGTTCTTAAGGACCCCTTGCTTGGATTTGTAGTTTTTAAGTCTTAATATTGTCAGACTTCCTGTGACGATCATGACCTCTGTCCTCTGAGAGTTGGTCCTCTGGTGCTATTATGAATGGGTTGCAAACTCACCAAGTTGCTGTTATTGATAGTCATTTAAAGTATTTATGTATATTTAAATGCATTTAAATAAAAGTGTGATAATAGATTTTTACACATTGTTGTGATTCTGAGAATTTATGTAACTTTTATATGACCTTATATAAATAAGTTAGATATACTTTATTAATTTTTAAGGTAAAGAACATCAAATTTATTTCTCAAAAGCTTAAGAGCATTGCCAAGTTTCTTTTCATAGGAAGATAAGACAGAACAAAAATGTTTAATTTTTAGGCAACTAAATGTTGCATTTGCTTTGAATCATCTAGATTTTATTTAATTTTTAAATCCCATCCTTGTATGTTTACTTATTGGCTTTTATTTTCCAAATAATATATTCAGACAGTTAAGGAATGTATTGATTTTCTTTTTAATGCAAAGTAATGACCTCTTGTAAGGCTTAGAGGGTAGCCTTCCAACTAATTCTTTTCCTTAAAATAGTAACACTTTTATTGGATTAAAATATACCTTTAAAAAACCCTTAAAAGTCTGAATAATAAAGCCACGTGTATCTGAGCAGACTGTCAGGATGGGTAGTCTTAATGTTTGGTATACTCTGCATGTAAGTGCACTGCACTATTCCTAACCTATTTGCTCATTTAAAATTTTAACTATGGACTTAGTATATAAATAGCATCTTTTTAAAATTGAAATGATGATCATAATGCAAAAATCCCTTAAACTTGTTTATATTTTATATGATGCTTTTTCATACTTTTTATTGTACTGTAAACATAAATTTTGTGTTGATTGCTGTTTATTTGCTTTAGGGGTGGGGACTAGTGGGGATGGACCCCAGGGCCTCACTTACTCTGGACAGTTATTTTAGCACTGTGCTGCATCCCCTGAAAACAGTTATTCTGAATATATTTTCGGCATTTGCTTTGTCTGCTCAATAACACATGAAGTGTTTTAATGCCATGCTGTCAGGTGTTACTCTGTCTCATTTGTTTAAACTGTTGCATAGCCTTCCTGTGTGTGTGTGTGTGTGTGTGTGTGTGTGTGTGTGTGTGTGTGTGTAATATAACCATTTCATGTTCTGTGAAAGTTTACATTTTTGCCATATATGATTTTTCCTAAACTGTTCTGGAAAAGCTGTTTGTGTGAATACTGATGTGTGCATTTTTAAAAATATAGTGTAAATAGCATTTTAGGACTAAAAATTTCACTTTAAGTTGTTTTAGCTATAACTTTACTCCAAAAATACTTAATTATGTACATTTTCATCAGTCATGCCTGCTAACCAAACATTCTTTCCAGTTCTTGATATTATTAGTCGTTTAAATATAATTTGCCAATCATATGAGTGAAAAGTATCTTTGACATTGTCAAACTTGCCTGCTTTCTGATGACACTGGTCATCTTCATATGACGTGTGTGTGTGTGTTCTGAGTATTGCTTCTTGGCTTACTTTGTGTAGGTCTCTTTACCTTTGCATGTAGATGTGGAGGCCAGAGGTTAATGCTGATGTCTTCTTCCTTTGTTCTTGCTTATTTTCTGAGACAGAATTTCTCACTGAACCTGGAGCTTACTGTTTGAGCTGGGCTAACTGACCAGCAAGCCCCTAGGATGTGCCTGTTGCATCCATCGGGGATAGGAAGGAGGTTTTAGATACGGGTTGGTGTATTTGCAGTAAGAACTTTCCAGTTCACCTTTTGACATCTTTAGCCAAATCATTTGACTTTTTATTTGTTTACAACTGATCTGTAGGTATTTCAGTTATGTCATTGGCAGTTTTATTTATTTCAAGGTCAGCTCACACTTGCGCTCTCATATTGCTTCCTGGGGTGGCTTAATGCTTGGTGAGTTCTTGAGGGTGGCTTTTAGATGCTTTTAACTTCAGTTGTTTCATTCTTATTCCAAAGCATAAAACCAAACATCGGAGTAATTGTGTAATATTATGCTCTCAGCAGTCAAATCAGAGAGGGTTAATTAAAAACCTGTAGGATTATTATGTGGTGCTGCGGCTTGCAGTCTGCCCCAGAAGCATGAGAAAGGAATTTGGCCTTTTGTTGTTCCTGCAGAATTGCTGGAAAGAAATACGGTTTTGTTATAAATGGTCTGTTCCTAAATTTTTAACATTTCGATACAGTCTACTCAAAAACTAATTTTTTAAAAGTATATGCAACTGGACCAAGCAAGGAGGCAAGCTCTTTTAATCCCAGCATTTAGGGAGAAACAGGGAGAGCTTTGTGAGCTCAAGGCCAGCTTGGTTTATATAGTGAGTTCTAAGCCACCTAGGGCTGCATAGTGAGATCCTACCTTTAAAAAAAAACATGAAATTTTAGGGATCACCCTTCTGTGAGATCCTTTTGCTCCTAGGACCACTTTAGACTCATCTAAACTTAAAGAGGAGTGGACCACTAGCAAGAAACTCATGCTGAAAAGACCCCTTTCCATGCTCCTCAACAGTTTTTATGACGCACTAGGATTGTATGATGTAAATCAGAACAAAATCTGCTTTTTCACTTGCTGATGTAAGGACAATATTTTCTACTAAAATCAATGATGGGATGAAAAAAAAGAAGAAGAAAAAAGAAGCATGTGAAGAGAAGTAAATTACAAGGAACAAAAGAATAGGTATTATTAAGAATCATGAAAGCCAGCAGTGCACGTAACAGTCCAAGAAGAGATGCTACTTCAGGAAGTATTCAAAAGCCAGAAGAGACTGATGGCCACTTGAAACAGTCAGACGTTTCTCTTATTCATCTGATTGAATTTTCCATCTTATCAAAACCCTTAAAGCATGGCATTAGCATTCATGTAAGGCAGAAGACAATGAGTAGCCGTCACTAAGATTGAAACTAGCCAGTGGCTAAAAATAAAGGAACCTTCTAGTAGCCACTGCTGGCCTTAGCCAGCCACCTCTGGTACAGCTTTGTGAGGTACCTTCCAGCAGACTGAGGCAGAATGAGACTTCCTGAGGCAGTCCCATTTACCTGCTGGCTGCAAATTGTTGGGTACCAGTAGCAACATATTTTCAAACCTGATATCGGTAATGAATTGTCCTCTTTAAAGGTTTACAGCATTTCTTTGTTCTTTTAGAATATTACGGTTCAATGTTCTTAGCTGCTGCCTTGAAAATTTAAGTGACAAATTTCTGTACAATTTCTAACTTATGAACCTCGTTTATATTTATCTTTGTGTATTTCATGACATATTATTTAATTTTATTGATGACAGGTATGGTTCAAATTGTCATTATCTCTTGATTGGATCATTGAAGGTCTTGAATCTTTAAAGATAATTTTCAGGGGGAAAAAAAGATAACTTTCAGCTGGGCGTGGTGGCACATGCCTTTAATTCCAGAACTTGGAGGCAGAGATAGGCGAATCTCTGTGAATTTGAAGCCAGCCTGTCTACAAGAGCTAGTTCCAGGACAGCAAGACTGTTTACACAGAGAAACCCTGTCTCAAAAAACAAAACAAAACAAAGAAAGAAAAAGATAACTTTCCTCCTACTATTCAAAGGGGAAAACCCCCAGCAAAGTCTTTAAATGTATTTTAAGTTGTTTACTGATATCTTCTAAGTTTCATCTTCTAATAATTTTACTGAATATTTATTTTCAAGCTAAAGACAAGTTAAAAACTTTTTTTTTTTTTTGAGACAGTGTTCTTTGTGTAGCTTTGGCTACTCTGGAACTAGCTCTGTAGACCAGGCTGGCCTCCAACTCACAGTAATCTGCCTGCCTCTGCTTCCTGAGTTCTGGGATTAAAGGTCTGTGCTACCACTGCCTGTTTAAATTTTTTTTCTAGCCGGGCGGTGGTGGCGCACGCCTTTAATCCCAGCACTCGGGAGGCAGAGGCAGGCGGATCTCTGTGAGTTCGAGACCAGCCTGGTCTACAAGAGCTAGTTCCAGGACAGGCTCCAAAACCACAGAGAAACCCTGTCTCAAAAAAACCAAAAAAAATAAAAAAAATAAATTTTTTTCTAGCTTTTATTTCTGAAGATTTTTGCTTTCTATTGTATGATAATAATAATGTAGTTATTATAGACAGATATATATGTTTGTGTGTAGGTTGTGCATGGTTGTGAGGCATTTAGGTGTGCATGCTTTATTGTGACATGACCAGAGATCACTGCTACGTGTCTTCCTCTGTTGGTCTCCACCTTACTTTTCTGTCACTGAATTTGGAACTCACTGTTTTGGGTAGGCTGACCTGCCAGCTCCAGAGCTACCTCTCCCTACCTGGGGTTATTGAAGCTGCCACCATATCCAGCTGTGTACATGGCTCCTGGGGATTTGAACTCAGGTCCTCATTCTTGTACACAAAGTACTTTTCCACTGAATGTTTCTCCCCAACTTTCTCTTCTGTTATTTTTTCTTTTTATTATGTCTCATCCCTTTGTTTGCGTCTGCCTCTCTTCAAGGAATAGTTGTTCCTAGTTATAAGCTGGAAGTATTAGGTTGTTCCACTGTGTCTTTAGTGCATTTTGTTTCTTCTTTCTCTTTCCTGTGTATCCTGAGAAACATCATTTTATCAGGCAAACCTTTAACCTTGGCAAACAAAAGTTTAAGTGGTTCCAAGAACTTGCATTTTCTTTTTTCAGTAGTTTCTTTTTCAAAAGGTGTGTGTGCGGGTGTCTGGTTTATCTGTCTCTGTGTGTCTGTTTTTATAAATACACCCTACACATTCGTGCAAGCTGTGTGTGCACTACCTGTAGGTGTGGAGATTCTGAGTTGAGGGTTTTAAGGATGAAACCATCCCATAGATTTTCAGTTGCTCCTTGTATTCCTTTCTGTCATAGGCATTGCCACTTCTCTGTCATTCTGCAAGGTGGATAATTTTTAAGCTGTGGCAGTTAGATTCTTGGGATTCTGGTTTGTAGCTAGACACAAAGAAATAATCCCAACACCTGGAGGTTGAGGCAGGAGGATTGCCATAAATTCAAGGCCAGCATGTACTATAAAGCAAGACCCTGTCTGGGGGTGAGGGGAAAAAAATCCACGTTGCAACTTTGATAAAGTGTTCTTCCCCAGTGGTCATCCATCCCTGTTACTGGCATCTTGTAAGAATGTGCTGACATTCTTTAAGGGTTTACCCCACTTATTTTGCTCTTTGCTTCCATGTTCACTCTTACATTGTGGCTTATAGTATTGCGTTCTATCGTATGGATGTTGAAAATAAAGTGATTTAAATTATAATTTTTAATGATTTCAGTGTTTAGATCTCAGTTGCTTTATAAATTTTTTTCCAGTTTTTTACACTAGGATTCAAGTTAGGTTCCCCACTATTATTGGCTAATACATCTCTTATCAGCAATAGAGATGATCTCTCTTTTTGGCTTTTACTTGGCATCTGTCAGGTAAATATCTTCCATTCTATACCTTGGTAATTGCATTATAGTAGTACTTTTGTTGATTATTTTGTTTAATCTTTTGTTTGTGTGTTTGGTTTCCTGGAAGTCTCATATAGCTGAGAATGATCTTGAAATCCTGACCCTCCTGCCTCTTCCTAAGTGCTGGGATTTCAGGCATGTACCATCACACCTGTATCTCTATCCACTGTATTTCTTTTGTTGTTGTTGTTGTTGTTTTCAAGACAAGGTTTCTCTGTAGCTTCCGTGCCTGTCTTGGAACTAGCTCTTGTAGACCAGGCTGGCCTTGAACTCACAGAGATCCACCTGCCTCTGCCTCTACTCTATTTCTTTAAAATGCTTCAAATGGCTTGATCAAAACCGAGTCTTATTTGGGTGTTTTGTTGATAAAGATTTTCCAAGAGTGCTGTTTTGTTTGACTGTGGTAGTCTGAATGAAAATGTCCCCCATATAGTCATATATTTTAATGTTTGGTCCCTAGTTTTTGGAACTGTTTTGGGAAGGATTAAGAGGTACAGTACCAGATCCAGATTTGGGTTTCTGTCAGAAGACGCACAATATCTGGCTGTCTTTGTGTTATTAGTATTAAGCAATGTATTTAGTCATTGACTAGATCTGTCTTTTATATAGGTCACTTTGTGTTTATCATTTCAATATCCTTTGATCCAAATTTTTTGTAGGGTATACACTGTCTATCTTGTGGCTTGAAAGGAGGTAAAGAATATAAACAATGGAATAAGTAAAGCAGTTGTTCCAGTACTATGGACAGGGTGGTAAAAGTCTGGCTTTAGATTAGGAGTGGCAGCAGAAGTAACGAGAAATAGTTGGGCTTCCAATACTACTGAGAGTTACATAGGACAACAACTGTTGGTAGATGGTGGATGTGGGCATGGGAGAATGCATAGGGTGTGTTTCCACATTTTGGGCTTGAGTAGCAGAGATAATGATGTCATTTATCACACGGGTATGGGAAGACTTTAAAATAGTGTTGGTGTAGTCATTTGTGTTAAACTGAAGATGCCTCTGACATCTCCATAGAGGATGATTTCCTCAGGGAACAGGTCACAGATAGTGGTCGTATGGGTTTGGAACTCACAAGATATTCTAGGACAGAGGTGAGCACTGGAAACTTCTCAACATTTCAAGAATACTTAGCATGGAGAGTAGATGAAACACTTTAGAAAAGTTGTGGAATAGAGAGAAGACTTTGACAGGATGGCTGGGTTAAATAGGAAGTGCCACCAGAAAGGACTTAGGAGGGGGACCTGTGGGGCCAGACAGAAAAGAGGAGATAGAGCATTCTGTGCATTTCCTTAAACATGAGTGGTGGTTGTAAGATTTCTTGTTTACTAACCTGTTGATAATTTAGCTATTAATTAAGGACTATGCTCATTGGTCCTCACTGGCTCTGCAAGAATATAATAGCCCAGAAACCCAATGTCCTATTGCTTGTTGTTTTAATTAGAATAAGGAAGGATATAGCTTCAAGTGAAAGAGGAACTGTGGTATGAGAAACTAGTTAGTAAGAAGTAGAGTGCATTTCTTGTGTGTAAATCCCTAGTATTAGGGTTCTTACTGAACTAGTTGTTTTCTTGAAGAAAACCTGCACAAAATTAATACTGTGAGACCTGTGTGTGGGTTTGGCTTGCTCTTTTTGCCCTGTGAGATGGAACAACTTTTTGTGTTTTATGTGTATCTTAGACACAATTACTTTGGATTACATGTATCCTAAACATGATGTAGAAAGTGTAAAAAACTTGTGAAATTGTGACCTGCCTTCAATTAGAAGAAAAGAAAAAAATGGTGCACATGTATGTATGGGTTTGTTTAAAGTTACAGGAACTCACAGTCCTGGGAAAACAGGGGTCATGGGGTACACCTGTAATTCCAGGATGTAGGAGATAGAGGCAGGAAGATTATAAATTTGAGGCCAGCCTGGGATATATGGCAAGACCCCGTTTAAAAAAGAAGAGAGGGAGGCAGATCTCTGTGAGTTCAAGGCCAGCCTGGTCTACAGAGCAAATTCCAGGACAGCTAGGTGCTACACAGAGAAACCTTGTCTTAAAAAACCAATAAAATAAAATAAAAAGAAGAAATCTTAGGAGGACCAGTTGGTCTTATTTCATATAATATGTAGCAACTCCTGCTGAGCCTAAGGTGGTAGTGCCCCGTAATCATACGTGTTAATTTTTGTCAATATGTGCAGATTTACATTGAGTGGGATAAAAAGAACAAATAGACCAATGTTTGTTTTATTGTGTTTTGCTATAAACTGAGTTTAGCTTTGTTCAGATTTTGCTACCAAAGGAATTTAAAAGACAAATACAAGGCAGCAGCTGAGATGTCTGGAAGGTTTTGCTCACGAACTCTCGGTCTTGATAATTACAGCTCGAATACTTAAAGCTACAATAACAGATTTCAGGAGCTAAAATACTGTATCCAATAACTCAGTGTGGTGGAAGCAAAGTCAGTGTTCCAGAAAGTTCTTCCAAACAAGGGCAGTTGTCTGTGGATGATGAAACCACATTGGTATGGTGTTATTCCAGATGTTCACCTTTAAAATCTATGACTCTGGCCAGGCATTTGTGGTCCATGCCTTTAATCCTAGCACTTTCTGGGCAGAGACAGGTGGATCTCTAAGTTTGAGGCCAGTCTGGTCTACAGAATGAGTTCTAGAACAGCCAGGGCTACATAGAGAAATACTGTCTCGAAGCAGAAAAAGAAAAAAGAAAAGAAGCTTCACTCTAGAGGCAGAGTCCGGTAGATACCCGTGAGTTCTAGACGAGTTTTGTTTACATACTGAGTTCCAAGCCAGCCAAATCTACGTAGTGAGACACTGTCTGCAAAAAACAAAAGAGGAAAATAGCCTTTCACCTAGTCTGTAGTTTACTAACTTTTAATTATGTTAATTTTAAGAATTGAAGAATCACCTGACTGTCGTTTTCATCCCAAACCAAACATGGTTAAAAACTTAAAACTATTTGTTAAACCCGTATAAGTATCATGGATTTGAAGGGGTCCATGCAAGAAATGTGAATACTGACTTGGAGGTTTTAATCTGAAAAGACTAGCCGAATCTTTGGGTGCTAGACAGGATATTTAGGTTTTCCTAAAAGACATAAAATAGATGGAGTTCTACTGAAGAAAATGAAAAGACCAAGCAAAAACTGCTTTTCTGAACTCTTGACTTTGGGCATATGAGTGGGATTGTGGGCCAGCAGCATAGTGCTCCCCCAACTTCCACACATGCTTTTGAAGGTGGCAAAGACAGGCTGAGCTTCCTTCCTCACTTGGTCTGGTTCTCTTCTCTCATTCTGTCTTCCTTCCTCTGTTCCCTCTGTTTCTTTCTTTTAGTCTCCTCCATTTTTTTCCTATACTTGATCTCTTTCTTCTCTTCTTCATCCTCTTCTGTTTGCATCTTTCTTTGTGCCCCCACCCAGAGGGAAGGACAATTCAGTTTATTGTTTTTCTAACTCTTGTCCAGGCCACACAGCTTAGCACCTACTAAACAATTCATTTTTCTTGCACTTTTGTTCAACTAGTGTGTGGACATTTATTTGGTTTTGTTTACTTTTTACGACGTCTTCAAGAATTTGAGTTTTTTGGGGATTTGCTTTGGTTGTTTTGATTTTTTTTTCTCTTAAGATTATTTTATTCCGCAGTGTAGTAACCATAGCGGAGGCAGGCACTCAGTACAGCTTTCCGTGTACCTGCCTCCTAGATTTGTGAAATAGTCATGCTTTGCCACATTTATGTAAAATTTTTTAAAACTTTATTGCTATTTCTAGTCTACTCATCTCTTTTCTCTCTCATTTAGGTAACAAAAGACAAAGTAGTGTTTCTTATTTGTGAATGCATCTAAATATAAGAAGTTCTGTAAGGAGCTTCTTCTAACTAGAGAATTGACATTTTAAAAAAGAATTTATTCAAAACTCGTGGAACCAGGTCTCAGATTCTAGAACAGGCGTCTTCAATTCCCTTCACATCTCAGTCACTCCTTCCATAATCCCCTCCCATTTTCATGACTTCCTCCTCCCTTCCTGTCTGTTTCTCTTCCTCCTTCATCTTTGTTGACATGTCCTGTTTCCATCTCTTTGCCTGTTTAATCTTCCTCGTATACACAGCACTACAGCCACTTAAGTGGCTTTCTACCCTCTAGTCCTTTTTAACATCTTGAACTCACTGAGGAAATGCAGTGTTTTAAGCAGAACTGTCCCTAGTAGTTGTTCATACTTGTCCTTGTTTGTGGTATCTTGTTTCCTCTGTGTCAGTCTCTTCTCACTCTGTTTCCTCCAGTTGTTGATTTCTCAGTTCTCCCTCTTGTCATCTTTTCCATCACACAGATAGATAGCCACTTTACCCTGCCCAGTTATTCCTGTCCTCTGATACCTAATACCTTTGCTCTTATAGCCCAGATAAGTAGGACCTGAATATATGGCTCATTTACTGAAACATTTGATTTGATTTGATTTGATTTGATTTACTTTCCTGTCTGTCTCTTCCTTTCCCTCCTACTCACTCCCCAATTTTATTCATTTGCTTGTCTTTTCACTTTGTGTTATGATTATGATACTGGTGATTGTAGGTGTTGTGTTCATGTACATGAGTGCTTGTTGTGTATGTTTGTGAGTTCATGTGACCATGGGCTCAGAGAACAACCTTGGATTTCATTTCAGTCCTCACCTTCCACATTGTTTGATTCAGGTTTCTTGGTGTTTGCCTGCTGCATATGCCAGGCCCACAAAACCACCTCTCATCTCCCCATAGGTTCATTGAGGTGACAGATGTGTGTGCTACCTCACCCAGTTTGATGTGAGTGAGCATGGGAATTAGAACCCAGGTCCTACACTTGTATAGCATGCGCTTTACTCACTGAGCTATCTCCGAGTCCATGGCTCATTCTCTTACGTAAATAATTCGGAAAAAGAAATAAACAATAGGAAAATAAGGGTTGACTTATGGTTCCCTTTAACCTTAGGAGTTTGTCGTCATTTGGTATTCTAACTTCTCCTTGCATGTCATGTGGGTTTGGATTTGTTCTTTCACCGGACAGTAGAGCAGAAGCTCTGAAGTACTGGTTCTAGTCTTGTGTCAAACATTGGTTGCTTTTAAGGATTTTAAAAATCAGGCATTGTATCCAGTGAGTGTAGTTGTGGGTATGTGCACATGAGTGCAGCCACTAGTGGTGTGGATTCTCTGGAGCTGGACTTATGGGTGCTTGTGGTACTGGGAACTGAACTTGGGTCCTGTGCAAAAGCAGTAAGTGCTCTTAACTGCTCTCCCTTCAGCTTTTTAGAGTCGTTTTTCGTTTTGTTTTTAGGATTTATTTTTGTTTTATGGTATAGGTGTTTTGCCTGCATGTATGTCTGTGCATCATGCACATGCAGAGCCTGAGGATGCCAGAAAGGGGGGGGGGGTCAGATCCCCCTGGAAGTGGAGTTGGAGACAGCTTAAGCCTTTATGTGGGTGCTTGAGCTGAACCCTGGTCTTCTGGAGGAGCAGCCTGTGCTCTTAACTGCTGAACCATTTCTCTAATTCCCTTCTTGATGTAGTTTTAAGATGAAAAATTTTTTTTTCTGGTTATAACCTCCACCAAGAAGAGATTATTTTAAAAATTTACCTTTTCTAACTGGTTCGTGAGACAAATGTATTCAGTGACTATTCTTGTCTAATTGTTCTTGCACTGATGGTCACTGGAATGAAAAAGAAAGCCCAACTGTGAAATTCACCTCTTCAAAGAATAACACATGTTAGATCACTTTAGAATAAAAGATGCTTCTTGGTACTTCAGTACACAGGAAGTTTAATTTATGTATTTAGCACAGAAAATAATTTTCTATTTTATCTTTTTAAAATTTTTATATCCTTTCAGATTTAATGTTTTATCAGTTTTTTCTGTTTCTTTTTTTTAACTTTGTATACATTTACTCCTTTTGTTTTTTGCCCTAGACAAAGATTTTGTGGACCAATCTCAGTTGTTCTTGTGGAACTGAAACATAGCTGTCTCTATTTCTTTACAGATTGTGGGTTACTTTGTTGTGATCATGTCATAATCGAGCAATTGCACATTTGTATGTAGATTTCAAGGCCTATGATATTTGCCATGTAACCTTTTTAATTAAAAAGAAAATCTACCAAGCTCTGCTTTAGAAGAGTGGCTCACACATGATTGTTAGGAGGCACCCTAAACAGCAGTGTATCAGACTGCATCCTCACAGTTTCTGATGCAGTACAGGTGGGTCGTACACATCTTAGGGACTGACAAAATAACCCAGCAGGTGAAGGTGCTGCCATGCCTAATGTCTTGAGTTCAGTCCCCTTGACCAACATGATAGAAAGAGAACTAACTCCTGAAAGCAGTCCTCTGACCTCCACGTGAATGCCATAGCACCTGGGCACACAGAATAAATAAGTGTGATAATAATTTAAAATGCATCTCTAACAAATATCAGGTGATTGTGAGCTTTTGTCTGAATACCACATTGAGAGGTACTACCATGGATATTACTAAATGTATCTTTGATTTCTGTGGTCTCAAATAAATTACATGCTGAATATCCCTTGTCTGAATTGCCTAGAACCAAGAGTGTTTCAGATTTTGAGTCTTTTTTCTGTGTTTTGATTATTTGTATGAGTCTATGTATATTTAATTGAATATCCCTAATCTCCAAATTCAGAATACAAATATTTTCAGATCTGAAAATTAGCATTATATTATTGAAAAGCACCAAATTTTGGAATAGTTCCTATTTTCAATTCTTTAGAGATGCTTGAGCTCTGGTTTTTATATTACTTGCCAATAGTGTTGAAATCCCCGATCCTTTTAATTGTTTTTCTCTCAAGAACGCAGCTTTATAATAACTACAAACTCTGAATAGCTCACATGTCTGTGAGCTCTGGAGTGCACAGCAGTAAACTGTGGTTCTTTCCTACACCATAACTACCAGCAACAAAAAACCTCCCAATGTTATTTTCCTATCTACTGAAGAGACACAGGAGGCCACAGTAGATGCTCTACTTCTTTATTGCTCTGTGGGGTTCCAAATTGACTGGCTTAGTTAGGGGTTGGGGAGTGCTCAGAAGACACAAGGTGAAGATAATCTTTGCACCTCAGTACTGACTAGACTGACAGTCATTTGTGAAAATTTATTATTTGTTTCTTGGGACTTGTATGCTTAGCTATGTTAGAAGAGTTTTAAAAATCCTGGTAGCTTGAGAATGTTAAGAGTTAATTTTTTTAAATGTTAGGGACGCTTATCTTTTCAGTTCTTGTGTGTATAGCAAGGGAACACCGTTTCCATGGTAACTTCTGTCTCATCTGTTTAAGTGCCTGACTTTCTGTAGATTTTTGTGTCGGTTCTGTTGTGTGTGACTATAATGATGAACCAAAAAAGTTTATTTTGAATTGTTTTGGTATTAATATATTTAAAGCACAAGTTTTAAGTTCATTAATTTCTCCATACTGGCTTCCTAATTGTGTTAAGATAAAGAATGTTGTATTTAAACTAGAAGATGAGTTTGGCTTGCAGAGGGTGGAGGGGTAGAAGTGATGTTAACAAAACATTTGCTGAAATGGAACATGATTTTCAACCTTTTCTCTAATAAGCAGTCTTTTCTTTGCCCCGTCTAACAGTTACACTGGTGGTATGTTTTCATGGAGACCACTTATTCTGGATGAGTGGGCATTTGTATGGTGAAAACGGAAGGGATAGGAAGAAGATTCTGACATTGGTCTAAAGCCTGTGGTAAAGCTGCTTCTCTGCCTCACCCATCTTGTTTGTCAGGATTGGTTTTGCAGGGTCCTAGAGAAACCGTTTCTCAGCAGAGTACATGGCATCTGTCTTGTGAGTGGGGGAGGGAGGAGTTGTCTGGAGGCTGGTAAGCTTGTGTGTGAGGAGATGATAGCAGTGTGGCTGTGAATATTCCAGGAGACTGCAGAACTCCTGAGAGTCACTTAAGAGCAGAGACTGTTGGGTTTCATTTCTGTTGCTACGTAGGCAGCACATTGTGAGGTTGCAGACAGAGTTAATTATGTACAGCAGTGAGCCCTGCTGTTCTCATGCTTTCCTGATGCAGTAGCACACAGCACAGTGATTATTGCCTAAAACCTAATGTCCTATTTATATGGATTTTCATGTCTGTTAAGGAAGAGAAAACAAACCTACATTTATAGATCTTTAGTATGAAATGCTTTCACATTTTTGTTAGAGAATACATTGTGAGTGCATAGAGGATTTTTTTAAATGCATGGAGAATTTTTACCTTTCATCTAGCAGTTGCTGCCATAAGATGATGTCACCTTGCAGCTGATTGGCTGTTGCAGCACCTAGGGCAGGGAAGAGAAAGAAAAATGCCGGCACAAACCTCAGTGGTGGTTCTGTGGTTGTTTCTATCTATTTTTGATAGAATCTTTGATTAGTATCAAATTTACTGTATTTGGCCATGTGAACTATTAGGACCTATTCTAGGGTGAGGGAAATTCGGAGGAATGAGGCGGCTGATTTGCAAACGGATCTGTGATTGTAAGTTGCAGAAATCTGGGCATAGGAATAAGGCAGGGCGTGCTGCAAGATTGACTATGGGAGGGGCTGGCAGAAAATGCTTCTATGAGCATCAAAAAGAGACGCTTTGACTGTTCTAAAGTTGATATGCTTGCTTTTATGTTTTGACATGTATGTATAGGAAATGTGACAATAAGGTATTTTTTATTTTAAATCACAGAGGTTATTTTGTAAAGTGTTAACCAATATATAAATATTTATTCAAAGGATCTCTATTTTTTTATTTGTATCCTACCTAAATAATGATTTTTCTCTGTAGCTCTATTTTATTTTTGAGTCTTAATGGAAAATGGTAAAAAGCTTAGCTTCCTTAAGAATCTATTTCCTTATGCTTTGTGCAGATAAAAGCTTTGATGATGAGGAATCAGTGGATGGAAATAGACCATCATCAGCTGCTTCAGCCTTCAAGGTTCCTGCACCTAAAACATCTGGAAATCCAGTTAACAGTGGGAGAAAGCCTGGTTCAGCAGGTGGCCCTAAGGTTGGAGGTAATGTAGATCCATGTGCATGCTTCATGCATCTTGATGCTCAGTGCTTCGGAGCAGTGTGTTTATTCATGACTGCTGCAGAAATGCAGGTCTGGAGAGAGCGTTGTCTCTTACAAATGAATATTATAAATTGTTACTTCCATAAGAACATGTATGAATTTATGTTTTCTTGTGGGTACTTATTTTTAAGCCACTGGCTTTAAAGGAAAGATTCAAAGTAGTTTTTGGTGTGTATCTTTTAAAGGGAGTGGTAATTCAGGATTAGGCCATTTTGGGGTACTGAAGCTGTGCTTTGAAGTGCAGAAATAGAGAATGTATTTTCACAGTTGTCTAGGTGTAGTAAATTAAATACTTGAACATTTAAAATTGTTGAAAATACTGGGCCCTGAAAAATTTGTCACAATAGGAATTGGGTGGTGGTCAAGTAAAACTGACTTAAAAAAATGGTTTCTGGGTTGGTAATAATAAATTTAAAAAATGGGGAAAAGCAGATTTTTATGCAGTTATGTAGTATATCCTTGGGCTTTTTGGAACTGTTTCCAGTATATTTCTAGTATATTTTTCATTTTAGAATCCTTGAATTAAGATTCATGAATATCTACCAGGTGTGAATTTCTGCTGGATCTCTCTGGTAGAATGAGTCTGTAAGAGCACATACTATTCGAATGCTAGAGGTCTCTAATCTTTCTTACACACTCACAGAACGTCTTGTTTACAGTAACTGGTGTGGAAATCAAGGTCTTGAAGATTTTTGTGTTTTATCTTTCTGTCTATGGTACCTTGATTAACAACAAAAAGAAAAGGAAAATAAAAACTGCATCTTTACTAGGTTGGTTCCATTTCAGCACAACCGAACATGCTTTCCAAGTCATGTGATTGAGAACGTAGGGATGCTATTGGGGATCTTCCTTCCTTCCTTATTTCCATCTTCCCTTCCTCCTTCCCTTCCTTTGCTTCCTTCCTTTCTTTTTCTTTTTTTATGAATGCAGATCTCTGTGTTGCCCTGGTGGCTGGAACTATGTTTGTAGTTCTTGCAGACAGGAAGATGTTAGGTAGGAGTTGTGTCGTCGTCCTAGAGAGTGACTCCTGATCAGCATTGGAGCCTTGCCGTTTTCTCCTCTCCCTTCTCTTCGTTCTCCTCCTCTTATGTTTCAGCAGTTGCAGATTCACTCTTGTTTCTTTTATTTGGCCCTGCCCACCACTTGATTACCTGTTTGGTCATGGGCTCCTTTTTACAGGTTGTGTCTCCCTTTGTAGCCCAAGCTGACCTCTAAATCATAATTACATGTACTCGAGTTACAAGCATGTGCCATCATGCAGGCTTTCACTGCTCTTTTCTGTCTAAGAAACAAGCTACTAGCCAGAGGGTATTGATAATGTGTCTGAAATAATGCCATTCTTGGCTATCAGTCTTTCTTTGAAAACTCAAGATGTTCTAGTGTTGGCAGACACATTGATTTTTAAATTAGCTGCCAGGAGTTTTCTTATACTTGCTGCAGCTTTTTTGTATTGGAAGGACCTACTCGCAGAACTCACAATGTTATTCTGATTGATGGCCAGTTATTGTGTGATGAAAGGAACCGGGTCTATGTACAGTCAAGAACAGGGAGTTATGTGCACTAACTCTAGTTAGAGAATGGCTTCTTTTTACTTATCTCTACACAGACCAGTATTTTCTTGAGAGGACAAAATTGACACTATTTGTATTGTATCATCTTATATACATATCTTTTTCCTGCCTATTATTTTACCTTGTTTTATCACAGTCTTAAATTGGTTAAAAATTTTGTCTAGATATTTGGATTGCCTTTAGTTTTTTGTTTGTTTGGTTGGTTTTTTGCTGTTACAAACCATGCTGTCATTCTTTCATGTATATCTTTCAGCATATCTCAGTTGTCCTCCTATGACTAAGTTTTTTATTGTTGTTGTTTTCTGATAGCTTTCTTTTTTTTTAACAACTTTATTTCATGCTCATTGGTATGACAATGTCAGATTCTCTTGAACTGGAGTTACAGACAGCTGCGAGCTGCCATGTGGGTGCTGGGAATTGAGCCCGAATCCTCTGGAGGAGCAGTCAGTGCTCTTAACCACTGAGCCATCTCACCAGCCCCTTTGATAGCTTTCTTTTTTAATTTTTAAATTTATTTAATGTGCATTGGCATTTCATCTGCATGTGTGTCTGTGAAAGGGTGTTGGATCCCCTGGAACTGTTACAGACAGTTGTGAACTGCCATGTGGGTGCTGGGAATTGAACCAGGGTCTTCTGGAAGAGCAGCTAGTGCCATTTCTTTATTTCTTTATTATTTATTTATTTTAAAAGAAAACTGTCTTTTCATTTTACATACCAATCCTGGTTCCCACTCCCTCCCCTCCTCCTCTTCCCTCCACTTACCCCCTACTCCATCCCACACCTACTTCTCAGAGAGGGTAAGACACATTGCTTTGGGGAAGGTCCAAGGCCTTTCCTACTTTTTCTAGGCTTAGTAAGGTATCCATCCAAAGAGAATGGGTTCCAAAAAGCCAGTACATGGATTAGGGATAAATCCCCATGCCACTGCCAGTGGCCCTGTAGTCTGCCTTAGCCATATGACTGTCACCTACATTCAGAGGAACTAGTTTGGACTTGTGCTGTTTCCTTCCCTGTCTGGCAAGTGTTGGTGAGCTCCTATTAGCTCAGGTAGACTGTTTCAGTGGGTGTACCCATCATGGTCTTGACCTCTTTGCTCATATTCTCCTTCCTCCCACTCTTCAACTGGACTTTGGGGAGCTCAGTTCAGTGCTCCGATGCAGGTCTCCGCCCGTTTCCATCAGTTGCTGGATGAAGGTTCTGTGGTGATATTTAAGATATTCATCAGTCTGACTATGGGCAAGGCCAGTTTGGGTACCCCCTCCTCTGTTGCTTAGGGTCTTACCTGGAGTCATCTTTGTGAATTCCTGGGAATTTCTCTAGTGCCAGGCTTCTTGCTAGCCCCATAATGGCTTCCTCAATCAAAATATCTCTTTCCTTGCTCTCATTTCTATCCTTCCTCCATCTCAACTATCCCATTACCTCAGGTTCTGCTTCCCCCTCCCCTTTTCCCCTTGTCTTCCCCTCTTGCTCTCCCTATTCCCATAACCCCATGCTCCCAATTTTGTCAGGCGATCTTGTCTGTTTTCCCTTTCCAAGTGGATCTATATATTTTTTTTTCTTAGGGTTCACCTTGTTACTTAGCTTCTCTCAGATCATGAACTGTGTAGGCTCAATATCCTTTGCTTTACAGGTAGTATCCACTTATGAGTGAGTATATACCATGTTCATCTTTCTGGGTCTGGGTTACGTCACTCAAGATGTTTTTTTCTAGTTCCATCCAATTGCATGCAAATTTCAAGATGTCATTGTTTTTTACCTCTAATGTGTAAATGCGCCACATTTTCTATATCCATTTTTCGGTTGAGGAGCATCAGCGATACAAAGAACATATCTAAACATAATGAAAGCAATATATAACAAGCTAACAGCCAACATCAAATTAAATGAAGAGAAATTCAAAGCGGTCCCACTAAAATCAGAAACAAGACAAGGCTGTCCAGTCTCTTCATATCTATTCAGTAGAGTTCTTGAGGTCCTAGTAACAGCACAAGACAACAAAAGGAGATCAAGGGGAATTCAGATTGAAAAGGAAGAAGTCAAACTTTTGTTATTTGCAGATGATATGATAGTATATATGAGACCCCAAAAACTCTATTAGGGAACTTCTATAGCTGATAAATACCTTTGTATTGTGGCAGAATACAAGAGCAACTCAAAAAAAAAAATCAGTAACCCTCCTTTATACAAATGACAGAAGCTGAGAAGAAATCAGAGAAATATCATCCTTCACAATAGCCACAAATAACATAAAATATCTTGGGGTAACACTAACCAAAGAAGTGAAAGGCCTGATTGACGAAAACTTTTAAGTCTTTGAAGAAACAAATTGAAGAAGATACCAGAAAATGTAAAGATCTCCCAAGCTCTTAGATAGGTAGGATCAATATAATAAATCTATAGATTCAATACAATTCACTGCAATTGTAATGCAATTCAGTGAATCTATAGATTCAAAATCCCAACACAATTCTTCACAGACCTTGAAAGAACAATCCTCAATTTCATATGGAAAAAATAAAAAACCCAGGATAGCCAAAACAATCCTGTACAATAAAGGAACCCCCAGAGGCATTACCATCCCTGGCATCAAGCTCTATTATAGAGCTACAGTAATGAAAACAGCTTGATTTTGGCATAAAAACAGAAGTTGGCCAATGGAATCGAATCGAATTAATCCACATACCTATGAGCACCTGATGTTTGACAAAGACCCATGTCTTTAGCCTCAGTTGTTTATTCTAGTGGCCTGGTAATGCCATGCAGGTGCCTTATTACTGAGGCACCTCCATCATGCATTTAGTTTTTGAGGGCAGTAGAACTAAGTGACTTGTCGCAAACCAAAGAAATAATGAATGAATGTAATTATTAACAGTCTTTATGTACCTCATGCTTCTGCAGGTTAGCCTCAAGCCCATTCTGTAGCCCACGCTGACTGGCCTTGCACTTTTATCCTCCTGCTTCAGTGTCCTGAACACTAGGATTATAGGTGGGTGCCACTTGTTGACTCAATGGAATGAGATTCTGAAGCTCAATGGAATGAAAAGGGAATATTAAGGGTTCTTAAATTTGGCCGTGCTCTCCAAAAGGATCACAAGTCTAGTTCTGGAAAAAGTAGTTCTTGAAGAACGCATATGTTCTTGATTTCTTCATCTCCTACACCTCTTCTGAAATATTGTTTTTATTCATTTCACTGGGGAGCTTAGGCGCTTTATTTTCTTAGTTTTACTGGTGAGCAGATTCTAGTTTGGAGAAGTTAGGTAACTTTCCTAGGGTAGAGTATTTATTAAGGAACAAAGTATAAAATCCACCTTGTTGTTGCTGCTGCATGCTCATCTGTGTTGATAAATTGGGTTTGCTGGTACTGTGCTCCGAAGCCCTGTGTCAAATTAGAACTTAGCCAGTGGGGCTCCAGCAGACAGTTCGCAAACCTGTGACTTTTACAATATAAATGCCAAGACTTTTACTTATTTTCTTGTTGAAATTTGGCCTTCTTTGTTTGAAGTTGTTTCTTTTTAATGGTTGCCTGGAGCCCAGGCTAGCCACCAACTTGCTACTTGTAGTAATAGGGGCGCGGCGGCGGGGCTATGTCCTCAACCCCCAGCCGCCTGCCCGGCTAGCTTATGCCCCGAAATAATTACACAGACACTGTATTCATTTAAACACTGCTTTGGCCCATTCCTATCTAGCCTCTTCTAGGCTAATTCTCACATATTAATTTAGCCCATTTCTAATCATCTGTGTAGCGCCCCTAGGTGCGCTTACCGGGAAGATTCTGGCCTATGTCCATCCTGGGTCGGAGCCTCATAGCATGCGTCTTCCCTGGAGCAGGTAGCATGGCGTCTCTCTTGCGTCTGCTCCGGAGAGGAGAGCTGTGGAGTCTGACCTCACTTCCTCTTCCTCCCGGCATTCTGTTCTGTTTACTCCACCCACCTAAGGGTGGGCCTATCCAATGGGCCTAGCAGTTTCTTTATTGCTTAACCAATGAAATCAACAGATTGATATATGACACTCCCCCATCAGCTACTGTAGTCAACACTGACCTTGAAAGCTTGGTCTTCCTGCAGGCACTACCATGCTTGGCTGGAGACTGCCGGCAGAGTTTGTTTTCTGAGTTATAGTAGCTCTGTTCCTGTGCCAGTTGTTTTCATTAGTATCTGTTTTTTGAAATAAGAGAAAAATTGGGTGATTGTATAATTTCATTTTTGCTTGTTTTATTTTGTTTCGAAACAGGGTTTCTCTGTGTGGTCCTGGCTGTCCTGAAACTCCTTCTGTAGACCATACTGGCCTTGAACTCACATAGATCCCCCTGCCTCTGCCTCCCGAGTGCTGGAATTAAAGGTATGTGCCCGCCACTGCCCGGCCATATTGTAATTTCATTGTTTATAATTAGTAATAGATTTTGAGGTTAGTAACTTGTCACATCCATACACCACTGAACAAATCCCGTTTCCAAAAGTTCTTAGTCTTTTCTTTCTTGGTCACTCATTTATGTGAACCAAGTGTTTTCTTTCTATTGTTTTTCTTTAATGTTAGTGACTACTTTGAAATTGCTTTAGCCAGACAACCGCAGCACTTTCCCGGTAGTAGTTTACCCTCAGCAACACAGCAGGTCAAGGCCAGCCTGGAGCTGCTTCAGTAAATAAATAATAGTGTTAGTGATAGTTGTTAGTAAATACCAGCATCTCACAGTTAGTGGGGCCTTCTCAGTCCTCAGTTTTCTTTATTTATATCTGGCCTGAGTTTATTTTAGTAACTTCTAAACACCTACTTTCTACAGGTGATGTTAATCATTTCCATTCCCCAACACAGAAGAAAGAGTTGCTTTCTCACTTAAATAGATAAGCATGAGAGGAATCACACATATTTAATCTTGAAGTATTTGTTGTTGACTGTGATGCAGAATTCTATTGGATATCCATTTCCTTGTGATGTAGCTCAGTTGTTCATGGACATGATATAAACTTCATGAGCTCTGTCCTCCTGTAATTCTGGCACTCAGGAAGTTCAAGCTGCATAGCAAGTTTCAAGCCAGACTGGGGACTGAGAAAGAATCACAAACAGAAAACCCAAATAACATTTCCATATGTATGCTTTGGTTTTATTTTCCTTCTCTGTTCCTCCCTTGATAATGGGAAACAATCATTGACTCAGAAGATTTTATCACTAAGGATGTCCAAAGAATGTTCTGGCCTTAAGTTCATAGACGGAACCTCAGAGTTGAATGTTTTCACCATGGTAGGTCCTTGTTATCAGGAATGAGGTGAGACCTGTGATGTGCCCACGCTCAGAGACTTCCTCGTGTACCATTTCCTGGGCATTTCCTAAACAAATGTCCACATGTATGCTTCTTATTTGTGTCCCAAATAGAAGTCTTTTACTAAATTTGGACCTTAGAGATCAGCCAGTCACCATTTGGACTTAAATCTGTTTGAACTTCTGATCTTTGACTGTACATAATACAGAGCCCTGGTACCGTGAGTCTTAACTTTGGTTTTAAGTAAAAATAATTTGAGAAAATAGTGTTCTTGGAAGTAGCCAGTTGCACATTTCCTCACTGAATGTGTGGGCTTCACTACAGTTACTTTCTTTGACATTAGCAGTTTTTTCTCCCATGTAAAACATAAACTGTCAAAGACATTTCTTTGTGCAAGTCTTATTTTTCGAGGCATTTAGAATATTTAGGAAAAGTGAAAAAAACAATTTGCTTGAAATTTGAATATGATTTGAAGACCTATACTCAAGACCCAAGTTACTGTTTTCATCTGCAGTTTGATGTGGAAGTTATTTTGGGTTTAACTTCATGGTGTATACTGAAAGGACTGTAAAGACAGATTCAATTCAAGGTCTTAATTCTGAGACAGGGTCTGTATCTCCAGTCTGTCCCTGAACTGGTTTTATACATATGAGGATGACCTTGAAATTCTGATCCTTTTGTCTCTTAATGCTGAATGCTAGGATTACAGGTATATGCCAGTGCATACAGTTTCTTCTCTGCTGGGGCTGATAGAAACTAGGGTTCTGTGCATGCAAGGCAATCAATCACTCCCCCAACAGAACTGTTATCTCCAGCCCTCAATTTCAGGTTTTTAGTCTTACAAAGATACCCGCATTGCCTGCTCATGTTACTGGTAGTTACTGGTAGCATTTGAGTCTTTCCATGCAGAATTTACCTGTTCTTTTTGGATGGGAAAAGAGGTGTTAGAATATTATAAAACCTCATAGACACAAATCTGTTCCAGTTTTGCTTTAGAAAGGATGGCCTGTCATTAAGAAAGATTGCCTGTGTGAGAAATTTTTAACTTCACTGTAATTGATTCATGTAAAGTTGAAGTTTACAATGATGGCTACAATCCCAGGCTTATATTTATATTTGCGTACATTCTGATGCAGTTGAATCATGGAATGTTATTTCTCTAATGGGCATAATGTGAATTAAATCTTTTTCCTTGTTAACCTGTCATTTGTCTTTTTAAGAAATGTTCTTGTATATTGCTTACCAATGAAAAATTTGGGAGACATTTTGTTTTAAATGTAAAAGTCATGCTAGTTACTAAAATATACAATATAACTAGGAAACATTTTAGGAGCTAGAGAGATGATTGGGCAGTTAAGAGCATATACTGCTTTCAAAGAGAAACCATGTTTGGTTCCCCCCATTCACACCTGGCACTTCACAGCCCCTGCAAGTCCAGCTCTGGGGGCATCGAGTAATTCCAGCCTCTGAGGGCACCTGCACTCATCTGCACACATTCATACAATACATATGTATATATAATTTTAAATAATCTTTCAAAAACTTGAGTAGTGTCTTGCCTCAGTAATGTCATCAACCTGAGATAGCCAGTGTGTGATTTCTTTCCTCCTACAATAGCATCATTCCCTTTTTTTTATGTATTAGATTATCTCCTCCTAGGGAAGAATATATTCTTCAGTGTCAAGAATGGACGCTATTACCTCCATTGGAACATCTTTATAGTTGTCTTAGTCTGTTTTCTGTTATTGTCACAGTATGTCTTAGACTGAATAATTTATAGAGAAGATAGATTTATTTTCTCTAATAAAAAATGCTGGACAGTGTAATATCTTGGTAGTGGCACATACTGAAGGTCCTCCTGTTCAAACACCACATGACAACAGTGTCCTGCTCCATTTTCCTCTCATAAAGCTGCTCGTCTCATCCCAGAAACCCCACCTCCATTGTCTCCTGGAGTTACCTTCAAACACTATCAGTCTGAATTTGGAGACATGTTAGGCATCTGACACAGAAGTTGTGGGGAACATTTTTAGGTGGTGGTTTCCCTTTTCATGTCATTTAGTTTCTTTGTAGTGTAATGCCATTAGAAAGAACGCAAATCTCATAATATGACTTTTTATGTCTCTATTTTGTAGAAAATTCCACTAAATGAGATTACTTAATCTAAAGCTGTATCTTTAAATAATATTGTTTTACCTTCTTCGCCTTTGTATATATTTCGCCTTGTTAAATTTTGCCATTTTGGTATGGGAAAATGACTTCTTTTAGTTTGCACTTTCTGTCTGCTTTTATTTCTGAACAGCAGCTAGCAAATATTTGCTAAAGGCTTCTAAAGCCTTTTCACATTTATTTATTTATCTATTTTGTGTGCATACACATGGGGGGGTGGGATTTATGGGAGTTTGTTCTCTCCATCCACAGTATGAGTAATTGAGGATAAATTCAGGCTTGCAACAAGATCTTGTATATGACATTAAACCATCTCAGTAGTCCCCAAGGACTTTTAGAGTGCTTTGTAATCCTGAGACACACCAGTATTCAGACAACACTAGCCTCACACTCTAGGAGTTTATCTTCTATGAGGTTCACAAATGCTATTTTGTCTTAGGAATTTATTAAAATTTTGTAAAAATTGTCTTTCTTTCGTCTCTTTATGGCATTTTTGCAACAGGCTTCAACTCATGTTTTTGTCGTGATGTTGGAAACATCTGTCCTTTTCCCTTGGGCTCTAACTTTGCTTTCTTCGATAAAGACTTAAGTAAGGACAGTACGATTATTAAAATAGTCTTAGTTTCCTAAAATAGCAGGGTTTTTTTTTTACCATGACCTTAATGTACTTGGAATTTATTTTGTATAAAGTGGCAGTGTAGCCCTCTTAACTCTCTCCTTCCATCACATTTACAAATGGCCAGATAAGTCAGTAAGTTAAATAAAACCTACTTTACTCCATTGACACGCCACCTTTATGTTTGAAGCTGTTTCTATACTTTCATTGTTTTGAATTAATTCTCTTATAATGAGTGTCCCCCCTACCCCATTTGTTAAGACATGGTTTCTCTACATAGTCTCTACTGTCCTGATACTTGCTTTGTAGACCAGACTGGCCTTGTTCTCTGCCTGGCCCAGTTTTCCATACTTCTGTTAGAAAGACTGTTTTTCTGTTCAGCTCAGTGCCCCAGGTAAGTACTGGAAAATATGCCCACCTCAATTCAAGGACAGCAAGAACTCTGAACTACTCTGCCCTCTCTCCAGCTCTGTGTTGATTATTTATGACCAACATTTATATTTCTAGTGTTTTCATCTGTCCATTTGTAACTGCTTTATATATTAAGTTTCTTTCTACAAAATGTTATTGGTATTTCTGTTTAAGTTAGGGTACTTCAGATGTCTGGATGATGAATAAAGAACTGGAGTAAAAACAAAATTCTTTGTAGAAACTTCAATAAAAGTCTTTCAGTTCTTTCTATCCCCCCCCCAAAAAGACTGTTTTTGTGTAGCACAGTTGGTAAATAATAGACAGTCATCTTCTACACATAAACCAGCAGTTCCCCACACTATACAAATTCTTTGTCTTCAGATACATTTCCACACCTTGTAGAACTCTGAAGCCATTTCTGACAACTCTGAGGCCTCTCGGCAGTAATGCTCCACCCCCAACTCCCCTGGGAACCAAGGATCTAACAATTGCCCACACTGAAATGTTGGGAACTTTCCATCATCTTCCTGAGTTCTTGTGAATGTTCTCCAATAGAACTCAGTTATTGAATAGGGGCAAGATAACCCTTAGGTGTTGACTCAGTTACTAATATTTT
Source organism: Microtus pennsylvanicus (assembly GCF_037038515.1). NCBI lineage: Eukaryota > Metazoa > Chordata > Mammalia > Rodentia > Cricetidae > Microtus > Microtus pennsylvanicus. Next base: position 10,475,610 of record NC_134581.1, on the reverse strand, counting down.
GACTTAGGCCCTGGGAAAGGGGCAAAGTGACCCTCAGATGTTTTCCCTTAACCTCATCTGATCTGACAACTGTTCTCCAGTCATTTATTTGTAATAGCCCTTTTGAATAAGCCAATCGTAATAGTTAAAGAACAACCCCACGCACCCCCTTTCTTTTGAGGCTTTTTCCTTTTAAAGTAGCCTGCACCAACTATTCAGGGTCTTTCTGCCTTTTTGAATGCTGAAAGACCCTGTCATGACAGAATTAATAAAATCCTCATGCTTTTACATCAGCTGTGGTGTGAGAGATGGTCTCGTGGGGCTACTCCTCCGAGGTGATTGGACTCTAGGTCCAACAACCTACGCTTTTGAATATAAAAATCATTAGAATGTAAATGTAAGACATGACATTTCACCCCTAATCATTAGTGTGCACTTCTTAAGAACCAGAAGGGATGTTCACTTGTGACCACAATACAATTGTTGTATACATGAAGCTTCTATGCATTGTCTCTAAAATAGTCCCTTCCCCAGTTTTATCTCCATGACTTTGATTATTTTATTTTATTTTTGTTTTGTTTTTTTGTTTGGTTTTTCTAGTCAGGGTTTCTCTGTAGGTTTAGACCTGTCCTGGAACTAACTCTAGCCTGAACTCACAGAGATCCACTAGCCTCCTAAGTGCTTGACCTTGATATTTTAAAGATTCTAAACTAGTTGTTGTTTTAGATTGTCTTATTGTTCTGTTTGTCTAATTTCTTTGTGATGTTATTTTACTTGTTCCTAAAGCCCTTTTATTTTATACAAATTTTTGTCTAACATATATGTCTACCTCTCTTCAAATGTGTCGTTTCCATATTAAAATTTCTTCAAGTGAGTGGAGTGGTGGTGGTGCACGCCTTTAATTCCGCACTTGGGAGGCAGAGGCAGGAGGATCTCTGTTAGTTTGTGGCCAGCCTAGTCTACAAGAGTTAGTTCCAGGTCAGGCTCCAAAACTACAGAGAAACCTTATCTCTAAAAACTTAAAAAAAAAACTCGAAAAACCAAATAAAAAATAATAATTTTTTTTTCTTCAAGTGTCGTAAGAAAATTTTAAAGTAACTTTTACATCCAAAGGAAGGATGTATTTCTTCTGTCTTATATAGCTGGTGACTTAATTCTCGGGTGGTGGTGTCCTTTTCTTTAAAAACTTCTCATCCGACTTTAGTTAGCTACCTTTTAAAACCTTGTGTGTGTGTTCTGAGTTTGTCCACACTGTCTTGTCAGTCTTTCATGCTTGCAATGGCTGCTTATTTTGTTGAATTTCTGCTGTTGCTTAGGGTGCTTAATAGTTGGGCCTAGTCTTTTAAGAAGTTCCTGTTAGCATCAGAAAAGCTCTATTCTGGGGTGTTGAACAGATGGCTCAGCAGTTAAGAGCACTGACTTCTCTTCCAGAGGTCCCAGGTTCAATTCCCCACACCCACATGGCAGCTCACAACCGTCTGTAACTCCAGTTCAAGGGGATCTGACAACTTTACACCATGCACATAAATTAAATAAGTTAAATAATTTTTTTTAAAGTAAAGCTTCATTTTTACTCTATTTTCTTTCCAGTCTATGTCGACATCATGTTAGATGTTCCAGTATATTCTGGATCTGGAATAAGTTTGCTCAGATCTTTGTTTAAAATCACCCTCTTCTCTTGCTCTGTGAAAATGCAGCTACATTCTGTGTTGAGTTTCTATTGAATATGGGATTATTTTGTTTCTCTGGAGACTTTGTGTCTTCTTTTCCTTTGCCCTCCAGTATTTGAAGAGTTATTTTCACCTTTTAAGTGCCCCTTACTTAGCTCTAGTTCTGGAGGAATACCTTCTCTGTACAGAAGACTGCAGTTGTCTCTAGTGGGCTTAGTCATTTCTATCTCCTTCTTACTTGAGAATTACAATCTGAAAGGGTATTCATCTTTATTTTTTGCTAGCATGATCTTTAGTTTTGCTTACTCTGTTTTGATTTCCATGGATTTAGATAGAACATTTATTTGTTGTAAGAGGAGCTGCAGGGCTGTGTTCGCAGCACCCCGGCCGCCTGCTAGCTTATGCCCCGAAATAACAACACACAAATTGTATTCATTTAAACACTGCTTGGCCCTTTAGCTCTAGCCCTTACTGGCTAATTCTGATATCCCGATCAACCCATCTCTAATAATCTGTGAGCACCGGTCTTACCGGGAAGATTCTAGCCTACGTCCATCCTGGGTCGGAGCTGAATCGCGTGTGTCTGCCCAGGAGCCGGGAGCATGGCCTCTCTCTGAGGCATCTGCTCCCGAGAGGAGATCTGTCCAGTCTGAGCTCACTTCCTCTTCCTCCCAGCATTCTGTTCTGTTTACTCCACCCACCTATGTTCTAAGCTATGAGCCCAAGCAGTTTGTTTATTACTTAGCCAATGAAATCAACAGATTGATATATGACACTCCCACATCACTTCCCCTTTTTCTGTTTAAACAAAAAAAAGCTTTAACTTTAACATATCAAAATTACATATAACAAAACAGTTATTAAGTAAAAGTTACAATAATCTTTATCATAACTAAGGAAAACTATAACTAACTATTCTTAACTCCATCAAAGACTCCAGAAAGATACAATATTACCTAAGCAAACAAGAAATAAGCAACTTTCAAACTCTAGAAATGACAGAGACATTTTGCTGCCTGAACAGTCACCCAAAGTTCCTCTGTACCGTTGGGGCATCCATCTTCGGCCTACAGGCCCATGGTATCCAGAGACATTTCCATGAAGCAGGACATTTCAAAGTCAGTTCAGTCACTATCTGTTGTGTCCTGAAGAATGTCTCGCAGACTCTTTCATGAATCAGGAACCCTGAAAGATCATCTCACCTTTAGGCAAGTTCAGTAGTCCTCTCTCTGCGGGTTCTCTGTGTCCAGTTTATGCAATAGTCCAGGCAAGAGCAGTTTCTTGCCCAAATGGCTATCAAAACTCCATAAGGTGCCTCTTCGATGCCCATCTTCTTCTTGAAGTAGATTGGTGCTGCCAGGAGCAGATGTGTTTCATTGTCATGAAAAGCCCTAAATTATTAAAACATTTAAAATGTCATATTCTATAATCTTTGAAAAATATGAAGAATGCCTATCTAAAATATATCTGTGTACATCTAGAAAATCTTAACTAACATGACGACAAACTTGACTATTATGATTATCTATTAACAATCTATATTTCTAATTATACATTACATTTTTAAATGAACTACACAATCACAGTACCTTAATCAAGATCAGAAATACATATACATATAACAAAATTGACCTTAAAATCCATACCAATGCAAATTATTCATACCTATATCATTTCCTCCTTTAAATGTAAAAGAACATTTATAAACAATATTTTGGGAACATGGGAGCAGTTTTTTTCTCTCCAAACTGCTTCCTGCTGAATGGGGGTGCTGTTAATCAGATCATTTAGGGTGTAACCTGTGTGCCAGGTTTATCTCAGTTGGCAGTTGAGTGAAGTAATTTTTTGAGGGTGTTCACAGGAACTTTTCGGGAGGTCGTGGTCTATCATACCATATCGGGATAGATGCAATCCACAGGGTCTGGTCCTCTGTGAAAACAAAAGAAGACCCTCTCCAAAGCATCATATCCTTAGACCCAAATTTTGAAATCGTAATACCCTTATATCCATTCTGGTTTAGCTTGGCAGCCCATGTAATGAAATGTCTCTCTTTACTTAGCTCCTTTACAGTCAAAAATTTTAAAGAAAACACAATGTACATAATCCAGACTCTCTGTGAATTTTCCATTTTACGTGGCTTATGTTTTCTTTGACAAGATGTTTGTGTTTTCACAAAGTCAGTGTCTATTGTAATTTTTTGTTGTTGTTGTTTTGCCTTTTGGTTTTGGGGGACGAGGCCTTATTCCATATTCTTGGCTAGCCTGGGGCTTGCTGTATAGATAAACCACCGTTGCCTCAAGCTCAGAGAGCTTCACCTGCCTCAGTACTAGCATTAAAGGCATGGCTCACTAGTATAATTTTTACTACTTAATAAAGATGTTTTTGATTTTTTTTTTTTGAGACAGGGTTTCTATATGTAGCCCTGGCTGTGCTGGAACTCTCTTTGTGGACTAGACTGACCTCGAACTCAAAGGATTTTTCTACCTCTGCCTCCTGAGTGCTAGTGCTAAAGATGTGAGCTACCATCTTCCTGTAAGTTTTTTTTTTTAGATGGATGATCTTTTAGTATTTTGTTACGTTTTGAGACATTAAAGTGATCTATTTCTCCCCCTTTTTACGTTTTGTTATTTGTTTACTTATTTATTGGAAACACTATAAGCTAGCCTGTTCTGGAACTGAATATATAGACCAGGCTGGTCTTGAACTTGTGATCTTCTAGGTTCTGCCTCCCAAGTTTTGGAAGTATAAGAATTGTGCCACTATGCCTAGATTGAATTTAGGGTTTCTTTACTATGGATTGAGTGTGTCTGCCAGGGGTCCATGTGGTGAAGACTTGTTCCTAAGGGTGGCCTTATGGAGAAATGGTATGTAGCCTTGAAGAATAGGTCCCAGTGTGAGATGTTTAAGTCATTGATGGTGCTCCTCTTATAGGAGATTAAGTAATTTTTATATTCATGGTTAAAGAGTAAGCTTGGGTCCCCAGTCTAACTGGATTCATATCTCGCCACACTGATCTCTCCACCATGCATTACTATTATAGCATTTGTTAGGAGGCTTTCGAGGCGTTTAGATTTCCAAACTGTGTCCCATATTGTTTTCTTTTTCCAGGGTTTTCAGTCTCAGGCATGTTGTCATAGTAACAGAAAATAGATTGGTACATTTGTGATATTTAAATGTTTCATAACTATATAGGTCTATTGTTGTGTGATGTTTTACTCTTTTGGCTTTTTTGGGGGGCCCACCACCCAGCTCCCAAATAAATCACACACAGAGGATTAGTCTTAGATATGAATACCCAGCGTTATCTTGACTTGTTTCTTGCCAGTTTTTCTTAAATTATCCCAACTACCTTTTGCCTCTGGGCTTTTTTGTATATGTTTCTTCTTTCTCCATGACTTGCTGTGTAGCTGGGTGAATGGCTATACTCTCTGCATGCTAGTCCTGCCTATCCTTGCTCGTACCTTGCTATTGGCCGTTCAGTTCTTTTTTTCTTTCTTTGTTTTGTTTTGTTTTTTGAGACAAGGTTTCTCTGTGTAACAGTCCTGCTGTCCTGGAGCTAGCTCTTGTAGACCACGCTGGGCTTGAACTCACAGCGAATCGCCTGTCTGTGCTTCTGCCTACCAAGTGCTGAGATTAAAGGTGTGTGCCCACACCACATGGCTTCCTGTTCAGCTCTTTAGTTGACCATCAAGTGTTTTAGACAGGCAAAGAATCACAACTTTACAGTTAAACAAAAGCAGCACACCTTAAAGCAATATTCCTCATGGTCTGTCTTGAACTTCCTATTTTATTCTTTTCCAGGCTATCTCTGTTACAACCCAGTAATAATTCGTTTTATTTTTAAGGTTTTAGAGTTGATAGACAGTTGTTCCATATTTCTTCTGCAGAACTGTCTAAATAGTCCTTTTTTGTTCATTTGTTTGTTTCTTCTAGACAGTGTTTCTCTGTGTGTGGCTCTGGCTGTCCTGGAACTTTCTGGGTAGACCAAGCTGGCCTTAAACTCTTAAACTCCCAGGTACTAGGATTAAAGACGTGCGCCACCACTGCCGAGAAACAGTTGCTTGTCTAAGTAGTTTTTAGTCAGTTTGACAGCTCCCCCTTTGTGAGCCTGGTTATTAGTGCCGCCTCATGAGTCAGAACATCTTTATGTTATGAACATGGAGTTCATCTTTGTTTATTTGGGGCCTTTAAACACCTAGTACCTTTTTCTTAGGCAGGGCTTCTATTGCGATAAAACACCACTATCAAAAGAAGTTGGGGAGGGAATGACTTAATTTAGCTTACAATCCTAACACTGAGGGCAGTCAGGGCAGGAGCCCAAGCCCAGAGAAGGAACCTTGAGGCAGGAACTGATGCAGAGGGCAAGGAGGGTGCTGCTTACTGTCTTCTCTTTATGGCTTGTTCAGCCTGCTTTCTTAAGACTTTCAGAACCACCAGCCAAGGGCTAGCATCACAACATTAGGCTGAGCCCTCCTGCATCAGCAGGAAGAAAATGACCTCCAGATTTGTCTTCAACCCCATCTTGTTGAGACGTCTTCCTCTCAGACGCCTCTAGCTAATGTTTTTGGTTGACATAAAACTAGGCAGCACACTGTTTGTTCCTACTTTAGATTGACTTGCTTGGCTTATTTCTCTCTTTTTATTGTTTGTATTGCCCTATACATTTTTTGCCCTGCCCCCCCTTCCTCCTCTCTCCCCTTCTTCTCTATCCTGTGACCCCCCCTCCCATGCTCCCAATTTACTCAAGAGATCTTGTCTTTTCCTCCTATTTAGATCCGTGTATGCCTCTTTTAAGATAGTCTTTGTTGTCTAGGTTCTCTGGGGTTGTTGATTGTAGACTGGTGTTTCTTTGCTTTATGTCTAAAACTCACTTATTGTTGTTGGAGTTTCTGTCTTGCCCAGTCCCTGCAGTCCTTAAGTCCCAAAGAATCACACAGAAGTCTGCATTAATTATAAACTGATTGGCCTAGTAGCTCAGATTTTTTATTAACTGTTATAACATATATTAGCCCACTATTCTTATCTATGCTAGCCATGTGGCTTGGTACCTTATTCGGCAATGCAGTCACATCTTGCTTCTTCTGTGGCTGGGTCAGGGGTGCAGGCTAGGACTTCCTTCTTCCCAGAATTCTCCTGTCTTTATTGATCCGCCTATACTTCCTGTTTGGTTGTCCTGCCTATACTTCCTACGTGGCTACTGGCCAGTCAGCATTTATTTAAAATATAATTGACAGAATACAGACCATTGTCCCACACCAACTTATGACTGAGTATATATTATATGTGAATTTCTGGGTCTGGGTTACCTCACTCAGTATTTTTTTTTCCAGATCTGTCCATTTGCCTGCAAATTCCAAGATGTCATTTTTTTTTTTACCTCTGAGTCGTTCTCCATTGTGTAAATGTACTGCATTTTCTTTATCCATTCTTTGGTTGAGGGCATCTAGATTTGATGTGGGATTCCCCACTGTATGCTCTGAATACCATTGGTTAGTAAAGAAGCTGCTTTGGGCCAGTGGCTTAACATAGCAAAGCCAGTTGGGAAATCTGGACAGAGATATATAGAGAGAGTAGGCAGAGTCAGAGATGCCATGTAGCCACAGGAGGAGAAATACACATGCTGCCAGCCAGAACCTTGGCGGTAAGCCGTGAGCCTTGTGGTAAAATATAAAATAATAGAAATGGGTAAATTAAGATGTAAGAGCTAGCTAGAAATACGCTTAAGCTATTGGCCAGACAGTATTGCAATTAATATAGTTTCTGTGTGTCCTGGGTCTGGGTAGCCGGGAAACAAAACGAGCAGCCTCTGCCAACATAGATTGCTTCCAGATTCTGGCTCTTATGAATCATGCTCTTGTGAACATAGTTGAGCACATGTCCTTGTGCTATGATTGAACTTCCTTTGGGTATATATCCAAAAGTGTTCTTGCTGCGTCTTGATATAGATTGTTTCTTTATTTTCTGAGAAATTGCCATGATTTCCAAAGCAGCTGTACAAGTTTGCACTCCCACCAGTAATGGAGGAGTTCCCCTTACCGCACACCCTTTTCAGCATAAGTGTGTTTTTACTGAATTTTTGTGTTTTCAAGTCTTAAGTTTGTAAACCTGCCACCAAGACCATTGATATATATATATATATATATATATATATATATATATATATATATATGTTCTATAACTAGCCACTTTTTAATACATTTACCTTAATTGTAAAACTCAGGAATCAGAAATTGAGATAAAAACCTGATAAATCCTAAGAACAACAGAGGAATGATTGGCTGACCCTACTCCCCATGTTTCCCACATTAAAAAAAAAAAGCATCAAGAATCTTTTAAAGCCCCTTCTTCTTCCTCTTTGTGTCTCTCTGTCTTCATCTGGGTCCACCAGAAAAGTCTATAGTTTATTCTGGCCAGCCGAACTTGAACTCCACCCTCTGGATCATATTTTAACTCCATTGGCAGTCTTGAAGCAACAATACAAACAAATCTCCTATTACATTTCCCCCTTTTTGTTTGAATAAAAAGGAAAGGTTTTAAGTCTATTACAGTAATAAATACTGTGTAACAGAACAATTATCAGGTGTTGTCTAAAAGAAAAGGGAAGGTTTTAAAGTTAACAAAGTAAAATTATATACAATAAGAACAATTATCAAGTAAGAATTACATTCACAATGCCCAGTCCATTTGCATTTGGCAAATTCAGAGAATATATTCCAGAATCTACCCTATCTTGGTGAGTCCAAAGTTTTGTACCTAATTCACTTTCTTTCCTAGCTTATATTACTAACTGAAAACTATCTTTGTAGACATCAAAACATTTTCATTGATAAACAACTTAAACTTTTTAAAAAATTTTTTATTTTTTCATTCAATTATTTACACTTCCTTCCCTCCTCCCAATCCCCTCCCGCCGCCCCCCACACCCCCTCCTCCCTGACCCACCCTCCTTGAGAGAGGGCTGGGAACCCTGCCCTGTGGGAAGTCCAAGGTGGCCCCCCCCCCCACATCCAGCTCTTGAGAGCCCTGCATCCGTATAGACTAGGGTCCCAAAAACACAGAACATGCTGTAAAAACAAGTCCCAGTGCTTTTATCAATGACTTCTCAGCCAGCCTCAATTGTCAGCAACAATCAAAGAGTCTGGTTTGATTGCATGCTCATTCAGACCAGGTCCAGCTGGATTTGGTGAGCTCCCATTAAAACAGACACACTGCCTCAGTTGGTGAACCAACCACTCGCGGTCCTGACTTCCTTGCTCGTCTTCAACTTAAGCTTTTATGTCTCTCTGTGTCATACACTTTACGTAATATTACCTGAGTAAACAAGAAGTACAAAGTAAGCAACTTCCAAAACTGTAGAAATGACAGGAACATCTGCCTGGACATTCTCCAAAGGTTCCTCTGCAACTCTGGGGCATCCATCTTTGGCATCCTAGAATTTTGAAGGATTGTCTTACCTTGTTTTGGCAAAGTTCAGCAGTCACCTTCTTATGTGTCCTGCTTGTCCATTGTGGACAGCAAGCTGTCAGCAATCGGGGCAAGGACAGTTTCTTTCCCATTGGCTAACTTTGCCACAGTGAAAGCAAACTTCATAAGGTGGTTCTTCTATGCCCTCCTTTCTTTTTTAAGAAAATTTGTACTGCCAGGAGCAGATGTGTCTCACAGTTATGAAAAGCTTTATGTTATTAAAACATCTTAGATGCTATATTCTATAGATCTCTGAAGTGCTTGAAATCTACCTAAATATGTCTGTTTGACCTTGAAACATAGCCAAAGATTTGTTAGCTGGCTATCTAATAACCTGTGTTTCTTAATTATCCTAAATAGTTTATAATAATAGCTTTCACAAGGACTAGAAATGTACATTACCTTGTTCAATGAGGTGGATAGATACAGTATCTTAAACAAGAATATAAACATATATACAACATAACAAAATAACCTTAAAGACTAGTAGCTGCTCTTTTAGTTTATGAGTAGATTCAATAATGTGCACTTTTATTCTATCATTCCCATACCTCCCATTTTCTTTTCAGAAAGAAATCCCTAAATTTAACCTTTGTTTCATTTTTTCCATGACAATGTGACAACTTACAATTTACCCTCTTAAATAATGAAAAACATCCATAATCCACCAAACAACCAAAAATCACACAAGCCCCACCTTTTGAAAATATGGGCATCATGTTCTTAAAATTACTTCCTGTTTTCTGGGGACAATGGCATGTTTAGGGGACCCTAAGAAAACTGTGATGAAGATCAAGCCTTAGGAGAGCTCGCTATTGTTCAGTCTTCATGTGATGGGAGAGTGCAAGCCTTATCTGAATTCTGGTTAGAGTAGTCTCTGAGGCTGAATCATCTGAGTTAACTGCCTTGTCATTGTACTGATCAGTTTATAGTCCATATCTGACCATTGGGGGGGGTGTTTGTCAGTGTAGTGGTATTACCACAGTCCAGGTGAAATCATTGTTATTGTCCCTATCATACTTTTGGAGACTTTAGAGGTTTTTGTTAGGAGTTGTCATGGTTCACTACAGAAAACTTGTAAACACTTTAAATCTGATATGCAGCAGATCTCAGAGTGGTCAAAGGACCACAGTCTTTTAAATACATTTAGGGTACACAAGCTTAATCCCTAGTCACCTGCTTCAGACTCAAGCCCAAAGTCATGTACAGGAAGGTCAATAAAGCCGATTCCTAGAATTTTATGTATATTATATATACTCTAAATAACCATTAATATCGCAACAGGAAGTGTATATATTAATCTTATAAATTTTGAGATTATATTTATATCTTAAGTAAAGTTTTTTAAAGAGTCAAAATAACATCAAAGAATTATCAGGTATCTGTCCCATACCAGGTTGCTTTTCTAACATGAGACAGAGATTTTAGATTTTCCTTTAACAATCATGCTGGGTTTAGAGGAGAGAGCTATGCTCCTACTCTAAGGCCAGATTTAATTTTCAATTGAATTCGGACTACAAAAAGACTATTTGCCTTATATGTCTGTAGAGACTATCAGAAACAAACATTTGGACGGATTTGTGAGATTTTCTTCTGTTAGAAATATGCTATATCATTAGGCCAATTTACTTTTCTTGGGACATTTTCTCTGGATGATTTATCCTTCTTCAGATGTCTCATTTGTCCACTGGTATTCAGATTCCTTAATTGGATACTTTTAATCTCCTGGAAAGAAAAATAAATCCCTGCCTCAACTCCCCTAACTTTGGGGAGATTCTCTTTTTGGCAGGTTATATCTGATCAAGTGAAGGACAGTTGATGTTCTTACAAGTTAGCTTAGATTGGATGGCCATGCTGTTTGATGAACTGTCTCCTCTCCTACGCAAGAGGTCTCTATTATTTGAATCTAATCTTTCTCACTTTTGATGATATCCATAGGGTTTTTCTCTTCTTTTGGAAACAAGAGCAAAACCTCTTCCCCAATGTAACACATGTCCCAGTTTCCATTCTGAAGTCAATACATCTTTAAAGTCTACAGACTGATTTAATTTAGCAGTTTCCCCCTACTATTCAATGTCTCTGTAGCTCTTGTTCCTTTCTTATTGTTATTTAGAAATATTAAAGTTAATAAAGCATTATGTAGTCTATTTCTGTGGGTGTCTTTATTATCTTCTTCCATGTATTAAGCAAATCTTTTAAAATGTGATTAGATCTTTCTATAACTGTTTGTTCTGTAGGATTGTGTGGTATGCCTGTAATATGCCTTATATTGTAATATAAAAGGTTTCATTTTACTAGAGGCATATGCTAGAACATTGTCAGTCTTAATTTTTACACATATCCCCATGATGGCCATAACTTTCTCTGTAGCTTTGGAGCCTGTCCTGGAACTAGCTCTTGAAGACCAGATTGGTCTTGAACTCACAGAGATCCACCTGCCTCTGCCTCCCGAGTGCTGGGATTAAAGGTGTGAGCTACCACCACCTGGTTCTTGCACATTTTCTACCTGTAGCTGGTCAACTTCATCATTACCTTGTGCTAGAGAACCTTGTAGACCTGTATGGGATTTGATGTGTTATATAAAGAAATGATTTCTATTTCTGATTATTTCTTGTAATTGAACTAATAACAAAGTTAATTCTCAACCATCTGGAATAAGTTCAGCAGTTTATATATGTAAAACAACTCTTTCTTCATATTGAGAGTCGGTAACTATGTTAAGAGGTTCTGGAGAATCTAATAGTACATTGAGAATAGCATATAATTCTGACTTTTAAACAGAATCATAAGGATTTTGAGCAACTTAAATTTTCTGACTTATAACCTGCTTTTCCTAATTACTTGCATCAGTATAGAATGTAGGTGCTCCAGAAATTGGTGTTCCTCATACAATGCGAATAAGAATCCAATTCTTTTTATAAACTGAAGTATCTTGCTTTTGGGATAGTATTGCTAATTTTTCCAAGAAATTACTACATGCTCATTTTTTCTCTCTCTCTTATTTTTATACATAGGTCTTTAAGTTTTTACTCTGTGGTAAAAATATTCATTCTAAGATATTATCTTTGCTCTGCACAAGAATTCTGTAAGAGAATGAGTAAAAGGTAAAATAATCAGAATACAGCCAAGCTCCAGGTCTAAGTGATCCACATGTACATTCTATAACTTTTCTTCTACCAAAGCCAATTCTCTCTCATCTCCAACTTACTGTTTTCTTGGACTATTTAAGTCCTTATCATCTTGTAAGGTTTGAAATAAATTATTTAGTTCTTGAGTAATTAATCCAGTTGTGGCTTGTAGTCAATTAATATCTCCCAGCAATTTTTGAAAATCATTAAGAGTTTGTAATTGATCTCTCCTAATTTGTCATTTCTGTAGCTCATTTTTTTTTGTAAGCCTATGCTATATGCTAGGTAATTAATAGAATCTCTTTGTAATTTTTCAGGAGCAATTTGTAATCCCTAACAAGGTAAAATTTTCTTTGCTTCTTCAAACATTTTAACTTTTAAATTCAATTTTAACGAATGGGGTGGGGAGGGCGCACTATTTCCCATACTTAGCACTTCTTCCTTGAGGACATTATTTCCTCATGTAACCAGTGTGCTCTTCAGTGGCAGATGTCCTTAGTACCAAGCAATTCTCAGACATGAGCATCAGCCAGATTGGAACAATCATCATACCATACATGCAACAACCAAATTTGCTGTATCCTGGTAAAGGACCAAACTGTTAGATTTGAGATAGCCAGAGGGCTGCATTTAGTATTTGTTGCCTTTTGTCTATGTAACATTTGTTAAACTTTATTTTTTTTTAATGCCTGTGTATATGTTTATGTGCAGAGAGGTAGGTGTGTGTGTGTGCGCGTGCGTGCGTGCGTGCGTGCGTGTGTGTGTGTGTGTGTGTGTGTATCTGTCTATGTACGGGTGGCGGCCAGGGGACAGTCTTAGGATCATCCTGTAGAATAGGCTCACCTCCTTTGAGACAGTATCTTATTGATCTATAGCTCAACAATTAGGGTAAAATGACTGGCTCCAGAGTTCCAGTAATGTTCTTGTTTCTCTCTCTTCTGTCTCTCCAGTGCTGAGGTTATCAGCTTGTCCACTATGTCCACAGTGCTGGGGACTGAACTGAAATCTTGATGCTTTCAAAGCAAATGTTTCACCTGCTGAACCATCATCCTAGCCCAAAAGTTGTTGTTATTATTATTATTGTTGTTGTTGTTTTTTATTTTGTGCTATTTTTATTTATTTTTTCCTACAGTATATTGCGATTGCATTTTCCTGTCCACCAACTTCTCCTAGATCCTACCAAAATCCATACTCTTTTTCTCATTAGATTACAAACATGCATCTAAAAAAATAACAACACAAAAACAAACAACCCAGTATAGGACAAAACAAACAAACAAGCCAAAGAAAAGGCACAAGAAACACATACAGACACTGAGACACACACATTTGTACACAGGGAAAACATATAAAAACAAAATTAGAAATCATATTATACAAGCAAAAGTTCTATAAGATTCAACAATCAAAAACATAACGAAATTAAAACAAACAAAAACTCAGACAAAGCATTGTAAGACAAAAACACTGTTGAGTTCATTTTGTATTGATCATCTGCTGGGCTTGGGACCTGTCCTGAATTATGGTGAGTCTAGTGAGACTCCATTGCAGTAAACTAATCTTTCCCTTTGTGAGAGATTGTCAGTTGGAAATAGCTCCTGGACTAGGGATGGAGGCTCATGTTTTCTTCCATGCTCAGCACTGCCACCACATCTGACTAAGACTTGTGAGGCAGGCAGGCTCTGTGCACGAGGCAGTCATAAATATGTCAGCTCTGTTATATCTAGAAGGCCTTGTTTCCTTTGTATCTTTCATCCCCACCAGCTCTTACAAACCTTCTGCTGTCTTTTATAAATAGTTTCCTGAGCCCTAAAAGGAGGGATTTGATGGAGACATCCCGTTTAGGACTGAGTGTTCCAAGATATATATATACATATATCTCCACATTGTCTAACTGTGGATCGCTGTATTTGTTCTCATATACTGTATGAGAAGACTTCTCTGATTAATGCTTAATAAAACACTTATCTGTGAGTACAGCAGAATGTCATTAGGAATCATTTTATTGCTATGTTCCTTTAGCAATACAGTAATACCTGGTTTTCCCCTAGGTCCATAGCCTATCTAGTCTCAGGTTCTTGACCACCTGGGCAGTGTTGGGCTTGGGTTCCATCTCACAGAGTAGGCCGTAATTCCAATCAGGTAGTGGTTGGTTACTCCTACAACTTCTGTGCCATTATTGCACCAGTGTATACTGTAGGCAGATCACCATTGTAGATTGAAAGTTTATAGTTGTGTTGGTATTTACCTTTTGATAACATGCAAAGTCAGTATGGGTGAAGGCTCTAGATCAGTGGTTCTCAACCTTCTAATGCTATGACACTCTAATACAGTTCCACATGCTGTGGTAACCCCCCAACCATAAAATTATTTCATTCCTGCTTCCTAACTATAATTTTGCTATTGTTGTGAATCATAATGCGAATAAAAAGCATAATGCATGATATCTGATAAGTGACCCATAAAGGGCTCATGACGTCAAGGTTGAGAACCGCTGTTGTAGGTAGTCACCAGTTTTTCCATGTTATGAGAACTATGTAGATGTTGTCTTTACTAGTAGGACCTTACTATTAGTTTGTAGAGAGCAACCAACAGCCTTGGCAATAGCCTGGGTTTTTATTTATTACTTTTATTTTTCGAGGTTTTCATGAGGCCCCTTCTGGCCAACAACTCAATTACATGTAACCTATTCTTGGCACTGGAGCATTTGGTGGTGAGATATGTCTAATTGGGGTTTTGTATCCTTCCTTCCCTTCCTTCCTTCGTTCCTTCCTTCGTTCCTTCCTTCCTTCCTTCCTTTCTTTCTTTCTTTCTTTCTTTCTTTCTTTCTTTCTTTCTTTCTTTCTTTCTTTCTTTCTTATGGGAGTCCCCTCTGTGTGCTGTGATTACCATTAATGAATAAAGAAACTGCTTTGGATCTATAGCAAGGCAGAACTTAGGTAGGCAGGGAAAGCTAGGCAGATTGTTAGGAGAAAGGAGGCAGAGTCAGAGAGAAGCCATGGATCCGCCGCCTGAGAGAGATGCCAGGGAGTCGCAGCTGGAGATAGGTGTGCTGAAACTTTGCTGGTAGGCCATGACCTTGTAATGTTACACAGATTAATAGAAATGGGTTAAATTAATAGGTAAGAGTTAGCCATTAAGAAGGTAGAGCTAATGGGCCAAGCAGTGATTTAATTAATACCGTTTCTGTGTGATTATTTTGGGTCTAATCTAGCCGGGTGGCCAGGATGAACAAGCTATTCCCTCCTACTTTGTTTGTTTGTTTTTCAAGACAGAATTTCTCTGTATAGCTTTGGAGCCTGTCTTAGAACTCACTTGGTAGACCAGACTGTCCTCAAACTCACTGAGATCTGCCTGTGTCTGTCTCCTAAGTGCTGGGATTAAAGGCATATACCACTATTGTCAGGCCTCACTTTTTGTTTTTAATCTTTTGATTTACTTTTATTTGCATTGGTGTTTTGCCTGCATGTATGTGTTTGGGTGTCAGAGATCTTGGAGTTATAGACAGTTGTTTGTTAGCTGCTGTGTGGGTGCTGGGAATTGAAACCAGGTTTTCTGGAAAACCAGTCAGTGCTCCTAACCACTGAGCCATTTCTCCAGCCCCATTGCATCTCTTATTATTATATCTCTTCTGATTCTAGCTTATACTTCTTTCATATATGCATATATTTTAAGAAACTTCTACTGAAATAGGCTTTTATATGTGCCTTCAAATTGCCCTTTATTTTTGCTGTCCCTCCCCACAACTCCTCTTCCCATTTTCCCCCCTCCCCCTTTGAACTTCCTCGTTTCAACCTCTTCCCTCCCAATAACTAGTATGTTTCAGCTTCCTGGTGAGGCCCTTTTCTCTCTTAGTCCCTTACTATATATATAACCTCTGTGGTTATACAGATTGCAGCTTGCTTTTCAAAGACTTAATCACTAACATAAGTGAATACATACTATATTTGTCCTCTGGGCATAAGTTACCTCACTCAGGATGGCTTTTTTCTAGCTCCAACTATTTAGCTGTGAATTTCATGTTTTTTAACAGGTGAGTAATAATCATTGTGTAAATGGACCACATTTTCTTTATCCATTCATCCATTGACAAGTAAACCATTTCTACTTCCTGAATATTATGAGTAGAGCAGCAATGAACATGGTTGAACAAGTGTCTATGTAGTGCGATATAAGGTCCTTTGAGCCTTAGTATTGTCTCTATTAGGTTATTGTTGATGTAATGAGACTCCGTGACCAATGCAACTTTTATAAAAGAAAGCATTTAATTGGGAGTTTGCTTACCCAGGTTTCAGAGGTTTAGTCCATTATCATCATGGCAGGGAGTATGACAGCAGGCAGGTAGGCATGGTGCTAGAGAAGTACCTGAGAACTACATTGTGGTCCAGAAGCAGCATACCGGGGATGAGGGGGCAGTAAAGGGACAGGGAGGGAAAGACATAGCAACAGAGAGAAACAGATATACTCTGGACCTGGTGTGGGCTTTTGAAACCTCAAAGGACTCCTCTAATGACACCTCCTCCAATGAGGACACACCTACTGCAGCAAGACCATACCCCTAATCTTTCCTTGACAACATATCAACTGGGGACTAAACATGCAAGTAATCGGGGCAGTCTTATTCAATCCACCACAAGTAGCATAGCCTGAAGTAGATCTATTCCCAGCTTCCCGAGGAACCACCAAATTGTTTTCAATAGTGGCTATTCAAGTTTGCAGTCCCACAGGCAATGGATGAATGTTCCTTTTACCCTACAGCCTTGCCA
Source organism: Microtus pennsylvanicus (assembly GCF_037038515.1). NCBI lineage: Eukaryota > Metazoa > Chordata > Mammalia > Rodentia > Cricetidae > Microtus > Microtus pennsylvanicus. The sequence goes on along the minus strand of NC_134581.1, from coordinate 10,458,603 downwards.
GCTGAGCTGTTACTTGTTTTGTTTTTCTTGGCCATTTTGGCTGTTGAAGCCTCAAAGTAATTTTGATTTGCATTTCCCTGAAAGACTAAGAACAATGACCATTTCTTTAAGTTTTTCTTAGCTGTTTGAGTTTCCTCTGTTGAGAAGTTTCTGTTCGGATCTGTATCCCATTTTTAAATTGGGTTATTTTCTTGATTCTGTAGCCTGCATCTTTGTCCAAATGATGGTGTCCTTTGCCATACAGAAGCTTTTCAGTTTCTTCAGGTCTCATTTAATTGTTGTTCTTATTGCCTGTGGTGTCAGTGTTTCTTTCAGAGAATCTTTCTTCACCAATGAGTTTAAGACTATTCCCCACACTCTCTTCTATCATATTCAGTCTATCTGGTCTTATATTGAAGTCCTTGATCTATTTGGAGTTGAGTTTTATGCAGGGTGATAAAGTGGATCTATTTGCATTTTTCTTCATGCAGCTAACCAGTTTGACTAGCAACATTTGTTGAAGATACATATTTTTTCCAGTACATATTTTTGGTTTTTAAAAAGTAATAAATCAGGTATTCATAGATGTGAGGACTAATTTCTGGGTCTTCAGTTTGATTCCATTGATTAGCCTGTCTGTTTTTCTGCCAATACCATGCTGTTTTTATTATTATAGCTCTGAAGTATAGCTGGGAGTTGAGGATAGTGATGCCTCTAGCAGTTCTTTTATTATTCAGTATTGCTTGGCCATCTTTATTTATTTGTGTGTGTGTGTGTGTGTCCATAAGAAGCTGAACGTTGTTCTTTCAATTTTTCTGATGAATTGTGTTAGGATTTTGATGGGGTTGCATTGAATCTGTAGATTGCCTGTGGTAGGATCTAACTCCAAACTTTAAACTATTTAATTGGAAAGGTTTTAAAGTTAGTTGTCCCTTATGATATACATTTGTGTGTTTTAAGTATTGAATTCTTACACTAAACAAATAATTAAATATTTGAGTTTGATTTAGAAATCAGAACTGCCAGTATTAATCCAGGCTCTGCTAGGAGGTGGCTCACAACTTTTAATTTTTTGTTATTATTTCTCATTTTACGAGTTTGGGTGTTTTGCTTTCATGCGTGTCTGTGTCCTGTTTACATGCCTGTGCCTACAAGAGGCCAGAAGAGCACGTTGGATCTTCTCGAACTAGAGTTACAGATTGTTGTGAGCTGTCATGTATATGATAGGAATTAAACCCAGATCCTCTGGAAGAGCCTAATGCTCAAGTTATGCTATTTATATAGAGCATTTAGTACAGATTAAGTCATCTTCATCCAAAATGCTTGGAACCAGTCATGTTTTGTACTCATAAAATATTTTTATTTTAAATTTTGGAATGTCGGCATATACATGATGAGATATTTTGGGAATAGGACTAAAGTCTAAATATAAACTTCATCTGAGTATACCCACATCTAGAGAGAGTTGCATGTATCTTAAACAAGCTAGTTTCTGAAGCAGCATTGCATGGTGTGACATCACAGTACTGCTTGCATTTGTTCTGACCAAGTATCTGACAAGAAGACAACACAGTGGTGGTTTTAGAATTTGAGGGGTACATCCCATCCTTGTGGGGAAGACCTGGTTGCTGATGGTAAGACAGCTAGTTATACTGTCAGCAGTCAGGAATGAGGAGCTGAGGGTGCTAGGGCTAAGCCAGCTTCCTTTCCATCTCCTTTTTTTCCTTTTTCCAGCTTCCTTTTTTTCCATCTCCGACCCCAGCCCATGGAATGGTGTCATCCACATTGAAAGTTGGGTTTTAGCCGTGGGTACCAGTATGGAGGATGCAGTCACTAGAGCTTACCTGCATCCCGTGAGTAGATGGCCTCAGTCAAAGAACAGTTTCTCAGTGGTTACTGGGGACTTCAGAAACTCATAAACTGGTCAAAGCACCAAGGCTCTTGAGTGCCCAGCTACAAATAGGACAATGTGTCACTCCTTCCAACGTTCATGGAGCATTGTGTAAGGGGGGAGGAAAGAATGAAAGTGCTGGAGGAAACAGGAGAGGCGTAAGGACTTGATTGTACATTCTAGGTAGCATGTGCTTGCTGCGCTCACCTTACAGCTGCTTTGATTACATACACAAGATTGGGCTTCTCAACACTGTTAGAGAGGGAGGGGTTCATGATGTACCATTCCTTCTTGAGGAGTTTACACAGTTCATGGTTGTGGGAGAGAGATGTTTTCTGCAGAGGTGTAACTCATGCTTCTGTAAACAAACTTCCACCCCCGCCCCCCAAGCACGCTTACATGCTGCTGTAAACAACCCTCCTCAAAGTCCCTACTTGCTGCAGCTCTCATTCTTCATTAGCATCACCTGTTGGCAGAGCTTAACAGAAAGAAAGCCAATGGTTGAGTGGGTGTTAGGATAGAGATGGAGCCGAATGGTAGTAGCTTGACAATTAGCTTTTAAATAGCTGCTCCTTACCAGCTAATCAGATCGATTTTCTGTGTACAATAAGCGAAGACTTGTGTAGTCAAGTTTAATGTCACAGTCCTCATCTCTTTTACATGTCCCTAATTTCTGTGTCAGTTATCTGTCTCCATTCATCGAAATTTAATGTTATTTAAAGTGCCAAGTGGTGATTGGTTAGGGGTTTTGAAACAAGGTTTTCGCTTTGTCATTCAGGCTGACTTTGGACTTGCTTCAGTTTTCCTGCTCAGCCTTCCAAGTGCAAGGATTACAACCTTGACCATCACACCTGTCCTGCTGTTCAGTTTTTAAATGTTTAGCTTTGCCCTTGTATTTGTGTCCTTGCTAATGCATCGAATAGTTGTGGGGTTGGGAACTTCTGCTGTCATATCAGGAAATAATCAACTTCTAACATGATGGAGGAAGGTCATTGGTTAAAAAATAAAGAAACTGCTTTGGCCCATTTTATTGGTTAGAACATAGGTGGGTGGAGTAAACAGAACAGAATGCTGGGAGAAAGAAGCTGAGTCAAGGAGTTGCCATGATTCTCCCACTCCAGGCAGATGCAGGTTAAGATCATTTCTGGTAAGCCAGCTCGTGGGCTACATAGATTATTAGAAATGGGCTAGTCCAGGTGCGAGAGTTAGCCGAGAAAAGGCTGGAACTAATGGGCCAAGCGGTGTTTAAAAGAATACAGTTTCCGTGTAATTATTTCAGGGCATAAGCTAGAGCTAGCCATGTGGGCTGCCGGGTGCCGGGGACGTAGCCTCGCCGCTCTTATTACAACACTAACATATGCCTTGACTTCTCTGAAAGTTGCCCCATTTTGAAATGTTTTTGTATACACTGGAATATCCTTCAGAATTATGTTATTGTTCATATCAAAGGGATGCTTCACACTGTCTTTATCAAGATACTTAAAAATATTCCTTAGAAAATCAGTTTCTTCTTAATCAACAGGTGCTTCTAAAGAAGGAGGGGCTGGAGCGGTTGATGAGGATGACTTTATCAAAGCTTTTACAGATGTTCCTTCTGTTCAGGTAAGGCTTTGGTGTCCCCGTGAGATTTCCCTGCCTCTTTCTGTCCTGTCTTTTGTTCTTTTAAAAAAAATTATTTGGGTATACAGCTAGATGGCCCAGTGGTCAAGTGCTTTACCAATACAAACCTGAAGACCTGAGTTTGACTCTGAATCCCACATAAACGTGGACGTAGAAAACCAATTCTACAGTTGTTTTCTGACTCTCCACATGCCCAAATACACACATCATACACAATAAGAAGAGGAAAGTTTAAATGCTTAAAAAAGTTTTTTTAAATGAATGTATGGATGATGTACTAGATATTATCAAGCTATTATTTTTTTTTTTTCGAGACAGGGTTTCTCTGTGGTTTTGGAGCCTGTCCTGGAACTAGCTCTTGTAGACCAGGCTGGCCTTGAACTCACAGAGATCCACCTGCCTCTGCCTCCAGAGTGCTAGGATTAAAGGCACGTACCACCACCGCCCAGCAATTATTTTCATAATTAGATTTTCAAATTTTTTTTAGTAAAGCTTAAATAAAATTAAATCCATGACTTAGTGATATTACATTGCTATGTCAGACATACAGTTTTTATTTTTGAAATAATTAGTTTTGATCCCAGAGAGTGCTGGAAGCTGACAAATAGAGATCTGAAAGTCCTTCCCCTAGGAGACAAGAGTCAAAGTGGAATATCCACAAGTAAGGCAGTCTTCATTTTGTATCTAATTAGCAAGTAAGCACTACAGTGTATATAACATTCCTACATATTACATAACCTTGTACCCCAGTATTGTTTGGTGTATTTTTTCACAACTCAAAGTTTGTAATTCTGTTTCTTCAGATAGTTATTGTATGAGTAGAGTTCTTGTGTCCTTTCTGTTGATGATTTTCAGTTTGTTTTCAGTTTTTCTATGTTACTTATTTGTAAGATGTTTTTGTTTGTTTGTAGTACTTATGTACAGTCTGATCTTTAATTCCTGATCCTTCTGCCTCCAACTCCCAAACATACGAGGATTGCAGGTACCACCATACTCTGCTCTTGCAAGACCTTCTTTAGGGTGTGGTTTGTATGGAATTGCATAGCCACTTGTGTCAATAGATTCTGCTGTGAAGGATTGTCATTCCACTTCTGTGAATCCTCCACTGTAGCAAGATGCTTCTCCTGTTTAAGAAAATGTTTTGTGTTTTCTTCTACTGTTCTGGGGGGGGAGGTGAAAATGCTCATTTCTTCACATTCTGCCTGTACTTCCTGTCAAGCAGAGTGCTTCTTTGAACTATGGCGGTCCCTGCTGAGTGTTTTCTTAAAGGTCTGGGTGCTGCATTTGCATACTGCTTCACAAGGTCTGAGCTATTTCAGCTCTCTCAGAGGAAAAGCTGTCCTTAATCCATGTAAAGTCTTAAGAAGTTATAGGAATACTTTAAAAATGTTTTTGATTTGAAAGTATTTGAAATATATTTTTATCTTAAGATTCTTACCCCCTCTGTGTATTTTGTAGGCCTTTCGTAAAAAGGAATGGTTAGGGTTCTAGGAATAGTTGTGGAACTTGGCTGGCCTTGATCATTGTTCATTGTTCAGTAAGTTCTGCCAGAGCGGAATCATTACAGCATCACTGAAGCCATGGGCTGCCCAACCTTAGGAAGGAGAACAGGCTTCCCGACTACCTATTGCATCACCATCACTGCCCCTAGAGAGTCTGTCTCTTCAATGCCCGTGCTATTATTAAAGTAGAATTTTCCTTTCGTTAAAGTCCTCACATAATTGGTGGTGTTTGCTGTCGTCGTCCTCCTGCACTTCTATGAGGTCCCTGCTACTGGCCAAATCCTTACTCTGGTCATGTCTGGACAGCAGTACACTATTACCTAGGATCAACTGCACTGGCTGTGTGATCATTTTAAATTAAGAATTGCTAGTGTGTAATCAGAGATTAAATATGGCAGTGCTAGCAAGTGAATGGTAAACACATGCTAGCTATTATACCACCCTAAATGATATTACCTTCCTTCCTTCCTTCTTTCCTTCTTTCCTTCTTTCCTTCTTTCCTTCTTTCCTTCTTTCCTTCTTTCCTTCTTTCCTTCTTTCCTTCCTTCCTTCCTTCCTTCCTTCCTTCCTTCCTTCCTTCCTTCTTTCCTTCCTTCCTATTTAATATATTTTTAATTAAAATATAATAGATTTCTCCCCTTGGCTTTCCTCCCTCTAACCTCTTCCATACTCTACCTCTACATCTCCCTCTCAAATTAATGGCCTCTTTTTGATTATTATTGCTACATATATAGAGATGTACAAATATATAAATACAAACTACTGAGTCTGGTTTTTGTTGATTATGTGTATATGAATTTGGGCTGACCATTTTGTGTTGGGTACCTAGTTAGGGGGCTCTCTTCTGGGAGAGGCTAATTCTCCCTCTCTCAGCAGTCATTGGTTGCTTGTAGTTCCTTGTCTAGGAGTGAGATTTTCCTCCTGCATTAGCATGACTGATGGTTCTGTCATTGTTTGAGCAGCAGTTTTCACAACAGACTTTGTGGTCTCTGGCTCTTACAATCTTTCTACCCTTCTTCTGAAATGTTCCCGAGCCTTAGGTACAGGAGTTGTCTTGAAGATGCATACCTGGTGCCTGCAGAGGTCAGAAGAGGTCGTGGATCCTCTGGGATTAGAGTCACAGATGGTTTTGTGCCACCATGTGGGCCTCTGCAAGAACAGCAAGTGCTCTTAACTAATGAACCAACTCTTCAGCCCCAGTTGTGTTTTTTGTAATAGTCTCTATTTGCTCTAAGGAGAAGCTTCTTTGATGCGGAGTGAGCTATGCCTATCTGGATATTAAGGATAAGTTTCAGAGTATAGTTAGAAATTGTGCAGTAACAGGTCAGTAGTAGGTTCTCCTCCAAGCCCCATGACCTCACAAGTCTAGAGTAGTTGTCTCCATTCTAGCAGCCAGCATGTTTTCCTTCTTGTTGGGTGGGCTGTAAGTCCAATTAGACAACCATTGATCACCACAAAGATTTGAGTTACTACCATTGCACCTTTAGGTATTTCCTGTGCTAGTCAGTGTTCTGTTTCATAGGCACCACAACTGTATAGGAACGATTGCTTCCCTTTGGCAACTTGCGTAGTACTTTCTGATACTGTGGAAGTTAGAACACAAGAAGGAAGCTTTCAGATTAGATCCAGTTTGAATTTCCCAAATCCTCTGTCCTAAGTATTGTGGGTTTGCAGCAACAGTATCTTCCTTTACCCTCTGAGAGGCAACCAGGGGCAACAGTAGTAGCCTATATTGTTTTTAGAGTCACTTTGGACTACCATGACCAACAATGGAAGCTTCTCATGCCTAGAACTGGGGGTGTTGTTAGGTAATCTATGGCTCTTTTTTTTTTTTTTTTTTTTTTTTTTTGGTTTTTCGAGACAGGGTTTCTCTGTGGCTTTGGAGCCTGTCCTGGAACTAGCTCTGTAGACCAGGCTGGTCTCAAACTCACAGAGATCCGCCTGCCTCTGCCTCCCGAGTGCTGGGATTAAAGGCATGCGCCACCATCGCCCGGCCTAATCTATGGCTCTTGTGGTGAGCGTTGTCAGCCCAAAGCCAGGTGATGGTAACTTCACTTAAGGGGTGTTTGTGTGTTTGTGTGTGTGTTTACATTTACATACATTGCATGTAATTTAATTTTAGGTTGATATAAAATAAGATGATTTTTTGAGGCTTCATCAAACAACCTTAGTGTTGTTGCTCAGCCCTCCTGTATTGACCTCCCTCCCCTTCCCTAGTTAGAGCCTTCTAACCCATTTTCCCCGTTTCCTCTTTCATTTCTTACTTTTGACCTCCTTTCCATTTGGGTGAAGCATCAGTTTTGGACCACCTCTCCACCTTCATTCACGTGAGTTACCCACCTCACACACGGATCAAATGGCTTTCTTCCAGTCATTGACTCAAATGCCTCCTATTGCACAGGACTCTGCTGCTGCTCCTCCATGATGCAGAGATCCTCAGCATTTGTCTTCTCCACAGACTCCAAGTAGCTTCTCTACTTGTGTTTTTGCTTCTCACCCAGGCTTTCACACTGAAGGTTCTTGCAGTAATATTGTTCATAATGCATTAAACTCTTCTGTTTCTAATTTTTAAATACCCATTTTGCAAAAGCACAACTACGGGTATTTCTAAATATAACAGTTTTTCTCTACTCTCCTAGCCAAGAAAGAACTGCCGAAAGTCAAAGGAAATCTCAGAGCACACAGTGCTTAGCAGTCTGACATCCATGCTCTTCAGTTATGTCTGTGCTTTTTCAGAAGTACTTGTTTTCTGTAGCATCAGAAGGCTGTCCTGTTGTTTCAGGACCATGGTTCTCCCTCACCCGGGACCAGTACCTACAGTGCTCTACAGCCTGTGGTTTTGTACTTTCTTAACGCACTTGCAGAGATCATTGACCTTATGTGAGTTCAAGCTCTTTTTAGAACCTTCTTGCTGCTTAGTAAACATTTCTGGGTTTTACTACTTAAAAAGAAGTGGGCTAGTAAGATGGTTTAGTAGATAAACGTGTTTCCCACCAAGGCTGCCAACCTGGAGTTGGTCCCTGGAACCCACATGGTGAAAGGAGAGTACCATTTGCACAAAAGAGAAACTGAGTGAAAGGTCTAGTTTAGTGGCAGGATTTTCATGTAGCATTCATGAGGTTCTGATTTGATCCCCAGCAATAGGGAAGAAATAATGGACTGCATGTCCTCCAAACACTGCTCCTTCTTAGCTTCTCCTCCTTTCCAGGTAGCTGTATGCACCTGATATTTCTTTTACTTCTAAAAAAAAAAAATGTTATTTAAAATCTTTTTTTATTCAGTGTATTTTGGTCATATGCTTTCCTTCCCCAATACCGCCTAACTTCCTGTTCTTTTTCTCTCATTAAAAAGCAAACAACAACAAATAAGAAAAGAAAAGAAAAAAGCCAAAGTACACACAAAAGGCATGGAGCACAAATGCTACCCTAGAATGAGATGATGATTTGGTGGCTGGAGAGAAGGCTCGACAGTAAAGAGCATGCACTTCTCATGCAGCAGACCCGGTTTGGAGTCTCAGCATCTACATGACAACTCACGACCATCCTTAACTCCAATTTCAGGGCATCCAAAACTTCTGATCTTCACAGGCACCAGGCACACATGCAGAACATGTACATATATGCAGACAAAGCATTCATACATATAAAATAAAAGCTAAAAAAATTTTTAAAGTATATGTGTGTGTGTGTGTGTGTGTGTGAGTGAAGAAAACTGATTGTTCCCTCTCCAGCAACTGTCAATTACAAGTAGATTCTTGATTACGGGGTTTGTTTGCACCTCCCCTTTTCCATACTGAGATTCATCCCCTTTTGCCCCCCCCCAACACAGGGTTTATCTGTGGAACCCCAACTGTCCTGGACCTCTCTCTATAGACCAGGCTGGCCTGGAACTCAGAGACTCAGAGAGCTAGCTGCCTGCTCATGCCTTCCCCACCACCTGGCTTCATACTGGGATTTTTGTCTTCTTGGTTCGCAGTTTTGCTGTAATAGTTGTGAAACACTGTTTTCCTAGTTTACTTCTCTTCTGTCTGTCTGCTTCATGTCCATTTCCTTTAGAGATGGATCCTTTATTTGGCCAATTGACTCTCAAAGTGTTTATTAAGGGTTACTCCTGGACCCTATCTTCCTACTTTATTTTGTTGCCTCATGACTTCCTTCAACATCATGGCTTTATCTAGCACCATTATATTGATTATACCTGATTTTACCTTTAAGCCAGACCTTTGCTAAGCATCAGAAACATTTATTTATAATCATTGTTTTATTTGGCATTTCCTTTTAGGAGTCTTTCAGACATTTCAAACACAACCTGTTTAAAATTAGAATTATAATCTCTCCTCTAACACTTGATCCTCCAGTGTTCTTTATGTAGAAACCATTATTCAGTTAGCTAGAGAGGTTAGAAACAAAGGAGTAATTTTACAGCAGATTCCTAACCCAGTGTTCTTTGTATACCCAGAAGAAACATGGGGATCCCAATAAGAGATGGCTTTGAAAAATTATGGAGTTCCTGAAGTGAATTTCTAAGTTGATCTTTCCCTTCTTTCATGGTTTAGAAAGTGTCTTTGCATTGTCTTCCAGGAGAGTACCTTGTACTAAAATTAGACATGGTATTCATAATAATTATAATATTTATTATATATTATAAATATATACAACATAAATATATTTGTTATGTATTTACAAATACAGTGCTTTTAATATATAACAAATGTAGTGTATTGTAAACTGTTGCCAGATGAACCTGTTTTGATTGAGGTTTGCTTTCCTGTTTGAAGTGACACGTGGTAAGTGACACACATGTGTGCTTAGTCAGTTCTGGCACGAGCCATTTCAAATAGTTGTTATTCAACACTAAATTAAAGCATGTCTTGTCTTTTTCTTTTTTTTTTAATTGATTTTTATTGAGCTCTGCATTTTTCTCTGCTCCCATCCCTACCTCTCCCCTCTCCTTCAACCCTCTCCCAAGGTCCCCATGCTCCCAGTTTACTTGGAAGACCTTGTCTTTTTCTACTTCTCATGTAGTTAGATTCGTATATGTCTCTCTTAGGGTCCTCATTGGTGTCTAGGTTCTCTAGGATTGTGATTTGTGGGCTGGTATTCTTTGCTTTATGTTTAAAAACCACGTATGAGTACATGTGATAATTGTCTTTCTGGGTCTGGGTTACCTCGTTCAAAATAATGTTTTCTAGCTCCATCCATTTACCTGCAAATTTCATGATGTCATTATTTTTTTCTGCTCTGTAGTACTCCATTGTGTAAGTGCACCACATTTTCCTTATCCATTCTTCAGTCGGGAGGCATTTAGGTTTTTTCCAGGTTCTGGCTATGTCAAACAATAAAGCATGTCTTTCCAACTATGTGTTGTAATAGTATATTTGTGCAGTTTTTGAGAAACTGTTCCTTTTTTGTTTGGACGTGTGTCCATTGGAAGCGTTCTACAAGTATATTTGAGGTTGTTCATGTGGGGACAAGTGGCAAAAAGGGCAGTGGGGAAGAACATTGGGGCATCTATTGTATGTAACTGTCTCTACTGGTGGCAAGACTATGAAATGACCTATTATATAAAAGTTTATATAAAATATAAACTATTTCAAACACCAGTGCTTATATTTATGTTATTTAAGAAATTTTATTATAATTTTAAATATGAAATTTGTTGTTTAAATTTTCAATCTTTTTTTTAAGATCTATTCTAGTCGAGAACTTGAAGAAACGTTAAATAAGATCAGGGAAATTTTGTCAGATGACAAACATGACTGGGACCAACGTGCCAATGCAGTAAGTTTTCATTCTTTATATTCTTACCCCTCTCAGCAGCATTATTGTTCAAAACCCAAAGAGAGCATATATTCGGCTGTGACGATAGCAATAGTAAATTAGAATTCGATGGGCAACATTTTTCTGTGGGAAACAAAATGGAAGTAATAGGCATTGTCAGGTTTAGATAAAGTTTTTCTTCTATTTCTGCTGATCATGTCAGTGCCTGTCTCACAAGCATGGTAGCCTGTCCCCTTGGGTTGTTTGCTGACTAACAAGAGTTTGAGAGCTATGCCTCCTCGGGGTCACCTAGCTGCTTATTAGCACCATTACCAGTGCACCCTAAAGTCATGAAGACTTGCTAGAGAAGAAAGTCGCTTCTCCTGTAGGCTCAATATGTTTTAGCATCGACATAATTTTACAGCAGTGTGTCCATTCATCTGACTCTTTACTTTCCAGTGAATATAATGAATGTGAATGAATGAGTCACAAAAATTTTGATCATCCTTGGCTTAGAAATAGTTTATTTACAGTAGGTTTCTTGGAGGGAGTATTTGATGAATATTAACATAATATTTGTGTTGACCTCCCTTCTATGTTGTATTTCATGTTTTGTAATGTCAAATTTGACGAGATTACAGTAAGCACCTCAGCATCCTCAAGCAGCCAGGAAAGATACCCTGTGCTCTCGTCTGCCCCATTGTGGAGCTTCCCGATAGAGTGCTTTATGACATGATGTGTTACAAATTGTTCTCCACCAGCTGGAGAGATGGCTCTGAGGGGTTGAGAGCACTGACTGCTCTTCCAGAGGACATGGGTTCAATTCCCAGCACCCACATGGTAGCTCACAACTGTCTCTAAGATCTGACACCTTCACACAGGCATACACGTAGGCAAAACACCGATACACATAAAGTTAAAATACATAATTAAAAAAAAAGAAGTCTGTATCTTTGAATGTTTATTGTGTTCTTAACACAAAACATAGTGCTCTAGATTTGTTGAAATATTTTCTTTCACTTCTAAATCAAGCATAAATTATAATTAAAAAGGTAACAGCTTTGTCATGGGTGATCTATGGAGAAACATCAAAGATTAAAATTAAAGGCATAAACTTGGACCTGAAAATTTTGTTTTCCTTTGAAATAGTTTGAATTGTTTTTAGAGTTTGACATTTTCTCTGTTCCTTCAAACATGTGTAAAAACACAAAAACCCTCCTTTCATAGAAACTAAACCATACTTAATCCCTTGCTCTGTTTTATTTAACAAATCATGCCTATTCAATATACCTAGTATAAATGTTAAGCAATTCAGTATACCTGGTATAGTGTTAAGCATGCCACAGTTGCTCAGATATCTTTTGAATGCAGATAAATGTGTTCATACATTCTTTCGTGTGTATGTGTAACTTACTGTTTTCATTTGGTGATTTTACAGATTTTTGTTTTGTTTTTTGTTTGTTTATATGTTTTGTCATTTGTTTGTTTGTTTGTTTGTTTGGTTTTTGAGATAGAGTTTCTCTGTGTGTAGGCCTGGCTGATCTGGAACTTGCTATATAAACCAGGTTGATCTCAAACTCAGAGATCCACTTGCCTCTGCCTCTGAGTGCTGGGGATTAAGGGTGTATACTACCACTGACCAGGGTTTATTCTTTTGTTTTTGTAGATAGGGTCTCCCTGGAATCCTTAGCTGTACAGCAGCTCGCTCTGTAGAACAGGCTGGCCTCAAACTGAAGGAAATTGGCCTGCCTTTGCCTTGGGTGCTGGGACTAAAGGGGTCACCAGCAGGCTCAGCTTTAATGTTGTAATAAATGTCCTGTGCTCCCCTTTTGCTTTGGTATGGTGTTAATAATTGTTGAGGGAGCTGCGGGCTGCATTCCTGCCACCCAGCTCCCAGCTGTCTGGCTAGCTTATGCCCCTAAATATAACAACACACAAATTGTATTCTTTTAAACACTGCTTGGCCCACTAGCTCTAGCCTCTAACTGGCTAATTCTCACATTCTGCCTAACCCATTTTTAGTAATCTGTGTAGCACCAGTCTTACCGGGAAAGATTCAGCATATCTGACCTGGTGGCTTGCTCCATCGCGTCTGCCCTGGAGAGAGAGGCATGGCTTCTGAGCTCACTTCCTTTTCCTCCCAGCATTCTGTTCTGTTTAGTCCACCTACCTATGTTCTAACCTATCAGGCCAAGCAGTTTCTTTATTAATTAACCAATGAAAGCAACGGATATATGACACTCCCACATCAAATAAGTACTCCACTACTGAACTGAGTCCAGAGTCTTTGCATATATTTGTAACAATTCTGTTTCTATAGCCTAGAATAGTTACATGTAGATTCTTAGTAAAAGAGTCCATTCAACTTTATTTCAGTCAATCAATAAAGACTGTAGACTTTCATATTTGACTCACATTTTTTTTATGAGCCTTTCTATCTGGTATTGTATACTATCAAGTTTGTAAAGTTTTTGCCTCTGATGGAAAAATAGTATCTTTCTTGCAAGTTTGACTTAGCCTATCAGTAGTGCAGCTGAACACAGTTTTGTTTATTTACTTTACTCAATTTAAATTAGGTTTTCTTTTTCTCACTTTGTTTTTTATTATGTACTTATTGTGTCTTGTTTAGTTAGCATGTATGTGAGGCCTTTGTATAAGCTTAAACACACACACCCATATAACACAGCAGGGGAGGGATTTAAGGCTATTAATAAGTAATAATTGTGGTTGTCTCACATTATGGATGTACTTAAATGTCACAAATTAAATCTTTTAAAATGAGAAATTTCATGGTAATTAAATTTTACTGTACATTAAAAAATAATGAATAATTTAAAATTTTAAATGTATTGTTTTTGTATATATGTATAACTAAACTTGTAATGCTGTTTTTAGAAAGATTTTTGTTGTTTTCTTATGTTTATTTACAAGATGCATGCAGTGCCACTAAAATGTCTGAGTTTAGTTATGTAAGTGTAATGAAGCCCATATAGTTCACTTTAAAGAAAAATGTAATGTTTAGATGATGTAGACTGTCACCTTTTCTATCATAATGAAATTTTTCTTTCTTTTAGCTTAAGAAAATCAGATCACTACTTGTTGCTGGGGCTGCACAATATGATTGCTTTTTCCAGCATTTACGTTTGTTGGATGGAGCGCTTAAGCTGTCTGCTAAGGATCTCAGATCCCAGGTGGTCAGAGAAGCTTGCATCACTGTTGCGTAAGTGTATCCCTCTCCTGCTGAGGACTTCTGTTTGTTTTTTGCACAGGGTCTTACTATATAGCTCTGACTCCCTGACTGTCCGGTGTTTTTTGTTTTACTCTTTACTCTTTGTGGCTGCCTCCCAGCTCCCAAATACATCACACAGAGACTTATTATTATAAATGTGCAGCCTTAGCTTGGCTTGTTTCTTGTCAGATTTTCTAACTTAGATTATTCCATCTAATTTTTGCCTCTGGACTTTTACCTTGCCTTCTTTATACCTTTCTTTACTTCTTATTTTAGGTATGGCCCCTTCTTTTCTCACTCTTTGATCCTCTTTTCAGATACTCCTTCTAGTTATTTTCTGCCTGCTAGCCATGCCTATCTTTTCTCCTGCCTTGATTAGATCAATAATCAGGTATTTTAGACAGGCAAAGCAGCAAAGCAGCACAGCTTTACAGAGTTAAACAAATGTAACATAAAAGAATGTAGCACAGGTTTGCATCAGTAAACAAACATTTCATAGCACAAGCAAATGTAACACTTATTAAAATAATGTTCTAAAACAGACTATGAACTCACCATGTAAACCAGGCTAGCCTCAACTCACAGACTCCTGACTTCCTCTGCTTTTCCAAGTCCTGGGATGAAGGGTATGCACATTTCCTGGAATGCTAACTTTTTTTTTTTATGAATGACTCCAGTAGAATATAGTATCATGGAATTATTGTTCAGTAAGTAAAGCAATAGCAGGATCACCCCAAAGAAGCTGATATGGGACCCCAGAATCATTTTTATTGTACGTGTGGATTCAGTTATTACGAATTATTATGTCTCTCTTCCTTTCTGTTACTTTTTAAAGTCTTTCTGCTGCTGAAATTATGACACAGTGGTGGAATGCTAAGCTAGTATGTGTCAGGCCATGGGTCCAATCCCTTCCGTAGTCTTTACCCCAACCTTAGAACACCAGCCTCCTGGAGATGTTTTTGGGTTTTTTTTGTTTTTTGTTTTTTTGCCAACTCCATGTGTATAGGAAAATAATGAATGGGTCTAGAACCAGCTATACTTACTTTTCCCATTCCTAATTTGGCTATGTAGTAATGAAGTACCCCATTTCTGATATCTTAGCAAATTCGAATCATACACCTTAGTTTGTCACAATCTATGTGTTCATATTCTTCCCCTGAAACCGCATTTACCATTGCGCTTGCCTGAGGAGTGTTGTTGCATGTGTGGTCATTTAAGTATTATTTGAAGACAGGGAATACAAAACTCCCTCCAGTACATCTTCTAGTTACTGTTGTGTTATTGTTCTAAGGAAAAAAGGGGGGAATATAAAAATTATGGGGAGTGCAAGAAAGGGGAGATCAGGTGGCCTCATTAGCTTGTAGTAGGGAACTCTATAGATGACTTGTATCCAAAGGATGTTACCAAGGTTGCCAGGTGATGCCAATATACCAAAATGATGATATATCTTTGGGAAAACAAACAAAACAGAAATTGATGAATGTAATCTTGGAAAACACAATTAAGGACCAGTAAGATGGTCCAGTGGGTAAGAGCATGTACTGGCAAACTGAATTCAATCCCCTGGACTCAGATGGAAGGAGAGAACTGGTTCCTGAGTGTTGTCCTCTCATCTTGACATGTATGCCATGGCAATCATACATACACAAAATAATCAATAAATATACTTCTCAAAAAAGAACCAAAATATACTTAAAATCAGACTAGGAAAACTGCAGAGTAAATAAATAACTTTTTGCGGGGAATGTACAGTGAAAGCAAAACTGAGTAACTTGAAAGATGGAAATGAACAAAGCAGTCACTGTAGTGGGAGCTGTGGGGCTGCATTCTGCCACCCAGCTCCCGCCACCGGCTAGCTTATGCCCGAAATAACAACACACAAACTGTATTCTTTTAAACACTGCTTGGCCCATTTCTATCTAGCCTCTTCTAGGCTAATTCTCGCACCTGGACTAGCCCATATCTAATATCGTTTGTAGCACCCCAAGGTGCGCCTACAGGGAAGATTCTAGCCTACGTCCATCCTGGGTCGGAGCTTCATCGCACGTGTCTGCCCGGGAGCGGGGCATGGCGTCTCTTCTGAGGCGTCTGCTGCCGAGAGGAAAGCTGTCGAGTCTCTGAGCTCACTTCCTCTTCCTCCCAGCATTCTGTTCTGTTTACTCCACCCACCTATGTTCTAAGCTATGAGCCCAAGCAAAGATGGAGGCTGTGGTAGGGACTCACATAGAGCAAGGCAATCTCACTAAATTAGGAAAACAGATTCAAGTTTCAGAAAGCTGAGCTAGCCAAGATTAGTATACAGAACAGTGGGGAAAAGAGACAAACTGCCCAAGAGCTATAGAAATCGATGTGATCCTAGGTCTAGCTAAATACCGGTCTATGTGTGAAAGCTACAACTCACTGAGGAGTAGGGGAAACCACTGCTTCCCAACATGGAGGCAAACCCCAGTTCCCAGGGCTCATTCAGGACAACTTTTACATTTGACTTTCCAGAATCCTAGTTAGTGCCCAGCACATTCTGCAGAGACTCCAGAAAAGCCCTTGTGCAGATTGGACTAAACCAGCTGCTGTAGGTCTCACCTCTCCCAGGCATATTACCTGCCTGCTGGAAAAGAACGTATACTCTTTAAAGGAAGACTGTAGACTTGAGAACTCTTTTTGCCTAGGAATCAAGAGATTGGAAAACTGCCTGTGTAACTGAACACTAGTAAATAACTCTTTAGTCTTGAATACCTTTTTGAATCAAGAACCTTAATTTTAGGCACAAATTATATCCCAACCATGTATTTGCAATAAGATGGTAAACTGTTGAGCATATTGCAGACATGTAATCTTAGCACTTCGGAGGTGGAGATAGGGGGGTCCAGAGTTAAAGATCATCCTGGGCTTTGAATGAATTCAAGGCCTGCACAGGCTACATAAGACCTTATCTCCCTAAAATAAAACATTAAACAAATAAAGATTCTGTGTATGTTGAAATTACTAATATCACAAGCATTGTCAAAGCTGTCAGTAGTGACGACTTCCTTTCTGAGTGTTTTAACTGAAGCTAGTTAGGGCTAGGCAGAGAGCTCAGTGGGTAACCTTGCTGTGCAGCATTAGGAGTGCCGTGTGTACTTCTAATCTCAGCACTGGCTAAGTGGAGACAGGAAGATCCCAAGATTTGGTGGCCAGGCAATCTACTTTAGTTGGTGATCCCAGGCCAATGAAAGAGAATAGATGGTATTCTTGAGGATGACTCATGAACCTGTTCTCTGTCCTCCACACCATGTACATGTGCACACGTGTACACAGACACACACAATGAGAGAGAATAGATGGTATTCTTGAGGATGACTCCTGAGCCTGTTCTCTGTCCTCTACACTCATGTGCACACGTGTACACACACACACAGAGAGTGAGAAAGAGAGGAAGAATTACAAATGTGGAAAGAAATTGCAGATGTCCTTAAGATTACTGAATTTAGGAGATACTAGAATTTTAGTAATGGATTCTTAAATTCTGCCCCAAAGAGGTCAGAATATTTGTGACTCCCTTCCCCCACAAAAAGTAACTGTACCACTAATCATAATCAAAATAGGGAATGTTTTTCGAAACATTAATTTGTGTAAGATTTGGAACTTAAGAGTAAAATATTTTGGACTTTGGGTTGTTGAGGGATCAGAGTAGAAATATCTGAAGAAAACCCACAATCATAGTAATAATTTTATTGAACGTTTACTTAGCTTTCATAGGTTGATGCTGTGATCATATAGCATCTGTAAATGCCACAGAAATAAATAAAACACCATATTTTGTCTTTGGCTCGCCAGTTACTAGGTGGGAAGAAGAAAAGTTATGATACCTGTAGGGTGGGGGTGCAGCTCAGTTGGCAGGAGTATGAATTAAGCTCTCGCTGGCTTTGAAAAAACGGCACCTCCTAAGTGATGCACAAGTGCAGGTGGTGCAAGAGGATCAGGAGTTCAGAGTCATCCTTGGCTACAAATCAAATTTTATGCTAGCCTTAGGGGTGAACTCTTCCTCAAAATAAACAAATAAATAAAAATTGTCTGTCTTTAATATTGAAATAATTTTTATTTTTCTTTGTAGCCACCTTTCAACGGTTTTGGGAAACAAGTTCGATCACGGCGCTGAAGCCATTGTACCTACACTTTTTAATCTTGTCCCCAATAGTGCAAAAGTCATGGCAACTTCCGGATGTGCGGCAATTAGATTTATTATTCGGGTAGGTTTCTCAGAGATTCCCACCACATCCATATACTTAATTTATTCATATTATTATTAATTTACCTCTAAAAGAAAGATAATTACTTTTGAATTATTTTTCTGATAATAAAAGCAGTACATAGTTAATATAAAACATGTAAATGCAGAATATTGAAAAATATACTCATTTGAATATGGAACACAATCCATATATACAGGTATATTTGTGTACTTGTATATGTAATCACAGATGTTGTAGGTAGTCATTAAAGCAGCAAACAATATACGATGCTATATACGTAGAGATTTTGAAAAAGTTAATTTTATAATTTCATAAAATATCAGAAATGGAGTACTTAATAGCTAAATCAGGAATGAGAAAAGTGCCAGTCCATAGGTGACACATATCCATGCATAGATTCTCTATCTATAATGAGCATTTTAGTGTTTACTTCACTAAAGGAAAGCCCTAACAATTAGAAGTTGGAGGGCAATAACTATTGCTTACTAGACTCCTAAGAGCCGTGCAATTCAGCCAGAATGAAAGCTTGTTTACAGTCAACACTTCACTATAGTTGAGAATGAGTGTACTGTGATCTCACTGACATGTGATTATTATTTCTACACACACACAGCCCTTTGTGTTGACCTCACAGATTTTTCTGGGCATGAAAACAATTTGTCTTCATTACATATTGGTGGCTTCACAACTCTCTCTTGAAAACTATACCATCATCATTATTACTCTGATTTGGGGAATTTGGGTTTCTGTAGATCTGATTTGCAACTCTTTCTGGCTATTCCATAGCTAAGCCCTTGCGTATAAAACACACAGAGGCACTACATGATATGCACAGTGCTTTCATGCTTTTCTAAAATATCTTTTTCAGCATACCCATGTACCCAGACTTATACCGTTAATAACAAGCAACTGTACATCAAAATCAGTGCCTGTGAGGAGGTAAGTTTGAGCGGGAAAGGTTTTTAGTATAAATTTTACTACTAAGTAATACATTTAATTGTTTTTGTTTGTTTGTTTTCGAGACAGGATTTTTATGTGTAGCTTTAGAGCCTGTCCTAGAGCTCGCTCTGTAGACCATCCTAGCCTCTAACTCACAGAGATCCGCCTGCCTCTGCCTCCAGAGTACTGGGATTAAAGGCGTGCACCACCACTACCCAGCTTACATTGAACTCTTAATTTAGTGTAACAGTTATGACTTCTTAAAATTACCTTTTCATTATAACAATGATATGATTTTTCAGATTTTTTACCTTTACTGTCTGTCTGTCTGCGCATGCGCGTGTGCATGGGTACACACAGGAATGCACACTTCTCCTCGTACTCTTGTGGCGATCAGTAGACGTTCTTTTTTTAACCATGTGAATCCTGGGCCTCCAAATCAGTTCCCCAGCCTGGCAGTGAGCACCCTTCCTCACCTAGTCGTCTCTTTAGCTTATGATACAAGCTTTTTAACCACATCCTATTTAAAGGGAAGGGGGATAGAGCAACTGTTGTGAGCGCTCATGTTTAGCAGACTTATCACTTCAGGTGTGGTTTATGTAGTTCACCAATTGCCTTGTCCTTCAGAGTACAGAGTTAGGAATATCTAGAATTCTACAGCTGCACTATTGTATATCTCAGTGCATATGTAAATTATGGGGCTAATGAGTTCACTCTAGAGACTGCAGATGAAACATTTAAGGGTTGTATAAGACAGTAAATAGATAAATTAAGTCTGTTAGTCCCTCTATTTTTCTTTATGATTTCTGGAAAAAAGAACATTCATTCATTTTGAGAAAAGGTTTTACAGTATTTTCAGGCTGGCCTTGAACTCATGATTATTCTGCCTTCAGTTCTTGAGTGCTGAGATTTCAGGTGTGCACCATCTTACCTACCTTGATTTCATCAAAACTTACGGGCATCAGCAATTAAGACCTGAAGGCTAATAATGTATTTCGGTGGTAGAGCATTCCCTAACACTTAAGAATCAAGACCACAACAAATATAAGAACCGTATTTGTATCTTTAGGCCGAGTATTTGTTCATTGAATGTTGGAGAGCAATCCAATTTGCCCTTTGTCATTGGACAAAGACTGGATAAGGCATTATGTCCTTTATGTGATTTAAAATTTTTAGACCAGTTCTGTGGTCAACTCTGAAATCTCAGCAGTCAGAAAATAGCAGCCCATAGTTAAATCTGGCTAACAGCCCATTTTTTTTCAAAACCTACAAATGAAGAACAGAATGGCTGACACTGAGAATTAGAGGGCTTAGGAGAAAACACACATAAATTTGCTTTAAAACCCTATGTGCACATAATTAAGTATAAACAAAAGTTGTAGACAGTCATGTATTTATTGGCTATCCCTGCATATTTCATTCTGTCTGTGTGTAATGTATGTTGGGACTGCACAGCACATGTGAAAGTCAAAGGACTACTTTGTAGTCATGTGTCCCTGCAGAGCCATTCCTTTGGGCTCCATCATAAACATTTTACTTTTAATGGATATTTTGAAATTAAATTATAGGACTTAAAAGTCCCTTTAAGCTATTAAGCATAGTAATATTAAGTCATTTAGATCAGGTTTTTCTTCTAATTAAGGTAATCTTTGTTTTATGTGCATTGGTGTGAAAGTATCAGATTTCTTGGAACTGGAGTTATGGACAGTTGTGAGTTGCCATGTGGGTGCTGAGAGTTGAACCCTGCTCCTCTGGAAGCTCTTCATCACTGAGCCCTGTCTTGTGTGTTTAATTCAGGGGCAAAATGAAGTATTTTGAAAGACAGTGTGAATGTGTTTCTCAGTATGTTTAATTGTAATTTAGCATTTATTTTTCAGGCGTTCGTTTGAATTTTTAGATCTGTTGCTGCAGGAGTGGCAGACTCATTCACTGGAGAGGTAGGCACCCTACACACACATTTTATTCCCCTTCTCATGGCAGCAGTCCTACAGGAGCATGTTCTACGTTGTTTCTGATTTTGTCCTTATCTTCCTTCCTTAGAGCTGAGGTGCTCTGTCCTCCTGTGCTCAGAGCTGTGAATAGCGTGGCTTTGGTGGGTTGTGTGATGGCCCCTTAGGTAGAGTAGGGGATGTAACATCCTTCATGTGGAATTAGGAAAATGTTTTGAAAAGCGTTATAAGAGGTAGATTCCTTGAATTGCAGTCTCTCATGTAGTGAATGGTTTGTCAGAAGAAAGGGGCCTCCTGTTTGAAGGAAGATATCTAAAAAACAAAAACAAACAAAAAACCAAGAATTTGTTGGACTGTTTCTCTACAGTAGCTGACAGGTGTCACTGGACAGCAGCTGTTGTAACTCTGACATGAGGGAGAGTGTGAACAGCTAGTTAGCACTGTACAGGGCTGTGTAAGTATTATTTCATGCTACTTTTATTTTCCAGGCATCAGAGACAGCCTGCATTTTTATGAGTGTATTGCTGATTTTTTGAGTATATTGCTGATTTCTATTTTAATGGAATTCTTCACAGTTTTTTTTTAAAAGAATTTTTTAAAAAGTGTATGTGTGAGTATGTCCATGGATATGGGTACCCTAGGCAGCCAAAGGTATCAGATCCCCTGAGGCTAGAATTACAGTAAGCTATGAGCTGCCTGATGTGGTTTCTGGGGATCAAACTCCAGTCATCTGCAGAAACAGTATGTGCTCTAAACTGTTAAGCCATCTCTACAGCTCTTACAGGTTTTTTTTTTATTTCTTTGTTTTTTAATAGGATTTTTTAAACCATAAGCATGAAGTAATTCAAAGGTTTTTATTCAAGTTTTTGTTTTGTGGCAGGTATTTATGTATTGGTTAGATCAAAGGTTCTCAATCTATGGGTTGCGACCCCTTTGTGGGTTGAATGTTCCTTTCATAGGAGTCACATATCAGATGTCCTGCATATCAGATATTTACATTGCAATTCATAACATTAGCAAAATTACAGTTATGAAGTAGCAATGAAAATAACTATTCATTATTGTTGGGAGTCACCACAACATGAGGAATTGTATTAAAGGGTCGTATAGCGTTAGGAAAGTTGAGAACCACTGAGCTAGATCATACTTGTAACAAATAATTTTTTTACAATTGTAGGATAGTGAAGAGCCAACCATACGAATA
The DNA here is from genome assembly GCF_037038515.1 of Microtus pennsylvanicus. Taxonomy (NCBI): domain Eukaryota; kingdom Metazoa; phylum Chordata; class Mammalia; order Rodentia; family Cricetidae; genus Microtus; species Microtus pennsylvanicus. Next base: position 10,436,302 of record NC_134581.1, on the reverse strand, counting down.
TTTTTCACCCTCAAATTTATAATAAGTTTTAAATTTAAATACTGAATATTTATTTACCTGTTGTCAGAATTCTATAGAAATAATTACTGTGAGATTTATAGTCACTGAATTATCAGAAGGTAGCAATATATGGGTGATATGTTTAGGGCAAATTGTTAGAAACTCCTATAATCTTTGAGCATGCCATACCTGTCATCCCACCTAGTTGAAGGGTGGGGAGAGAGAACTAAGTCAGTTTGGCTCAGGCTGCATAGAAAGATTTCATCTCAAAGAGTAAAGGGTGGTAGGTATTGTATTACACACTGGCAGTCTCGGCACTCTGGAGTCTGATATAGGAAGATTGTTTGGGGTTCAAGACCTTCCTGGGTTGTATAGCAACACTCTACCTTTACAAAGAGAAAGGAAAAAGAGATAGAAAATGCTACAATCTTAATTATTTCACTAAATACTCTTCCACTTTTCCCCCTCCTTTGGGGTAGATGTGTACCATTTAGGAAAAACTATTATTCGTGGTGAAATATAGTATTAACATAAAGATGCATTTGTTGTGTAGGCATGCAGCTGTCTTGGTTGAAACTATTAAGAAGGGAATTCATGATGCTGATGCTGAGGCCAGAGTGGAGGCAAGAAAGTAAGTCTGTTCTTTATTTTTGTGAAAATTTAATTAAACATACTTTGAGGTATTTTTGTTATTGTTCTTAATGAATTACATTTAGAGATGATTGTATCACCAATATCTCCATTATTGTTTGAAATAACAATTCAGCAGAATTGTTATTTTATCCACTAACTCTTTGCTTGTCATAGAACATTATCATTGTTCTCTTTCCATTAGAGAGTATTCACTTTCATTGTCAATAAGAAAGCTGCATTTATTGAGTAGGTATTATGCTCCTAACACTAAGTAAGGCTCTTGGTGCACCCCTCACTCCTACCCTTTTTGAGATAGGTTCTCACTTTGTAGCTCTGGCTGACCTGACTCACTCTGTGCACCAGCCTGGCCTTGAACTTACACAGATCCACCAGCCTCTGCCTTCTGCACCACCACAGCTGGCTTATTTTTAACTTTTTAATTCTGAAGATATTCCTGAAAAAGTGATACTGTCTCCATAGATGCATCTGAAGTCTTAGATTGGAGGTTCACTCAGGGCTACATGAACTGTTAGTGACACCACCAGGCTGTGAACCGAAACCTACTTTTTCAAAAACCTGCAATTTTTCTACGGGAATTCACTCAATTTACCCGATTTTCAACTGACACAGTGAATCCATTAAAAAGATGTGTGTTTGTGTTCCTCTGGTCATGACAAGCTGTTACTAATGTACTTTTCTTTTCTTTACAGAACATATATGGGTCTCAGGAACCACTTTCCTGGTGAAGCTGAAACGTTGTATAATTCCCTTGAGCCATCATATCAGAAAAGTCTTCAAACTTACTTAAAGAGTTCTGGCAGTATAGCGTCTCTTCCACAGTCAGACAGGTCCTCATCTAGCTCACAAGAAAGTCTCAAGTAAGGTCATACACTTGATAGTTATGTGTGTTCCTCGCTCCAACTACTTCAGTTGAAGAGCTTGCATCTACTAAGACCTTGAAAAGATGACTTGGTTTTACTTAATTTCTTTGGTCTACTGTTAGTGTTAGACCGTATACTAGTTTTTCTATTTTTTTGAGTTTTATTTTAAGAATTTAGTGATCCACATTTTGTTTCTATATGTTCATGTTTGGGAACATTCGACTAATGTGCATTCCTTTATACCGTAAAATCATTGATACGGGTGAATAGTGCATTTCCAGGACACGACATTGGAGGAGTCACATGAGACAGAATCTAGTGTGCTCTGCTGCCTGTATGCAAGTAATAACCACGCTGTCTCTTTCTTCTAAGTAAAATACTTTAGGACGCAAGTGACTGGTAGTGCTGACATTGAGTTTTCTATATGCTAAAAACCAGAGTGAAGAAAGTAACTTGATCTCTGTTTTTTCATTGCCAATTACTTTGGTTTATTGCTAGTTCTTGAAAACACCTGTTTTTAAAGGAAAATTTCTCAACTTTCTTGATAGTTGCTGTTTCATTCTTAAAGTGTTCAATTAAGTCTTCCTACTAAAGCATTTTTTTTTCTAACCTTCCAGTCGTCCTTTTTCTTCTAAATGGTCTACAGCGAATCCATCAACTGTGGCTGGAAGAGGTAATTGCTTCTTAGAGTAAGAGTTATAGCTTATTTTGTCACCAAGCAGTAGCCTTTAAACTGCTTTGATGTGATCTGCAATGAGAAAATATTTTTCATAAACCAGGAGTCGCACATGCACGCACACACTGTGACTCTGTGTGCATGTGTATCAGCCTAAGCTTTGGGAAGCAGTGCTTACCTAGACTTTTGTGAACAGTTTTCCTTTCTGTTTTATGTGTTAAAATGCTGAATAGGATCCACTTGGTTGATTTCACAACCATTAACGCATGCTGGCTCATAGTATGCTAAAACTTCTTTTAAAAACTGAAACTAGGGGCTGGAGAGATGGCTCAGTGGTTAAGAACATTGCCTACTCTTCCAAAGGTCCTGAGTTCAATTCCCAGCAACCACATGGTGGCTCACAACCATCTGTAATGAGGTCTGGTGCCTTCTTCTGGCCTTCAGGCATACATGCAGACAGAATATTGTATACATAATAAATAAATATTTTTAAAAAAAGCTGAAACTAAATTTCAGAGGTTTAATGACTTGGCTCAGACTTCCTGAGAGTAACAAACCTCCATTAATTTTTTAATATTCCCATTTCTACAGTAATTTTTGTATTTTCTAGTAGTCAAGAATAATAATGCTGTCATGTGTTATAGGGTTTTGTTCTCCCAAATCAATCCTAGATATCACCTCTTCAAATACCAAAACAGACTTGTCAGTTTTATAGCCAAAATTCCCCATTTTCCTGTGGGAGAAAATCGAAACAAAGAACTATTCAAAATTACTGACTAAAACTAAAGTATCATAACAAACTGAGGCACTCTGACTTGAAAGTGACATTACTGTGCTGTCCATTTGGCCACTGCTGCCTTGTGGATCATGTGTTGCCATAGACGATTAGCTCATGATAGTTTCCAGTTCTTGTTTTATTGTTTGTTTGCAACAATATAAACACAGGCTTACTTGTTTTCTATAGTGTCAGTGGGAGGCAGCAAAACCAGCTCCCTTCCAGGAAGCCTGCAGCGTTCTCGAAGTGACATCGATGTGAATGCTGCAGCTGGTGCCAAAGCGCATCATGCCGCTGGACAGGCTGTGCGAAGTGGGCGGTTAGGGGCAGGTGCCCTGAATCCAGGTTCCTATGCATCGCTTGGTAAGACAGCCAAATGCATTCTTTCCTGGTCTCAGTGAAGACAAAATGATATGGCATACCCATTTTTATTTCCTTCTTTCCTGCTAGAGATGACCCATGTATCTATTAGCCACCTTGTTTCTACTTTTCCCCATTTTCTTCCTTGTCTTGATTAAACGTTGTTCTTGATTCCACGATTGCCTATAGGATTTTCCTAACCGCACTTATGGCAAACCTACCCACTGGTTATCTATTCCTTTACCTTTGGGGATAAGGGAAAACTGAGGAGACCGTCTGTGTCTAATCAAACTTAGATATGCGTTCCAAATGTTTGTTGGGATTGGTTGTTTGAAGGCTTAAGTCATAAAACAATCCCACACCAGTTCAGAATTATGGATAATAAAAGGATTATTTATTTAAGGGGAAAACTTGACATTCACTGTTCTACAACAGTCCTCTGTGCAAACAGGAATAGAGGAGCCTGAAGCAAGAGAGAGCGGGCATGCATTTTCTGCTGCTTATACAGTATAAGAGACCACGCCTGGTATCTTAAAGGCTATTGGCTGAAGGAGCAGAATGTGCTCCCACGGCAGTTGTTGTTTTTTTCTTTTTCTTCTTGTATGTTTTCAGATCCATCAGCTTTCAAGTTTTAAGGCTGGCTATCCCTGTTGTGTCTCTGTTGCATACTTCTGTTTTCCTTCTGCAGTTGTAGTGATGGTCTGGCATACAATGAAGAGCACAGAGATTTGGGACATGAATTTGTATGTGCTAGAATGGCAGGCACTGTTTTAGAATGATGAAGTAAGGATAGATTTGTCAGTGCATAATGTTGAGACAGGTATTTCCAATTTTTATAAGTATAAATTATAACCTGTTATACACACTGTTATAATACATTCTAGATGACCAGAATCTGGAACAAAACTGTAAGACAACTGTTGAAAACTGAACAGATAAGGATTCATCTAATCTCACATCACAGAAAAAAATAATGTCTAAATATAAAAGCAACTATGGTTGAAAAGTCTTAGATTTTAAGTCTAATGTGAAAATATAAAATCAAGTAGCTGTGAGACAATTTTTGTCACATTCCACAAGAAAAGCTACGATGGCAATGCTTTCCAAATTGAATGCAGATGTGCTTACATAGATCATAAAAATGAAATATGTAACCACTGCTGCCTGTAAACACCAAAACAAATGTTGGATTTTTAACCATGGTCAAACACATGCAATTTAAAAGACTTATAAATATAAAGGAAAGGTTAGATAAATGCCCACTGTCGTTGAAAATGTGATGAACAGGGCCTTATCAAAAACAGTGCTGAAGTGAATTAATATGATACACTATTTTCTAAATGACAATTTTGTGTGTGAAGCCTTTTTAAATGTTGAGAGTTTAGATCCAGGGCCATCAAATTGGCTCAGTAAGTAAAGGCAGCTGCTGCCAAGACTGATGGACTGAGTTTAATCATCAGGACTGACATGACAGAAGATGAGACTTACTACTGTAAATTATCCTCTGACCTCCATATGTGTTCCATAGCACATATGGATAGGGACATGGATACACACATAATATAATAATAATGGTAATAATATTAACAATAAACTTGAAAAGTTTTCCAATAATCTAGTATTTAAATAATAATACCAAGTAATAAAAAAAAACAACCTTCTACCCCAGAATTTGGTCTGTTGTTTTATCTGATTTTCTTTGGAACTAAGACATTCCCTTACTATACCTGTGCATTGTTCACTAAATAGAATCTTGTGCTGTTTAGCAATATAATTATGGTGTGATGTTCTTTTTTTTTTTAAGATTTAGTTATGTATACCATGTTAATGCCTGCAGATCTCATTACAGATGATTGTGAGCCACCTCGTAGTTGCTGGGAATTGAACTCAGGACCTCTGGAACAACAGTCAGTGCTCTTACCTCCTAGCCATCTCTCCAGCCCCTGGTGTAGTGTTCTAACGATATGCATGGTCTCCATGCTACAGATGTTCCTGACTGCAGGCATCTGGGTAGAGATGGTGTTTAGAAAGACTGTGACACTCCTAAGATCCACGGAATGTACTGGAAACTCTGGGCTCAGCTTTGTTTTAGTTTTGTTATGTAGAGTGGGGAGTAGATTCCCTTGAGATGTAGAGATTAAAATGGCCTCTGCCTCAGCAAAGTTTTGAGGGGTTGACTTAGAGGGTTCAGTCAACCTAATGAAATAAAAACTGGTTACAAAAGGAGGGGAGAAAAAGAAGAAAAAGAAAAGGAAGGAGGAGGAGAAATAAAAACAAACTGAAATCTAGTTATTTTGGTTGCTGCCTTTAGTCTGAGCTGGGGAGGCAGATAGACAGGTCTCTGGGTTCCAGGCCACCCAGGGCTGCAAAGGGAGACACTATTTCAGTGAAAGAAAAGAAAATGAAAACATGGTTGGGATGTTTCTCTCTATGGTAAAGCACTTGCTACACAAACTTGAGGATCTGAGTGAAGATCTGAGCGCCTACCTAGAAGCTGGTAGCAACACACACCTTACCTCTGTGCCCATGCATCCTCATACGCTTGTGATTGGTGGGCTCTACTTTCTTCTACATTGAGTCTTGTCATGGATGAGCATACAGAATTTAGAATGAGTATATCATTCTTTTTCAGCAAACACTTCTTGCATTTAGTTCTTAACAGGGCTTCTGATAGGTACTGAGGATCTGGTAATTCTGTGCTCAGATTTTCAGTCTGTTCATATGTTGATGAGAAATAAGAGGCTAAAGGTTTGTTGACTTTGATGGATTTTTGAGTTGAAGTTGCTGGTGTGACCAGATGTTTAGGAAACAGTTGTTATAAAATGGGTATGAAAAGAAAGAGTAACTTTAAATTTCATACAGTCTTTAGTGTGCTTGCCACTGGTTAATTTGCTTTTATTTTCTCTAAAGCACTAAATTCTTTGGGAGAAAGGTGGCTTGAGTGTTTTGAAATTTACCTCTTAACTTCTGTAGAGGAAGCTTAGTGTCATACAAGATGGTCAGTGTGTGTTGTGTGTTATATTGGAGGTAGAGCTCATGATAAAATGCTTACCTAACATGCGTGGATATTTTTATACTTATTCTCAATAAGTGGGTATATGGAATAAGTTGAATGGAAAAGAAAACAAATAGTTTGGGTAAGGTCATTTGGTGATAACTAAAATTCGGTTGGTTGTGGAAGAAGTTCGCAATGGAATCTACAAATTATTCCCATGCTGATGGACAGGAAAATGGGTGAAAGAACTTTGAAGCGCCTCACAGTTCTGGCACTTTTCTCCTTCTCCTTTTAAAAAGATATTTTGGAGTTACATTTGCCTGTTCACAGATGTGGTTAGTCAGTTTAGGGAGAAAGAGGTGCAAGGATAAAGAGAGAGCTTCCTGGAGGAGCTTCTGTGAAAGCTGTGAGGAGAGGGATGTGGAGAGCAGGCCTGGGAGGCAGCCTTGCTGTGGATGGCAGCAGTTTCTCAGAGCCAGTGGAAAAGGAAAAGGAGGGAGTGGTAGTTTCAGACTTGGTGGCTGCAGCAGCAGGTGGGTATTAAGGAGAATGTTATTGGAAGATTGTAATTTTCTCCCTGGGAATTCTTGGTCCAAGAAGAGACTTAAGATTTTCAGTAGTCACTGAGTGGGGTACAGAGGATGGACATTTTTAGACTTGGCATACTGCCATGTATTTGGGGCTCTGCTATGTTTAAGGTCACACAGCAGAACCAACAGGGAGAAAGCCTGGTCCAGTCGTCTGGGTGTCCAATGTATGTTTTAGTTCTTACTCTAGGGCTGGGCTTAGGTAGACTCCTTCCTCTGGCATGAATGCAGCAACATGTCAACACGTACATCTGCCAGAGACACTCATTTACTAGTCCAGGGTGGAGTAGGGAGAGGGGGCTGCAAGCCACAATTATCAGAATTCCAGACACCCAGAAGAAAGTAGATGCTCGCCACAAATCATACTGTTTCAAAGTGGTTCAGGCAGACTGCTATGCCTCTACTGTCACTTAACTTTATTTTTATAGGGGAGCGTTCAGAGCTGAGTTAGCAGAAGCCAGCATCACTCACGCACAGGACTTGCTGCAGAGCAACAGCACCCAAGCATGGTGGCATATATCCATGACTGCAGGGAGGCTGGGGCAAAAGGATTGTGACACCCTGGCCTCAAAAACAGTAGTATTGTTGTCGATCCTACCATGTTAACTCTTTGTTGTGCCAGCTATTAAAGGCCAGGGCTTCAGTAGTACTGTCTGACCATATGGCTGTGTGATTTTTCGCTATCAACTCATGGAATAGACAGAGAGTTCTTAGGTTGTTCCCCATGTGTGATTATAGGAGCTGAAAGTTCAGAGAAAAGATGGGATTTGTGAGCAGCCAGCTGGCATACCGAACCTATACAGTGAATTGTTGTCTTTAAAAAGGAAGGGGAGGGGATGATGGCATCTTCTTTCTAATACACTAAGTTTTCCTCTGTTCTTTGCTTGCTCTTTCATCAAAGAGGATACTTCTGACAAGATGGATGGTAAGAGTTACTTTTATAATTCTTTTCCACATTTCTATTGGGTTCTTGTTTATTCTTTTATAATCTTCAGAAAATATACTACTTATTAATCTAGAATTTTAATGTGAAAATGGCTACATGACTCACTGGTTGAATTTTTAGTTACTTATATCCATTTCAGATCTTCTTGTACTTTTTTTGCAGCTTAAATCAGGTACCTAAAATATTTCACATGAACCCTGAAAAATAGGACTCATTTTTAATTTCTTATTTTCTTTTACTATACTGGCTTCAGAGAATGGAAAGGGCTCTGATAGGTCTTTTGCCTTAAAACATGAGACATTTAATTAAACTGAAGTTTAAGCTTTACTTTTTAAATTCCAATATTGAAATTATGGCAGTTTGTCTGTAGTTACTTAATTTAGTAACGGATCTGCGCAGTGTTCTGTGACACCAGAGAGGAATCGTCATCTCTTCACTCTGTCAAGGCCTCTAGTATTATCTGGAAACTGGGGCTTTCTTAAAGAATTTGTAGAAAGATACTGAAACAAGACACTTTTTCTCTTAATTATTACACAAACTCTACAAATTGACCTCAATTTTTTTCTTTTATAATGAAATGGGAGCTTTATTTAAGCTCATGTTGTGAACATGTTATTTTTAGTATCTCTTTTTAAAGTATTTCATAATTAAAATGTTTTGAATGAAATAACAGCCTTCAAGAGGGGATTTCTTTCTCCCTCTCTCTTTCTCTCTCTTTCTTTACTCTTAGATATCCTCTAACCTTGATATTGCTGGAGTATTTAGAAAATTTATCACTTTTTAATCAAAGTATTTTTCTTGTTTGGGTCATAATCAACCACCTTTTTGAGGCTTCACTGCTGTTCACTCCCCCATTTTAAAGTGTGCCATGTGCGTCCCTGCCCTGTAGTACCAGTGTGTTCTCATGGGTGTGCTTGCTCGTGTCAGCAGATCTCACACACATTGTAAGTAATTCTGCTGAGTAATTAGCTAAGGACAACTGTTGGGTCTTTGAATTTGCTTGTGCTTTGGTGAAAAAAAAAATAGGCAAATGGAACCTGGATCATGGATTTGATTTCTATACTAACCAGTTGTTTGTTTGTATTTTTCGTAGTTGCTTTATGAGCTATCTTGTGAAAATGAGCACAGAATATTTCAGCTGTAGAAAAGTCTATATAAACCTTTATTTCCGAGGAAAAATAATTAAAGAGTTAAATTGTTCTTAATTAATTAATTTTTCGGATTTATTCCACCCTTTTAAAATTTAAGAATGAAATACAGAAGTGTTAACTAAAGAAATTTGCTATTTTTAGTTGTCTGGTTTTAACTTTTTTGGTGTTAGCTATTCTTTTCTCATTTGAATGTTTTCAAGACTAAAGCCTATCTGACTAAAAGTTATGCTCTGATTTCACGTTTTCAGATGAATCTTGGGGGAGGGGATTATAAGGTAGCATTTTCAGAATTTGTTGAAATATTGTTTTATTTCTCTTATTTAGGAACAGCATCTGAAGATGGTAAGAAGTAAATATTTTGTTAGTAACACAAATACCTCTACCACATTATTTTCATTGGTAGGACTTAAGTGCTGAGACTAAAACAGGCTAATTGAGCTGCGGACCTTGGTCATCTGCCAGCTGTGGTAGCTTCTGCACCCCACATTTGGTTCTGTTCATTGTGTGTAAATTTTTTTCTAATTCTTCATCATGCAGTTTTGCTTTATATCTTAGATCATCTCATACTAGGAAACATAATTGCTTAACATGTTTAATAAAATATTGTATATAATTTCATTTTTCCCAGTAATGACAATAGAAATGCTTTCCTTTTATTTTTGCTTTTAAGAAAGTTAATGCCAAGTCATTTCTGCTTTGTAGGTATGCTGCTTTATCGTTGGACATCAAATACTTTTATTCCATCTATTTTTAATTGTCTCTTGTTAATTTTGAAATCAGTGACTAGGGAATTTTCAAATTTGGTTTGAGAATATAAGTACTTGCTGCATATACTTTCCTGAATCAGTTCACCTGAAAAAAATATTCATTCCTTCTGAATTTGTAGAAGTGAAAAGAGCTCAAGTTTTATATTTATCTTTCCTGAAGGCTTTCTCATTAAAGCCTTTGATTTGAAACATGATGTTTTTTCTCTCACTTCGACATGAATGGCAGCTTACTTCAGCTCTTTTTAATTTATAGCGTTAGTATGTGGCTAGATTGTGGATGAATTCTTTATTCAGAAGTAATCACTAGGCCTCACTGCACTACTTCTCTCTAGCCCAGAGCAGGCTCCTAAGGTCTGAGGCCTGGGCCTTGTAGTTGACAGCACTCGGGCTGTGCCCATGCTCCTCTGATTTTGCCTCTGCTTCACTCTGGCCTCCTTCACCTTTTCTGACCTCACCCAGTCCTGCTCCTCGGTATGTTCTTTCCTAATGAGTACGGTCATACTGGATGACTAGTCAGAATTTTAGAGTTCCCTACAAATTGTGCCTCGTAATTTTTTTAAACTGTGTGCAACATCGTTGTATATCTGTTTTATACTGTTTCTGGAGAGCACCGGAGTGCCTAGCAGTAGAGATTTTACTGTCGCTGGTTATTGCTAGTGGCAGCTTATACAGACAAGTTGATGAACATATTTTTTTTAGTTCAAGAGCTCTAGAAGTAGCCAGGTGGCGTGACATGTGTCTGTGATCATGCCGGTCTCAGTTCTAGGCCAGCCTGATCTACATAGTGAGTTTCCCTCTCCCCTCCCCTCAACTCTAGCAATATAGTGAGGATATTTGTAGTCTGGTCTTCCCGAGGGAATGAGTGGAGGTAAATGTGAAAGGAATGCATCTGGGAAGTGCTCTGCTATAGGCACTCCACTTCCCTGAATCCCTTCTAGTAAAATGGTTGGTCTGGAGAAAGGAGCGAGCACAGCCGTGTGTATCGGTACCTGTCTGATCTAAAAAGATTGCTTGGCTGTGACATCTCTTCCTGCAACCTCTTTAGAAGTACACTGCCAGTTGAAAAGATTGCTTGGGGCTGTTTAAATCTCTGGAGTATATTTGAGAACAATCTTCATTTCCTAGGAACTGGAAATTTTGGGGGATTTTGTTTTGTTTTTTGTCTTTTGAGTGTCTCACTATGTAGAACAGTCTTGTCTAGAACTTCAAAAGAGATCCAGCTGCTTCCTAAGTGCTGAGATTAAAGGTACATACTACCATGTTCAGCATAATTAGTTATAACCAGTAAGAGTGAAAGTATTCTATAGTTTAATTTAGTCTTTATATAGAATTTATATAAAGCAATATATTCCTGGGCTTGGTGCTATACAGGCTCTAGTCCCAGATATTTGGAAGCTAAGGCAGGAGACTCCAAAGCCGAGGAATTCCAGACAAGCCCAAGTGAAGTGCCATCTCAGGAAGCAGACCCTAGACTGTGTACCTTTACATTTGTAAGAGATGTGTAACATGTAAATAATGGCTACCTTATTTCAGAAGTTAAAAATATTGAAAATAGTGGTGATCCCCTTTTTTATTACTAAATACTATTATAGGAAGTATTTTAATTGTTGATATTTAATTCTCAGGTCGTGTGAGAGCTAAGCTTTCTACACCACTTGCTGCTGTGGGGAATGCCAAGACTGATTCTAGAGGAAGAAGCCGGACAAAAATGGTGTCTCAGTCTCAGCGTATGTACTGCTTATCAGTCCCTCTGTCTGTCAGTCTGCTGGGATGAATGTGTTTCTTTATATTGCTTGTTAGGAGATGAACAGTGGGTAAATTCAAAGCTGGTTTTAAAAGCGAAAGCCACATACTGAGTTCTTGTTCTGTACTTTAGGTTCATCATCACCTGACAAAAATGAAGGTATTTTTTTTCAATGTTTCGGGTCAGTTGTTGTGCATGTTTGGGAATTTTTTGAGTGGGTGTTGTCTTGTGTTTGTGTTATTAGGGCCACATCATTGACCTCCACCACTTAGAAAGAAAACCTTCATCTTCTATACAGATGTTTGCATGGAGATACTTTAAACACGAATCCTTAAAGTCAGGGTTCACATTCTACTCAGAAACTTGCAGGTGTGGAAAATTGTGCCTTTAGAGGTAAAGTGATCTTTAAGTATTCGGTAAAATCTGTTTCCGTCTAGCAGACGTTATGCAAAGACAGATACGTAGTATCTTCATATTCTCCCCAAAATTTGTTTGATCGTCTTAAATTTAGTTAGTATTTCGGGCAGTCTATACCTACATATATAGAGAGAGAATATAGGCTGAAGTAACCCGGTCTGGTGAATTTTGTGTGACTTTTGAGGTTTATGTTCTTACTGTTTCATTAGTCACTGAGTTCCTTAAAAAACCAATTAAAAAGCACAATTTTAGGACTAGGTTAAAATGAATAATCTGTTTCTGTACGTTCAAACAAGTACTCCAAATATAGTGCCATGTTTAACAGAAAATAATTTTTTCCCCTCCCTCTTGACCAAGAATTTGTCCTCAGCACTTTCTCAAAGATCAGGTAGTTTTTCTAAGAAGTAATGAGTAATGTTCTTCTGTGTAACCTAACTAATTGTCTTTGAAAAGAATGGGTTATAGATGGCTGTCAGGAGGTAGATGTCCCATTTGTTTTATAACCTGCTTGCTGGATCTTGGGATCAGGGAAAAGAATAAGGCTCAGAGAGATAGAGCACCTTGAGGACACATGTTACAACACCACCTCTTTCTAACTTGAGAATGCTCAGCAGACTAATATCGGGAGCTTTCTTCATGAGTCCTAAAATAAGCAGAGAGATCCGGTAGAATTTGTTTACAAATGAAGACTACTCACAGACAGCCAGAGTGACCCATGTCCTGTAAGGCAATGGCTTTTGTCTGACAAATCAAAAGTAGACAATATACTACATTCTTCTGTGAGTCTGTGAGTTTTTGGAGTGATTCTTAGAGTACATTAATTGGCAGTGTATTCTCCCTTCTCCTTGTATGCTGCCCAGACCAACATCAGTACAGCCTGGGAACTTGTTAGAAATACAGGGTCTCATGCACCACCACAGAGACCTTCTGAATCTGATCACCGAGTGGTCTGTGCTTTAGTAACGTTTGAAAACTTTGGAGCTATATTGCCCAAGGTGGAGTCCTGGCTCTTCTAGGTTAAAGTTACTGTATTCCTACTGTATACCTATCAGTTTAGCATGATTAATGAAAACCCCGAGACAGAAATTGGGGTTCAACCTGAAGGACAGAAAAGCAAAACAGCCAGCCACTGGCTCAGTCCGAAATGGCGATGCTGCTTTCAGGAATCTCAGAGTGAGACTGTGTGTGAGAGCTGTCTCCTGTTTTATATTCCTCTCTAATGCTGGGATTAAAGGCGTGCATCACTATCGCCTGGTTTCTATAGCAAACTAACATGGCTACTGGGATTAAAGGTGTGTGTCACCACTGCCTGGTGTGTAAGGCTGATTTACTCTCTGAACTTCAGGCAAGCTTTATTTATTAAAATACAAATGAAATAGCATTACATACCCATAAAAAGTAGAGGATAGTGGGACTGTCATGAGCATCAAATTATAAAGCTTATTTAATGCAATTAAAACAGTGTCTGTCTGAGAGTAAATGCTAAGACTGTTACCTTGTTGGACTAGAAGGACAGTTCAGCAAGTTAAGAACACTGTCTGTTCTTTCAGAGGACTTGGGTTCAATTCCCAGCATCACATGGCAGCTCACAACTGTCTATGACTCCAGTTCCAGGGGATCCATATATAGAGTATATATAGGCAAAACACCAGTACATATTAGATAGATAGATAGATAGATAGATAGATAGATAGATAGATAGATAGATAGATAGACAGACAAAAAATAAAAATACAGACCGTCCTTGTTATTATTCATAATAAAATAAAAACTGAAATTCATGTTACTGTTACACATTTCTATAACTTGATATTCTTACTACCCTCATGAAACAGAAATAAGCACAGAAGTTAGAATGTTAAACATAAAGATAATCAATCACAAGTTGTCCATGACCAGGATTTAAGGATAAAACTTAATTGTGAGATAATTTTCTGACTTCTTGGCCTTTATTGGGACCCTCCTTTTCAATCATTACCACTTCAAATCCCCAATGAAAAACAGAATTAATTTATATTTGACTTTTGAAACAATATAGGCTTTAAGATCCTAAGACATTTCCACTATAAAATCATTCAGGTCTTGGATAATATTAGAAAGATTTTATTTGTTTGCTTGCTTATTTATTTGAATGAGTATGTGTCCATTTCAGATTCTTTATTAAAAAGATGTGTGATATGTGTGCGAGTCTCTTCACAATACATTTGCATAGGAGTATTTTTGTGACCTCATCTTCACTCTGTTGTAGTGATCCATGAGGGGTTGCATGGTTCTATATTAACCATCCAGGGAAAATAGAGAATCTCTTGGATCAAAGCAGGTGTGTCCAGGTTCACAGAATAAGTGAAAGCAGATCTAATGGAGAGACTTCTAGATTGACTTTAAGAAAGAACTGTGTCCTCGCTTTGTTGGTAGTGACTGGTTGTGTACAGATGATGTACAGCCTGTCAGCAGCTTTCTGTTCCCCACCTCTTGCTTTTCTGTGAATCTTAAGAAAAATTAAATTTGTACCTTTTTCATCTTCTTTTTTCTTCAGCTATAAGATGTAATATTTGTTCCTATATCTAATTTTCAATTAAATGTTTAAATAACAAAATTGTAAACATTTAACAACTTAGATTTAGGACTCCCATAATGGACAAGCTGAAGAATGTACATTGATGTGTGTGTTTCATGTCATCTGCTTTGTACATGAGTGTCAGCTGGAAGCTGTTCAGTGTGCTGCTTATGTGACAGACATTTGTGCTATGGAATTTTTTTAAAGTTTGCTCTTTTTTGTGTTAGGTTTGTTTTTTTCCTGAGAACTGACTAAAGCTTTGTTATTTTCATCTGCCATCCATTTTAAAACTGCTCCTCCCCTCTTCGTGGATTATAACCCTTACCCTAATTCTGCCTTTACACTTGTTCAGGATCACAATCTGCTAATACCATTGGTGGTAAGAATCTATAGACTTTTTGTGTGCACCCGTGGTTTGGTCACCTATTTTCATTAACAAGAATAAGTTCTATTCAGCAGAAATCTCTATTAGATAATATTCCACCATTCTGTGATTGTACTGAAGCAAAAACTGCTAATCATGAGTTCTATTTGGCCTGTCTTCCCAATATCATGGAAGCCCTAAAAATTTTAAATTATCCAAGTTGACTCTACAGATATAAATATTAAGAAAAAAAGAGGGGGGCTATAGTAACATTTTGAAATTAAGCAACACAAAAAAATAGTTATCCATCTTCAAGTTTTCTGTCTCGGACATTTCTGTTCCACAGTATTTTCTGGGGTGAACATGCCTTTTTCTTCAATTCCTTGGTGACTCTACTAGAGAAAGAGCCTCAGTATTTTATTTTAAGTATGAATGATTCCTAGTTATCGGTGCTGGATATCCCAGTCTTTGGGGGAAGGAGAAGGTAGTATTTATGTGGAATGTAATGCCAGTGTCATTCCTTAAGGAGAAGGCATTAGTGTGTTTAAATATCTAGAGAGTGAACTTGCATACTTTTAATCAATTTAGTAAATGCAAAATAGAAAGAACAGTCAGTATGCTTCTAAACTGCACTCATTCTTCCTGTCTGCTGAATAGACCCACATTTCAAGGAGTTCTCTAGTCTTTCTTACCAATACCTCCACCCATACAAATTTATTACTTTTTTTTTTAACAGAGTTCATACTGTATGTGCTCAGTTCGTTATAGTTTCTATATCATTGCAAGTTTTCTCATAACTTCCATTGGCCTATCGTGCATTGTGAGTTTGTGGCATGTTGGGTGTTTGGGTGTTTTGTGTGTATGTTTAGTTTAGATATTGCATGGAGAAAACAGATGCCTCCGCTGTCCTCCAAAGGAAAAAGAAACCAGATTTGAAGATTCTTCACCTGAAACATCCTGAAACTTTTTGAACAACGGTCATTTTAAAGTAGACGAGTAATCTCCCCTTCTACTCAATAAGTACATTGTTGACACCACAAGAAGAGCTGCTGCTTCATTTTATAATATTGCTATCCCCAATGGAATATATATACATATATATATTTGCGTGTGCTAACATTTAAGAACTAACCGAGAGTATGAATTGGACTAATCAAACCACACCCAGAAAACACAACAATGATTATCACAGCAGACCACATCTAGCTTGTTCATGTTTGTTAGCCTGCAGAGACTAGCACTCAGAAGCTTTGAAAGCTTTTGTTTATAAAAGTTCCCAAAAGGGGGCTGGAGAGATGACTCAGAGGTTAAGAGCACTGCCTGCTCTTCCAAAGGTCCTGAGTTCAATTCCCATCAACCACATGGTAGCTCACTACCATCTGTAATGGGGTCTGGTGCCCTCCTCTGGCCTGCAGACATACAGACAGAATATTGCATACATGATAGATAAATAAATAAATTTTTTTAAGTTCCCAAAAACTCGTTAAAGTTACTTTAATACAGCTGACAAGAATTTAAAAGAGTGTCCTCTATAAGGAAGTTGAGACAGCCCTCTGAAATACCTGCCTTGTACACGGTACCATTTTTGACAGCCAGCGCTCATTTCCTTTGGCATTTGAGTCTTTAATCTGCTGGTTGGAAATGAGACCCAATTGAGAAAGATTGTGCAGTGTGAGCAGTGATTGTTACAGTGTAGTAAACATGGGTAACAAAGAAAAAACGTTTCCCTGAACGTTTATTTAAATACAAGTTTAACTTCTCTGTAATATTGCCATTCAGTTAGATTGTAACTTTGAGCTATCTGATCCATTTTTTTATTCACATTTTTTTTTTTTTTGGTTTTTCGAGACAGGGTTTCTCTGTGGCTTTGGAGCCTGTCCTGGAACTAGCTCTGTAGACCAGGCTGGTCTCGAACTCACAGAGATCCACCTGCCTCTGCCTCCCGAGTGCTGGGATTAAAGGCGTGCGCCACCATCGCCCGGCTTTTATTCACATTTTTTACACATAAAGCAGTCAATCAACAAAGTCATCCTTAAAAGGCATCCTGTGTGTTTCTAGTTTAAAACTGGGTTTCTTCCTGAGTATGGTTGTACATGTCTACAATGCTATCACTTGCGAGGTAGAAGCAGGGAGATCACTTCATATTCTAGAGCAACTTAAGATATTCAAGAATGCATTTCTAACTAAAAATGCATTTCTTTTTTTTTAATTTTTTAAAGGTTTATTTATTATATATACACAGTGTTTTGCCTGCGTGGTCACCTTCACACCAGATGAGGGCGCCAGATCTCATTACAGGTGGTTGTGAGCCACCATGTGGTGGCCAGGAATTGAACTCAGAACCTCTAGAAGAGCAGCCAGTGCTCTTAACCACTGAGCCATCTCTCCAGCCCCTTAAAAATGCATTTCTTTACGTTGCTTAATCCATACCCAGATCTCTGGGACTTTTTCTGGCCCTCCCTCTATATCTCCCTGACTACGTCTCTGACTTCTTTGACATTTCTCTTATGTGTCCTAGAATGTGGCCAACCAAGAGCTCTCTGCCTTCAAATAGCAAAAGAAAATTTCTTTCTCAGCTGGCCCAATTTTGTCAACATTTAATTTAAACTTAGTGCTTTATTTGTTCTTTGACAATTTCATACATTGTATATTATGTATCTTGGTCATACAGTCTCTCCTGTCTTTCTTCCTAGTCCTTCTTTATCTTCCCCTTCCACCTTCGTGGCCTTTAAAAAAAATAACCAGCTGAGTCCTATTAGTGCTACCAGTATATACAAGGATGTATGTGTATGTGAGGGGGTGACCTACTAGGGGCCACACCAAGGGGAAAGAAAATTAACTCTCCCTTCACCAGTAGCTGTCAACTGCCAAAAACTCTCCAGATGTGGGTGGAGCCTCGTGAACCCTTCCTCCATCCATGCTCAGCTAGTCACTGGGGGATCAAGTGTAGGTGACCCACGCTGCTGTGAGTTATTGATTACAGTCCTTATGTCCTGTCCCCAAACTACTTTCACAGCACTAATTCCCCCACCCCCTACATTATTTCCATAAAGCCTTCTGCAATCTTTTCCAAACCCTGTATGTGGGGGAGCTTAAGAAGGAAGTCCATTTAGAGCTGAGCACTCAACAGTTACTTACTCTAAGCTCTTTGGACACTTAGGAGACTCCGTATTTATCACTGCCCACTGCAAAAACAAAGACAAAAAAACTTCTCTGACCAAATAGCACCAACTGACCTTGCCCAGAGATACTTCATGAGGCAGATTATTTTAAGAAAAACCAAATTGTCATTGTTATGTACACAACACAAATAATAGTAGTAATAGAATTAAGAGTTTACATCCTTTTAAGTAATTTAAGTATTGGTTTTCCATAAAACATCTTTTTTTTTTTCTTTCGACACAGGGTTTCTCTCTAGCCTGTCCTGGAAGTAGCTCTTGTAGACCAGGCTGGCCTTGAACTCACAGAGATCCGCCTGCCTCTGCCTTCTGAGTGCTGGGATTAAAGGTGTACACCACCACCAACTGCCCGGCCTCCACAAAACATCTTAACTCTATCAAACACAGTGTCAAATATTGGATTGCTCTGGGGATCTTTTTACTGTTCGTATTTAAAATCCCAGTAGTATTGTCATTATCAAACATATGCTTGAGTAGTTTATTCTCCATAGCCGGTAGACGCAGCCCATTTTCCCCAGCAGTTTACTATTTGTGTGTAAATCTTCCTCAACCCATTTCTTTGGTCTTAGAACCTGATATGACACCACAGTTTTCTTGTATCTTTGCTAGTTCCCTTGGCATCAACATTTGCATATTACGTTTTTCCTGTGTAGCTGGAAGCCGATCTGGGTCTCCAGGAAGAGTTCTAACCACAACAACCCTCTCTACTGTGAGCTCTGGTGCTCAACGGGTCCTGGTCAATTCGGCTTCAGCCCAGAAGAGAAGCAAGATCCCAAGGAGCCAGGGTTGCAGCAGAGAGGCCAGCCCATCTAGGCTTTCAGTAGGTAAGACTTTCTGTGTGAGATGCCACCTTTGACTTTCTTGAAAGTTCCAGGAGAATTAAAGTCTAGGTTGCTGAAATGTGGGGTGCAAATTGGATCTTGAAATGTGCTCACACTTGCTCGCACACAACTACAGGAGTCCTTCTCTATTTCCACCAGTTCCAAGGACCAAACTTAAGTGATGAGCCTTGACAGGAATTACCTGAGGCATCTTGCTAGTCTAACTTTTATAATATTCGGTGTTAATTAATTCTCATTGACAAGCAAGTTTTGCTTAATGAGATGACTTTAAAGTCGAGACATGCTCAATGGGTAAGAGCACTTGCTGTTCTTTCATAGAATCTGATTTGGTTCCCACCATCCATAAAGTTGTGAACTGTTGGTCATAGTGACTATCCTGGGGCAGAGGCAGAAGTGTAGTGAATTTTAAGCCAGCCTGGGCTACGCATCAAGACTCAGTCTCTTACAAATTATTTTAAAAGACAAAAATGAAAAGTTATGAAACATTTATTTTGTTAGGAGTAAAGTTCACCAGGACACAGTCTGCCATGACCCCACATCTTTCTAAGAGTGTACTGGGTGCTGAGTGTTGCAGGTGTGGGAAGGGGCACTCCTGCAGCACTGTCTGCTCAGAGCCCTCCAGTCGCTCAGGTCAGGCCACAGCTGACTGCTGTCATCTGCAGTGAGGCCTCCCTAAGTGTTCTCCCAACAATTTATGACTTTTTGTCTTTTTTCCAAACTTTTATAAGAGAGCCATATTTTCTTCTCCTGTCCTTAGTGACGTTGTCTTCTCATTAAGGACTTGTGGTGGGTGGAACTTTGTGTGAGCCGTGGCCTGGTCCTGTCACAGCTGTCACTCTTTTCTGGATTAGGTGAACTCATCCTTGCGTCATCTCATTTTTCTTGATTTACTCTTTTGCTTTGCCTCATAATTTTCTCAATTAAATTCTCAATTAAATTCCTCAGAAATTATGTTTAAGAGTCTGGGTTTTTGTCATTACTTAAGAATGCCTTTATTTACTGTAGGAGTGCACACCTGTAATCCCAGCACTCAGGAGGCAGAGAAGCAAGTAGATCTCTGGGAGTTTTAGTCCAGCCTGGTCTACAAGAGCTAGTTCCAGGACACCCAGGGCTATTACACAGAGAAACAGAGAAACCTTGTCTTGAAAAACCCGAAGGGGAAAAAAAAAATGTCCTTTGGAATTTCATCCTCACTAACTTGCTTCATTTGCTTTCCAGACATTGTTTTAGATTCTTCTTCTTATTATTCTTTTTTTTTTCTGGTTTTTCCAAACAGTGTTTGTCTGTGTAGCCTTGGCTGTATTGAACTCTATCTGTAGACTGGTTGGCCTCGAACTCAGAATTCCACCTACCTCTGCCTCCTGAGTGCTGGGATTAAAGGGATGCATCACTACTGGCCCAGTCTAGATTCTTTATCAGTACTAAAATTTTTCTGGTACCTTTTTATTTTTTGTATTTGTATTTCATGTTTTTATTCATAAGGAGTGAAAAAAGACATATGAATTGAAAGGTTCTTAGTAAGTTTGAGACTCGTCTGGACTTCATGGGTCCAGAGATCTGGTCTCAAAAAAAAAAAAAGAGTAAAAAAGTAATTTATGTTCAGTCCCAAAACAAATTTGTTATTAAAGAGTCCTTGAATAAAATGAAGCTAAGTTTGGAAAGCCTAAATTCTGCCTTCTGTTTCCTCTTGCTATGTTTCTACTCCTGTTTTATGTCAGCCCGGAGCAGTCGGATTCCTCGCCCGAGTGTGAGTCAAGGCTGTAGCCGGGAAGCTAGTCGAGAGAGCAGCAGGGACACAAGCCCAGTCCGCTCTTTCCAGCCCCTAGGTAAGTCTGAGCAGGTGTGACACACACTGCTTTCCCAGTAAATGAGCTGTCACAATCTGGAAACTTCCATATTCCTAGAATTTGTGGTCTTCTTCAATTGTATCTGTGCTCTGCCATTCTGCAGAGAGAATAAGATTGAATACATTTGAGAAATGCATCTGGCCTTTGTAACTTACCTTAAACGAGCAAGTCAATCATTATATAAATGGATTCCTATCATAATCAAGTCAGCGTCGCATATATATATAAACTGAGAATATCGAATTTAATTTCTGCAGTAGAAAGGTTGAGTCAAGATCATAAATGAGACCAACCTGACCTACATACTTCTCTCTAAAAAGATTTTAAAAAAGGAAGATTGAATTCAAAATTTGGAGAATTAAAACATATTTTAAATATTAAATATTTACTTATAAGTGAAGTATGGACTAGTTTGATTAAATAAATTTCATTTCTTTTTAATAGAAAAAAATCACTTCAACTTTGATTATTTAATGTACTCTTCTAGAAAGACAGATAAAAAATAACATGTTAACTCCTCATCATAGAGAATTGACTTTTTATAGTATTTATAGTTTAGTTGCCTTTAGATGTCACTGAAATGAAATTTATTTCTTTTTATAGTTTGTCTTGTAACTTTGATTGTAATACTATATTTGCCACCATTACAAATGCATTAATTGATTTTTAAGACTTTAATTTTTCCAGGATTACTGGAGAAGCAGAGTGTTTTGCTTTCTCTCTGTACCCTTTTCGTGCCTGATCTCCTTTTCTGTAAAATAAGGGTAATAGTGTAAAAGTTAGGAATGTTTGAAAGTTTGTATACAGTAACAGAATACTTGAAAGGCGATACCGGGCCCACTGCAGGCATTCAGTTACCATGGCCACCACTCTTCCATCACCATGCTGTGAGTGTTTTCATTTCCTCCCTTAACTTCCCAACAAACAGGGCGTTACACTCTGGTGTCCAGGTGCTCAGACTTTCATGGTATATGCATTTATATAGTGTTGTTACTGTACTGAAAGGAAATGTTTTCCTGCACAATCAGAGTGCAGGAAATACATAGCCAAATACTTCAGTTTAAAAAAAAAACAAAGGTAAGCATGGAGCTGGAGAGATGGTCAGAGGTTAGGGTACTGACTTCTCCTCCAGCTCCTAGAGCCTACATGGTGACTCATAACTAACTCCAGTTCCAGGGCTCTAGCACCTTTCTGGCCAGCAAGGGTACCAGGTACACACATGGTGCATAGACATCTATTCAGGCAAACATTCATGCATGTAAAATTAAATAAAATGTCAGACAAACTAAACAAAACGTGAGAAAGAGAGAGAGAAACAAAGGGAAGAAAGGAACGAAGGAAGGAAGGGGGAAAATGTTGAGCATGGTTAGTTGGGCACAGTGACACACACCTGTAATCCCTGCAGTGAGGGAGGCATAGGCACTGGAAGTGTGAGGCCAGCCTATAACATAGCAAGATACTCTTTGACAAACAAGAACAACAAAGCAAAAATTGTAACCATGGTTAATAATTCTGTTTTTTAAAGAAATGTATGGTAATGGGTGTTGAATGTGGCCTCCACATTCTAGATAAGAGCCCTGCCTCTAAACTCTATCTTCCTCTCTTAACACTTTGCTAAGGAAAGATGTCTTTTTGTGACCAGCTCAGGCTGACTTATAGGCTAGCTTTAATCACCTGATCCTCCTGCCTTATTTTTCTGAGTCCTGGGGTTACAGGATTATGCCACCATACCTAGCTAGGCCTTTAATATTCTAGATTAATTTTAAAGCTTCTATCTGACAAGTTACTTAGATTTATTGTTACGGGCAGCAGTTCCTGATTCTCAAGAAGCTTTCTGTTTGGAATAAAGATGCTAAAATCTTTTAATCAACTTTGCTAAAAGATTTTTTTTTTCAATCCCTAGGTCAGTTTTCAGGAATACTTTATCAGAATTCTTTTATCTACATGAAAGTACTGCTCAGCAACCCCTGTGGTAGCATTTGCTGAGTCCCAGCTTTCAGGAGCCTGTTTGTTTCCCAGGGGTAAAAAGCCAAAGGTTATGCTGTCCTCACCATTCCAGTTTTCTTTATTCCCTGTAGTCCTTTCTACACATGCTGACTTGTTACAATCTTTTTGTCCTCTGTGACTTTGAATATTTATACTCAACACATGGATTTTATAGCTTGTCCAATAGTCCCCATGTCACAAGGCCAGTGTAAAGATTTAAAAACACAAGACGTCAAAGCTGAACAAAGTCCCACTTCTCTAGAGCTCACCCCTTTCATTTTCATTTTTTTCAGGAACCAAGATTCAAAGAAAAGTGTTCTGTATTATAACCACGTGCATGTTACCTCTTATATATATTGTAGCCACACACGTGATAACTCTCACCTATGTATACTCAAGCCATATGTCTGATACCTTACTTATCTGTATTGTAGCCACCGGTGTGCTGCTGCCTACATATTGTCTTGGACCAAAGGGACTGTTGACTCCTGAAAAGTTTTCAAAGATTTTTAGCCAGAAGGCATTTCCACATCATGGCTCAGATCTTTCCTCATCATTTTAGACTGTTCCCTTACATAATAATAAAACTGGGTAGTAGAGTTATCTGCTAGCTTCTGAGTACTGTCTTTTAGTACTTACTAGCTATCTGTGCGTGCTCTGTTCTATCTAATCCTTCTTTCCCTCGGTCTTTTTTGATGAATTTACTGTTTATGAAAGCTGTCCTGTAGGAAAGGCAAAAGTGATTCCTGTTACAAAAAATAGTTCAGTTCACAGCTCTCACTAATATAGCTGAGGAGGATGAACTTAAAATGAAAGCTAGATATTTCATTAAACATAAAAATGATTTACGTGGTTGTTTATTTCTGGATGTAAGACAAGAATCAGCTTCATGTGCTGTCAAAATCTGAACAGAGACTCTAAAGTGAAAATTATGGTAAGTTTAGGTTGTAAAGTGATATTTAGGGAGATTCATTAAAGATTTTTAAGGAGTTTTATTGAGATTATTGATACTTTTTTGATGCACATAAGCTTCCATTTTTCAATAGTCCGTTATCAAATGCAGAACTAATAGTCTGTGCACCATTATAAATAAAATATGCATTAATGTAAGTGAAGTAAATGAGTATTGAAAACAAAAGTCTTGAAGGACTACAGGTACTGAGTTATATCACTTATTGGTGTGGTTTTCACCACATAAATCAGCCTCTGTGCTTGATTCCCCATCTGTCTTAGTCTGCCTGCCTATCTAACATACTGTAGACTCAGTACTTTTAATTGACCAGGATTTATTCTCACTGTTCTGGAGGCTTAGATGCCCAAGATGAAGGTGCTATTCAGTGTCTGCTGAGGGCCCTTCTGGCTATGGATCTTGTGGTAGTGTACTCTGTAGAAGGAACTGCTTAGCTCTCTGAAGTCTCCTTTATGAGTACCTTGCTGTCATGACCAGATTGCCTCTTAGGGGCACCACCTACCTTTTAACACTTGGGGTCAGGATTTCAGCGTATGTATGGAAGGTCACAAAAACTCAGACCTAGGGTCTGGAGAGATGGCTCAGAGGTTAAGAGCATTGCCTGCTCTTCCAAAGGTCCTGAGTTCAATTCCCAGCAACCACATGGTGGCTCACAACCATCTGTAATGGGGTCTGGTGGCCTCTTCTGGCCTGCAGGGATACACACAGACAGAATATTGTATACATAATAAATAAATAAATATTAAAAAAAACTCAGACCTATACAACTGAAATAATAGCTGTCACTGGGTGTTGAGAGTAAAAGAGATAAGATTATTATTAGTTACCATAGTGGTTTTTTTTTTACTGTAAGTGTTTGTTTTTGTTTTGTTTTCATGCTTGTACTTTTGACATTTCCCTCCATTTGAATACTTGCCTTCTTTGTCTCCTGCAGGCCTGTGTCTGTCCACTTAGGTAATAATTTGTATTTGACCTTGCAGTACTAGTTAATGTTGAGTTGCCATATGTGGCGATACTCTGATCATTACATATAAAGAGTGACGCCACTGTTAACCGACTCTCCTTGCCTGACAGTAGTGCTGCCACTATTCTCTGTTTCTGTGGTGATAGATGAGGTTTGTATGGTCCTGTTATTCCAGCCTCCAGACACCATTCCAGATCCACTGGTGCCCTCTACGCCCCCGATGTGTATGGGGCCTCAGGTGAAGGATGAGTACATTTTCACTATCATCTCTGCATTCATCTCAGAGCTTGTCCTTTTCCGTTTTTATCACATATTATTCATTTTTAAAGTTAATTTGTGTTATTTAAATTTCATTTACTAGAGAATAAATCACTTATTTTTCCCCCAAAGTAACTATTCTTCCTTAGCATTTTTCTAACTGCCAGAGGGCGTTGTTTTTTGTTTGTTTCTTCCTCTCTTTCTTTTTTATCCCCCTTTGGTATAACTGTCATTTTTAAAATATAGAATTGTTTTATGTTCTCAGTTATGTACTTCATCTTTATTATATATGTGTGTTTAAAAAAAAAAACCAAAATGGTGGATGAAGTGTTTTAATTGTAAACAGAAGTATACAAAGCAGTTGGTGGGCAGGTGAGAATTCATCTCTAGTTTGTTTATACACGTCAGACCATTGGGCACATAGTAGTCACCTAATGGTTATTGAACAGTCTGTTTCAGCTAAAGAATAAAATCGCTTATCCTGAAGGAGAGATTATAATTAGAGCTTTTCTTGTGGTGAGTTGCCTGTGTGACTTCATAGTTCTGGGTTACATTATGGTTCACTTTATTTGGAGAGCCGTTCTTGTATTGACAGAGCCATCGTCTCCCTGTTCTACCAAGTAAACAGTGGTTCTTTACATTTCTTTCTCATTTGTTAATCATTTTGATTGCTTTTTCCCTTTACTTGACCAAAACCTCATTGTGCCCAGAAAAAATACAATATTGCTTTTAAAATGCTTTGTCCCATTGGTTTTTTTTCTTTCCCCCTTAGTAAGAGTTGAATCCCACCCTCAACCCTCGCATTATTAAATCTGTGACTGTTTAAAGGCGGCTTTCCTTCTTTCTCTGGTCAATTAGGTCCGGGATATGGGATCAGCCAGTCAAGCCGATTGTCATCCTCCGTTAGTGCCATGCGAGTCCTAAACACAGGCTCCGACGTGGAGGAAGCGGTAGCTGATGCCTTGGTACTTTTCTCTATTTTCCTATTTTTATAAATGTTCCTATTCAAAGCTAGTTTGTGAGCGAGCCTTCCACTGTATGGGAGAAGGGATGAGAAAGTCTGGGGTAAACCTAAGAAGACAAAGTGGAGACGGTATAAGTAGCCAAGTAGTACATTAATGATTAGTCCTTACTAATATTCTGAATTTTAAGCCAGAGCAAGTAATCTTAACTGGATGTCATAAACAAAAAATCTTGATGTTTTTAATAATAATAGTACCATGTTTAAAACACTGTAGTGTACTGACTGTAGGACAAATAGATTGGTACATTTGTATATATACTTACAAACATGTAATTTCAAGGTAATCTCCCTGAGTTTGTAGGGGTTTGCTTTGTGTTTGGAGACAGGGTTTCACTATGCAGTCATGGCTGTCCGGGAACTCTCTACGTAGACCCTGCTGACCTTGAATTCATAGAACTCTACCTGCCTTGGCCTCCTGAGTCCTGGAATTAAGGACATATACTGCCATGTCTGGAATGATTATTTATTTAAGATGTTTCTTTGGTTCTTTATGCTCCACATATTAAAAAACACTACAGGATTGAGGTAGTTGTAGGAAGAAAGAATGCTTTGTACCATATGTATATACACAAATGTATATACACTGTTTTCATGTAAAATTATGAATTGTGAAGACTTGAAATGATAGTTGTTTATTTGGTTAGCTTCCATAGTCAGTCCATTATGACTCTTTCAAGTTATGGCTTACAGTTAGGTGTGTAGCTGAATGGTAGCGGGCTGACCTTGCATGCACAAAAAAAGTTCAGTTGTTAGCACTAAAAACGAGGTCACTCAAATAATGATGCCAGTAATCCTCTGTTTCAGAGTATTTCTTTGTTTTCTCCTTGGGGGTTGGGTATTTGGGTTGGTACTGGCACTGGACTCAGCCTTGTTCATGCTGAATTTCTGCCTGGAAATTAGTTCTTGTGGTCCAGGAGCCTGTGCATCCCAGGCAAGCAGCACTAAGCTGGCACCCTGTGCCCTTCCGCTTTGTTTTGAAATTTAGAAGTCCAATGTTTGGCTTAAAGCAAAAATATTTTGGCTGTAGATATTTTGGCTGTAGATGTGAAAGACACACTTAAAAAATATTCATTGGTAATAGCTATGACTTATTGTGCATCTCGCTGGCTTTTTTGTTTTGTTTTGTTTGAGACCTGGTCTCAATGTGTGGTTCTTGCTAGCCTGGAACTATAGTCTTAGGATTCTACTTTTATCATTTGCATAGCACTGATGTAACTGTCAACTTTATGGAAAAATTTCAACTACTAAACCAAATTTAAAAATGGCAAAAAGACTATAAATAGTAAGAATATTTTGAGTTTCTTTGGGAAACTGTTGATAGAAGTGTTTTTGTAGCTTAGGTGTTTCTTTTCTAATTGAAGGATACTGACAAGATTAAAGATAAAACCTGAAAATAAACAGTTCTTTGGTATCTGTATAAAACTGTATGTTTCTATGCATGGACATTGTTAATGCCAAGTTCACTGTGCTGTTTAGCAAAATGTTCTTCATTATTTTCAATTTCTCTCTTTAAAAATTGACTGCTCTCAGCTCTTAGGAGACATACGGACTAAGGTATAGACATTGCTATTTTCTGACGTCTTATATCATAGCTTTTTTTTCTCTGCTTCATCAACTAAACAGATAATAGTCATCTATAAGAAATTCCAGTGGATGTAATAAAACCTTGAGCTGTCTGTTATTCTTCCACTGTAATTGTCTCTGGGGGGATACTGACTGAACAGAGTGTCTTGGGAAGGTGCCACTTTTTTCATACATGAGATGACTCATTTATACTGGAGTCTTTAATAGAACTGGTCCTGGAGCCCACCTGAATAAACATTGTCATTCTAAATTGAATTCGTGTCTCTAGGTCAGTGTGAGAGAGTTAGTAATGGCAGCAGCTTTGGAAAAGCATTTGATTATTTATATTCAGATAGTGTGTTTCTAGGATTTTAGACTAGAGTATTTGTAGATGCTTAGAATTTTGGATTACTGCTATACTTTGTGTGTTACGTGGCATTAGCTCCACTTCTCCCCAGCCAAATCCAAGCATTAGAGTCCATACATTTTTTTCCAGTTTCTCCTGGAAAATCTCAAATGAACAGTTTACTCTGCCTCATGCCACTTTTAATATGAAAAGCATACTGGGCAGTTACATAAATTATAAACCTTAGGGTCAAGAAATGAAAGGCCGAACCTCAACTGCTTTCTCATTCAGAATAAGCAATAGGACATAGATTACATTGGGAAAACTCTAGGGACACATAAGTACCTTGCTTCCTAAAAATCTTAGTGAGCATAGCACTTTCTCATCATCTTTGTATTTTATTCTCTTAAAAGTGTAAAGGTTAGAACAAAGGGTGGGAAGTGGCAGGAGAAATAGAAAAGAGGATATGTACAGACAGGAAAGAACTTGGTGTTTTGCATAAGGGAATCATGATTTTACTACTCAAAAGAGGTTTTATTTTTCATATTATCAACTCCTGTTTTTATTTACATTCTGTTTGTTCTTGCTTTTCTATTCTAAGGAGAAAGCTTATACTTTTGAGCATCTCCCACTTGACTGCGCTTGCACACAGCCGCCCTCTCTTGTTCTACTCTCAGAGTTAAATGTTTCATGTTCTGCTAACTTCTAAAGTCCTTTTCGAACAAAAACTAGATATTGACATTTTATCTTTACAATGATTAGCAGCATGCCCTCCACTGATGTAAGACAGAAATCATTCCTTTTGTGTTTAGTAAACACTATGAAATACCCATATGTTTGTAACTACTGCTAATGTAGTTCTTGTATGTAACAGAAAAAACCCGCTCGAAGAAGATATGAATCATATGGAATGCACTCAGATGATGATGCCAACAGCGATGCTTCGAGCGCATGTTCAGAACGCTCCTATAGCTCTCGAAATGGTAGTATTCCTACCTACATGAGACAGACAGAAGATGTGGCAGAAGTCCTCAACAGATGTGCTAGTTCCAATTGGTCAGAAAGGAAAGAAGGCCTCCTGGGTCTGCAGAACTTGTTAAAAAACCAGAGAACACTAAGGTGAGACATGTCATGAAATACTTCTCAAGCAGTACTGACTTGTTTTTGTGAAATTATGTTAAAGGTTTTCCCAAGCCATACTCTTTTAGGGTCCCCAGTGTCATAACTAAAACTGCTGTTATTTCTTGCTGTAATTACTGAATCATTGTAAAGCCAAACTTTGAGGTTTAGGACATGACTTCCTGAATGAAGTGCTTGTTATGCTAGGGTACGGAAAACATGTACACAGTAGTTCCCTATAATTCCAGTGCTCCTTTAAAAAGATGGAAGGCCAAGACAGGAGAAGAACTGAAAACTCAGACCATCTGTCTGGTGTGCGCAGCAGCAAAATGAGGGGCTCTGTCTCAAATGGAAGGCAAAGACTGGCAATAGAGGACCTCCACACATGAGCCCACATGCACACACAGAAAAATGCACCCACACAGAGACTTAAAAATCAAACACCTTAGCCAGGTGGTGGTGTTGTATGCCTTTAATCCCAGCACTTGGGAGTCAGAGGCAGGCAGAATAGATCTCTGAGTTCAAGGCCACCCTTTTCTGCAAAGTTAATTTTAGGACAGACAGGGCTACACAAACCCTGTCTAGAAAGAAAAAACAACAAAAACAACAAAGCAATCTCTTTATTCAGAACAAGTTAAGTCAATATCTTAGTAATTTTGGAATTCAAAATAAGTATGGTGTGATTATAGAGTTGGTATGGTACTTTTTATTTGTTTGTTTTTTGAGACAGGGTTTCTCTGTATAACAAACAACAGCTCTCGCTACCCTCAAACTCACTCCATAGACCAGAATGGCCTTGAACAGAACTGCATCTACCTCTGCCTCCACAGTGTTAGGATTGAAGGCGCGTACACCACCACCACCCAGCTTAGAGTGCTTGTCTTAATGGTTTAGTGTGATTCCTTCTTACATCTTCCAATGTCCTTGTTGATGCTGTGTTTTAAACCTATATAGTTGACTCCATAAGAACCCAACTTCAGGTTAGGTATGTAGTAAGCACATGCCTTTAATCCCAGTACTCTAGGAGAGAGAGGCAATTGTACCTCTAAGTTTGTGGCCAGTTTGATCTAAATAATGAGTTCAGGGCCAGCCAGGGAGACACTGTCTCCAAAAAATCAGATTTGGGTAATTCATGGGTGTTAGTGTAATGCAAGTGTAGAAAGCTGCTTTCTCACTTGATAATAGTAATATTGGTATTTTATATACTTTCTGTTCATACATTTTAAGATGTATTAGGCCGGGCGATGGTGGCGCACGCCTTTAATCCCAGCACTCGGGAGGCAGAGGCAGGCGGATCTCTGTGAGTTCAAGACCAGCCTGGTCTACAGAGCTAGTTCCAGGACAGGCTCCAAAGCCACAGAAAAACCCTGTCTCGAAAAACCAAAAAAAAAAAAAAATGTATTAGGAATGCATACTTTAAAATAAATGTTTATTTTTATACTTCCTAATATATTTTTAGGTATATATATCATGTCATGATTCAGTGCAACTAATCATAATATCAAGAGAAGCAGGTGCAACATGTCATTTTAAATGGAAAAGATGGGGCAATTTGGAAAAAGGTGGAACTTAAGAAAACATTGTAACATTTAATAAAAATTCTCATGTGGGTCCCTGCATACAGTTTGTTTCCTTACACATTCTGCTGACGAAATGCAGTTCTTGCCCTCATTGCTGTCACCATAAGCAGTGTGGGCTGTAGCAGAATTATTACTACATTTCACAATTGTATATTTATCCAGGCCTGATAAGCCACACATTTCCCAATCTTGAGGAATACTTTGTATAACCTTTTTGTTCTCTTTATTAGTAAATTTAATTATTTGTAGGCTTGCTTACTTTTAAATAATGTCTTCACCCTATAGCAGTATATTATATTAATCAACCTTTTGCTTTCTTTCTTTTTGGCAGTCGAGTTGAACTGAAAAGATTATGTGAAATTTTCACGAGAATGTTTGCTGATCCTCACGGCAAGGTATGTTGTAGTATTTTAGATTATTTGTTCCTATGGGATATTTAAAAAAAGTATTAAAGTAATAGAATAAAACTATAAAACTATAAACCATTGGTAGTGATATTTTCAAACATAATTTTAGTTGTTTCATATCATGCATAATTTAGAAATTGTTTTTTGTATCCATTCATTCATGTTTCTCCAAAGTAAGATTGAGGTGGTGTAGTTACTGTAGTGATATTTTGTTTGCGTTTTAACAAATAAAGTTTGACTGAAGATCGAAGTGCAGAGCTAAGCCACTAGAGGCCAGGTGGTGGTGGCTCACACCTTTAATCCCAGTTCTTGGGATTTCACACCTTTAAGGAGGTGTGAAATGTTGGCTTCCTCGACACACACCATTGTAAATGTGCTGCATACTTGCATGGCTTGAGTACCAGAACTCAGACAAGCAGTGACGAGGAAATGAAAAATTGCAGATAGCCAGACAAAAGTACTGTAAAGTTGGGGCCCGGGGAGCTGGGCTCTTAGATGAAAAAGCTACCCTTGGAAGCTCTGTGTTTATTATGTACCACTAAAAAGGGAAATAGGGTCATTGCATACCCTATTTCCTATAGTGAACAGGGAGCCAGCTGAACAAGGAGACAGAGTTAGCTGATCTTGGTAGAAGCAATCTCTGTTGGGAGAGCATTCTTAGACTATAAACATCTGGAGGGAGAAAGCTGAAGTGGGAACATTTTCTCTACACTGTCGCCATTTGTTCTGGGCCTGGCATGGGCCTTTGATACCTCGAAGCCCATCCTCAGTGACATACTTCCTCCAACAGGGCCACACCTCCTCATCCTTCTAATTCTTTCAAAGAATCCTACTCCCTGGTGACTAAGCATTCAATATAAGCCTATGGGGGCTATCCTTATTCAAACCACCATACCTTTCTGTATTACTATTGCTACCACTAATGACTTCTGTAGTGCTTAGCTTAATGGAAACATTTCTATATATTGTAAACATTAAATTTTGATCATTTCAGTTGACAATATAAGCCAAAGATTAAGACCATTTCCTAAATGGACCTTTGTTTTTATTAAACAACATCTTAATTTATAGGGTACTCAGCTTTCAAAAGTAATAAAATTACAATGTTACTACCACCAAGACCAAACTATTTCTTACGGTTATAATTTTTGGCTCTTCCTTTCACAGTAATAGAATTTTAGTTAGATGCCGGGATCTTTGCAGTGATAAAGAGAAACACTTTAAATGATCAAATAGATGGGTCTGTAAAGGGGCTTAGTGTCTGAAGGTGTTTACTGCCAAACCTGACAGTCTGAATTTGATTCCTAGAACCCACATACAGAAGGAGAAAATTGGCTTCCTAAAGTTGTCCTGTGATCTCCACATGTGGTCTGTGGCATGTAACTAACCCCATGCACAAATAAAGAAATAAATAATAGTAATCTTTTGAAAGATCAAATAGAAGAGCTGTGTTTGACATTGGTTAGAGAACTGAACTGAGCATAATATGAAGAACTGGCTCCACACCCCTGGAATTGGTCAGAAGTATCACCTGTGGGCTTTTGTCCTAGGGTTTTATAATAACATAGAATTCTCAATTTTTAATCAATTTATTATTTTATGTGTATGAGTGTTTGCCTGCTTGCATATATGTGCACCAGGGGTGTGTCTAGTGCTCACTGAGTTCAGAAGAAGATGTCAAATTACCTGGAACTACCATTACAGGTGATTGTAAATCTCTATGTGGATACTGGGAATTGAACACAGGTCCTCTGCAGGAGCAAAAAGTGCTCTTAATCACTAAACCAATTCTGTCCCCAACATACAATTCTCAAACACCCATCCGCCTGCACTTGTTTGGTAAGGATGGTTCCTTTTGTTTTGAAGTCAGTTGAGTAAAGACAAATGTAATGAGAGGGTTTTTGGTTTTTTTGTTTGTTTTTAACTTTTTTAAGACAGGGTTTCTATGTGTATCCCTGGTTGTCCTGCAACTCGTTTGTATACCAGACCAGTTCTGGCCTTGAACTCAAAGAAATCCACCTGCCTCTGTCTCCTGAGTGCTAGAATTAAACGCTGTACCACCACCGCCCGGAATAAGGTTTTTATTTTTTTTTAAATATTTATTTATTTATTATGTATACAATATTATGTCTGTGTGTATGTCTGCAGGCCAGAAGAGGGCACCAGACCCCATTACAGACGGTTTTGAGCCACCATGTGGTTGCTGGGAATTGAACTCAGGACCTTTGGAAGAGCAGGCAATGCTCTTAACCTCTGAGCCATCTCTCCAGCCCCAGGTTTTTATTTTTATTTGATGACTTTACATTAGCTCTACTAGTAACGTAATTCATTCAGAATAAATTGGACATATAACCACATTGTGCTGAGTCAAAAATACCTGGATTTAATTTGTAGGGTTTTTTATTAATTATATCATCATATTACTAAAATAGTAGATATACTTCTCCCTTTCAGTATATCTATAGAGTGTCTAAGATCCCTCCCCTTTTTTGACAGCATCTTTTCTTTAAGAAAAAATATTTACACTTACTTTATTTAATGTGTATGAGTGTTTAGACTACATGTCTGCATGTGCAAGCCTGGTGGCAAAAGAGGTCTGAAACTACCATGTGTGGTGGAAATTGAACATGAGTCTTCTGGAAGAGCAGCCCCTGTTTTGGTGGTAGTGGTAGTGGTGGTTTGTTTCTTGAGATAGGATCTCACTATGTAGCCTTGGTTGGCCTCAAACTCAAGAGATCCACTGACTTCTGCCTCCGCCTCAAGTGCAGGGATTAAAGGTGCATGCAACCAGGCCTGGTTCATAGTCAGTGATGTTAAACTACTGAGTCATCTCTCCGGCCCCAGAAACCTGTATTTTCAGATCATGAAGGCTAACTGACTGAAGGTTAGCAATATTAAAGGGGGAAATATACTGTTTGACTCTGTTTACTGTTACTCAGCTTCGTTTTGAATCTGTTTTGTATTTGGAGGTACTTTTTCTACCATTTAATGACTGTGGCTAGGATGGGAAAATGATATTTTCTTCTGTGCTAAATTCCTCACTGCCTTGTACCCATTTCTTTCACTCTTGTTCTCACAGCCTGCTTCTGCCTGTTTTACTCATGTTGTTGGGTAGAGTGTTGTACCTAGATCCTCCTTTCATTTTACACTTTGTTTGTTTATTTGTTTATTATTTGAATTGCATGTATATGTGTCTTCCTGTATAGACTAGCTGACCTGGAACTCTTCTGTAAAAATCAATCTGGCCCCAGACTCAGAACTCACAGATATCCTCCTGCCTCTGCTTCTTGGGTATTGAGATTAAAGTCTTGAACCACCACATAACACCTAATGTAAATACATTGTAACTGATTATAAAAATTGTATTATTTAGAAAATTATAGAGAAATGTGCAAGGTTATAGATTCAAGCATGTGGTTGGTTAAAGCACAGATGCAGAATCCTGAGGTGCAGAGGGCTGACTCTGTTCTCAGCCTTACCCGTTCTTCCTCTTGTGCTTCTTGATCTCATTTGATTATACTGCCCCCATGTGACTACTCAACTCAGGAGTTTACATTACTGCAAAACTACTGGGGTTTTTTTTGTCTCTGCCTCTGAATGTCTCTCCATTCTCACTGCTAATTGAAGATACTCTTTACCAGTTGCACATACACACCTCCTATACCTAAATTATCGCCATAGTGTGTGCAACCATCTTAAAACCCTTAAGAAATATCCAACCAAAGCCTGGTATTTTTGTTTATATTCCCTGTATTAGTCTGGGTTCCCTAGAGGAACAGAACTGATAGAGTGATTCTGTAGAAAAGGGGTCTACTAGAGGGACTTAGAGGCTGCTAGTCCATCAGTGGCTGTCTGTGACAGGAAGGCCAACCATCAGTAGTTGTTCAGTCCCCGAGGCTGGCTGTCTCAGCTGGTCTTTGGTCTGTGTTGGATCCTGAAGAGGTATGTTCCACTGCCAGTGAAGGACAGCCTCCCCAGCAGGATAGAAGGACTCAGCAGGGAGAGTGAGTGCAAGCAGGTGAAAAGCAAAAGCTTCCTTCTACCATGTCTGTTTGGGTAGGCTGCCACCAGAAGGTGTAACCCAGACTTAGGACAGGTCTTCTGACCTGTCTGATCCGATCGAGAACCCCCTCCACACACACAGGCAGGCGTGGCGTGCCCAGCTGCTTGGGTTTTAGTTAATTACTTGGGTAGCCAAGTTGACAACCTAAGTTAGCCATCACACCTCCTCACTCCCATCCGGAATCTTACTTTTTTCCCTAACTGTGCTGTACATTTTTCTTTATAGCTTGAAATGTGACATTTGGGACAGTTCTCTTTCTTTCCCAAACTGCATCCTTAGGGCTCTGTATAAATGGTGCCTCTCCATCAAGCCTGGGTTAGGTGACCATTCTGTATTAGAATGTCTTATCTGTAACTCAGTTCTCTTTTTTTTGCAGGATCACTGGGTGGAAACTGTATAAAACCCCACAAAGGCACTTAGGAGATACCATGTGTCATGACATGGATGGCGAGTTGCCCCGTGTGCTTTTAGATTTAGATCAGTCTGTCTGTGAACTTTAGACAGTAGATAGCTGCCTTGAGAATAAAGGTTGTTCTTGCTTTTGTCTGACTTTGAAAGCACATTTTGACTCCAGCAGAAACAGAACACTTCAAGAACAAGGTCATAAGCAACAGCCCATACTTCTCCAGCTCGGATTACTAATTTCAGCTCCCAGAACATTTCCATAATAAGTTTAGACAGAGGATTTGGACCAGCCAAAATTTCAGGCATGCTCTAGTATGCTCTGGAGCATCCCAGAAAGGGGCTAGAAAAGACCTCTTTCTTAGTGCATGCAGTTGAAGTTGATGCAGGGCTTTCCCTGGGACTCAGATAATGTAGCAAGTATAGTTTGCACATGGAAATCATTTGATGTCTTTCTGTAGTTTGACAAGTTAACCTTATTTCATGGATCATTCCCCCAGCATCTATCATGGGTGATCTTCTGCAGATATTAAGGTCTTCTTGTTAAAGGGTGATTAAAGAAAAATTAAGTATACATGTGTTCAGTACAAAGGCAGTTTCTACCCTGCAGTGTTTTCAGTCCACATTAGGTTGAATCCTTGGGTCATGGAATCTGCAAATACAGAGAGCTACCTGCACAGTATGAGAATAAGTAATCTTAAGATGTGTGTGTGTGTCTGTGTGTGTGTGTGTGTGTGTGTATGACAAGAACTTAGACCATAAGGCACCAAGTGCATCATTTAAAGATTTTTGATAGTTTTACAAAAGAACTTTACAACACAGTAATAGCAAGTATAGTTAGTTCTATTCTATATACAGTACTTGTTAGCAGTGTGTGTCTTAGCTATTAATCTGTACAACAGCTTATTTATATCGAACTTGTAAGATTTTGATGATGTAAAGTTTTTAGAATAGATCTCTTGTATGGTTTTTACCATACTAGTTTTTGAACAACAGGTGTGATGTTTTTAAAGCAAGTATTTTTAGAGACTGCCTTCCCAATTTTATTATGTGTGAGTAGAGTGTTTATATGTGTGGTTTATGTATATATCTTCCTGAGTGAGTGAGTGAGTGAGTGAGTGAGTGAGTGAGTGAGTGAGTGAGACAGAGAGAGAGAGAGAGAGTTGGCTGGTAGCTGACAAGTCCTGCAGTCTCCTGTCCCTCTCCCCCATAGCAGTGGGATTATTACAGGTACATGCAAGACCACACCCAGCTTGTTACACGAGTGCTGGAATCAGAACTCAGGTCCTCATGATGAACCACTCTCTGGCTCCCAAGTTTTCATTTTTACTGTTGTGGATTCATGCCCACCCCCACCCCCCCAGCTTCCTAATATAAGTGATACAATGTCCTAAAAGTTAACTGTGTGGTTTAATCATTTGACTATAATGGAGCTCTTTGGAAAGTGCCCTCTTCGCTGGGGTGTGTGTCGTGAACTGGGGCCTTTGAGCCTTGGAAAAACCACCTGTTACTGCTGTAGTTGAGTGTCTTCTATCAAGCTTTCTAATCAGATCAGGTGGTTGATCTGCTTTGAAGCAGGTAATGGTAACACATCTTACCCAAGGAATGTGAAGTGTGATAGTAATACGTGTCTTTACTTGCATACAATAATTATTGTTCAAAACTTCACAGAAATCATCTAACTTGTGACAGGGAGAAGATGGGAAAAGAGTTCTAGACACTGTGGTTTGGAGCCAAATATTGGCAAGGTTGTCAAATGGAAGTGAGGTTCAGTTGATCTTTTTTCCTAAAAGTTAAGTTTCAAGGACAGTGGAATGTACAGCCAAAAAAAAAAAAGTATTTATACTGTGGTATGAGTTCGATGCCAGTCTGATCTACATAGTGAGTTCCAGGACAGGACAGCCAAGGCAATATAGTGAGACCTTGTTGGTAGGTAGGTAGGTAGGTAGGTAGGTAGGTAGATAGATAGATATTTTAGAAAGCAAGAAGAAAACTTTCCTATTGCTTAAATTTCCTTAACATGGAAATAAATCAGACATACAGAGAAATCATGTGTTCTTCTCCTATGTTGTTCATTTAATTCTTGTTTTTAAGACTATTTTGAGTTTTTTTCATAAAACTTTGAAAAGCATTTGTCACTTTTATTTTCTTTAGTGTTTTTTCTTTCTTCCATACAGGATCTTTGCATTGATGGCGACTAATTTGTGTGTTTTTCTTTTTTTCTTTTTTCCTTTTTGCATGCTGTCCCCTGTGTTGGAACTCTCAATAGAGAGTAAGTTGGTTCAATATTTGTAGAAAAGCTAACTTTACTGCATGACTGTGGAATTAACCCATTTTCTCTGTTTTCTCTCCTGAAGAGTTGGTGCAGTGTTGGACCCTTTGCAATCCACGACATGCTATTCGCAGTTACGCACACTGTCATTCTGTTTGGAGATGTGCTTTGTAATCTACTAATTGATCTAATTTCATTATGTTCTTCTGTTTCAAATTTAATGGCTGGCACACCTAAAATAAAGCAGGTTTACATAAGAAGAGACTGCCTCAATTGTAACAGGCCAAATATTTGATTCTTTCCTGAATAATTCCAGTTGTGAAATATCAAATTGATCCATTGGAGGTTTAAAATAATTCCCAAACTTCAAGATTATTTAAAAAATACAAAATTCTACCTTACCACTCCCAGGTACTCTCTATTATTCTATTAATATCATTCTGTAAAAGTAAGCCGAGGTTATGTACCACTAATTCTACACTTCAATTTGTGAAATATAATTTTTATTTCTTGAATTGTATTAACATATAACATTACTCATGGGTGAAGAAAGGGGACAATATTGACTGACTTCTGAAATGCATTCTCTGTGGGAGCAAAATTACTTGGGAAAGGTTTTGTGTCCTTTTTAACATGTTAGGACTGCAGTTATGCATACATGTGTGGGTAGATGCACGCACGTGGTCAGTATTACCAGTGATGGAATATATTACGTGTTTTCACCTAATACAGTTCTGTATGCAGTGACCTGTAAGTCACACCTCTGCATTTTATTTATGTTACTTAACATTTTCCTAACCAGAAGAATTTTCTATCTGGGACATTCAGAGACGTCTCTGGAAGGAAAGAACAGTTATAATCTTGGGTGAAGTGAAGTGTAGACTGTGCAGTTATCTATTTTTTTGTAAAGATTTATTTATTTATTATGTATACAACATTCCTTCCGTGTATGCTTGCATGCCAGAAGAGGGCACCAGATCTCATTATAGATGGCTGTGAGCCACCACGTGGTTGCTGGGAATTGAACTCAGGACCTCTGGAAGAGCAGTCAGTGCTGTTAACCTCTGAGCCATCTCTCCAGCCCCCTGTGCAGTTATCTTGAGTCAGGAGGATTTCCCTGAAATTGAAACCATCCTAGGCTACATTGTTATATTTCATCTTGGGGCTAGAGTGTTAGCTCAGCTGATAAATGCGTGCATAAGGACCTGAGTTCAGTCCCAGAACCCACACTTTTAAAAAGCTGAGTCTGGTGATGCACAGTTGCGATCTTAGTGTTGAAGAAACAGGCAGGCAGGTGTCCTGGCCACACACCCTAGCCTGTTTGGTAGGCTCCAGGCCAGAGACTCTGTCTGAAAAGTAAAGTGGACAACACCTAAAAAAAAAAAAAATGACGCCCAAAGTTGACCTCTGACCTTTAAATACAGGTGTATACATGTGCACTCATGTGAACATACATACAAACAAAAGACCCTTGGGGTGTTCAACATTAAATGGGTTAAATCAAAATCCTGGAACCTCGTGAGACCCTAGCTCAAAAATAAATAAAATGCACATAATATTTTAGTTAGAGTGATAATGTAATTTGAGAAAAACTCTAGTAGTAGCATGTGTAGCTAGTCACATTATAAGTTCCAAATAGTGATGGCATATGTTCTTTAATCCCAGCACTTGGGAAGCAAAAGCAAATGGATCTGTGTGAGTTCTAGGCCAGCCGAGGCTATGAAAGGATCCTGTCTCAAACAAAATATAAGAAAAAGTTTCATGTAGGAAAAATGGGTGACTATGCCCAAGCAGCTTCTTTTTTTTTTTTTTTTATTTTCGAGACAGGGTTTCTCTGTAGTTTTTGGTGCCTGTCCTGGAACTAGCCCTTTTAGAGCAGGCTGGCCTCGAACTCACAGAGATCCGCCTGCCTCTGCCTCCTGAGTGCTGGGATTAAAGGCCTGCGCCACCACCGCCTGGCTCCCAAGCAGCTTCTTGATAAACTCTGGGGATTCACATGTTGTATATAAGCGGTGGAAGGTGAGAGAATTGTAGGATAGTGGGAATTTTATGAAATATATATGGAAGGGGAGACAGAGTTCATGTTACTAGATGCTCCAAGGCCAATTTGGAGAGGTTAGAAGGAAGTGTTGACGATCCCACTAACTGGGAATGTGTAAGGATTTTATTTCTATCAAAGTAACATTCCAGTGATTTTAAGTAAGAAAGAAGCATGAGTTGACAAACACAGCCTAAAGGCTAAATCTGCCCAAGGTCTGGTTTTGTAAATACAGTTGTTTTGAAACAGTTGTACTAATTTTATGTCTATGACCATGGTACAAATTACAGGTCTGTGAAGTTTCTAGGGAAGCCTTGGACATTTATTACCTGACCTGTTACAGAAATGATTTGGTGACCCTGGTATACAGGAAATAGAGTAAAAAGTCAGGCCTGAAAAAAAAAAAAAAGTCAGGCCTGAAGGTCAGAGGCTTTACTACATATACCAGTGTTTTAGTAAGCAGACTTTGGGAAGGCCAAAAAGAGCTGTTCTTGAAGATAAAAAGGAAAGAGGGGAAATTAAAGAAAGGAGCATCCACCTAGAGAAAACCAAATCATACTGAACTTAAGAAAAAGCCCTGCTCTGCGGTGTAAGCAGAGGGTCAGGTAGGGAGTCAGGTAGCAGAGACACCTCAAGAACAAGATATGGGCTGGGAGGTGGTGGTGCACACCTTTAATCCCAGTACTTGGGGGGTAGAGGCAGGTGGATCTCTGCGAGTTCGAGGCAGCCTGGTCTACAAGAGCTAGTTCCAGGACAGGCTCCAAAGCTACAGAGAAAACAACAACAACAACAAAAATATGGAACAGGAGGCATGGGCTTATGAAGGTGTAAAATCAGGTCTTCCTTAGGAATGCTCATTAGAACATAAGTGTAGAGGAAGTCAGATTTCCTACAACACAGCCCAAAATCCAACAACCCAAAAACATGCTGTGGAACATGAAATTCTTAGGCTTTCCAAATGTCTTAAGATTTTCAGAACAGATTTTCAACTATTAAAAATTCACAGTTGGACCACTCAGAAACTAGGAACCAACTAAAACAACATAAAAGTGACTTTAAAAGAAATAGTTGAGAGCTCATAAAGCAGCTGCAGGAGAGAAAGAAGCCCTACTTGTACTGGGTTGATTTCTGTAATGCTCCTGTGACTGATCTCAAGTGCCCAGCAAACTCGCAGCACCTTCTAAATCTTAGTCACCTCCCACCAAGCCCTGACTCTAAGATGACTTGTTGAGGGACGTGAAACCAGCTCCAGTATGCTGCCAGACAGATTTGTCAGGTAACCAGGAAGACTGTGTGCCAAGGTAGATAGATAGATGCAGTTGCCACAGACTAGGTCTAACAGAATTCTTTTCACAATCTAATAGGCCCAGAGGAGAATGTGCAAGAGTTTAAGTGAAGCCCTCTGCCAGCTTTGAAACCAAGTTTTGGGGTTTTAGTTGGG
Source organism: Microtus pennsylvanicus (assembly GCF_037038515.1). NCBI lineage: Eukaryota > Metazoa > Chordata > Mammalia > Rodentia > Cricetidae > Microtus > Microtus pennsylvanicus. The sequence continues at coordinate 10,395,148 of NC_134581.1, read as the reverse complement.
GGAAAAGTATGAGTTGTGGGGATCTGCATTATTAATGAGTAGGTACCACCTGGGGAGCAGAGAGTACTGGAGATTTCCAAGTCGCCATAATTACTGCTTTCATAAATACACACCATCTTAAGAAAGTAACTAAGGTGGATTTTCTTTTAACCAAGTTTCAGATGTTCTAATTTTAAGTAGAGGAATCTTCCTTCCTAACATAAGTGGCAAAAACTAGAATCCATTACAACTGAATAAAGTACATTCCAAAAATATTGAAAATAAAGCAGTTTTAAATTAGCAAGGTTACTTTTGAGATTACCGAAAAATGTTTTAGATGGAACAGGAAATGAAGCTTGGTTGGTAAAATGTGCAGAGCCCTGGGTTCAGTCCCCAGCCCCACAGAGACTAGGTTGGAGGTGGTGCACTCCTGTAATCCAGCAGCCTGGTGTCGGGGGTATCTTAAAGACATTCTTCCAGACATAATAAATTCAAATTCAACCTGGGCTGCAAGAGGTGAATCTCAAATTGACATAGAGGGGAAAGATGACTGGGCAGTTAATGACTGCGTTTCAAGAGAACCTGGGTTCCGTTCCCATCACCTACATCAGGCAGCTCCCAACCCTCTGTAAGTCCATATCCAGATCTGCTGTCCTCTGGCTTCTCTGGGCACCAGGTGTGCATATGGTATACAAACACATTAAAAACAAATAAAAATAACCTGGTTTTAGTCACCTGTTCTGATTCTGCCATGTGCTAGTATTGCATGGCTATGATTCTTAGGAATATTTTTCTCTTACATAGAAATACATCTTTCAGTATAATTGATTTCTTGCAAAGAAAACCTTACCAAGGGCCACTTTTATAAAATATTGTAATGAGACATGACATATGAGTCTTAGTATGTCTTTCCCTTAAGGTTTTTTTTCACATGATAACAGTCTTTCACAGTGGCCTACTTAGTCTTGAAACAAAGTATAAAACTCACCAACATAAGCTGGTGCATGGGGGCACACACCTTGAATCCCAGCACTTGGGAAGCAGAGGCAGGTTATCTCTTGAGTTCAAGCCCAGCGTGGTCTACAGAGTGAGTTCCAGGACAGCCAGTACTACACAGAGTAACACTGTCTCAAAAATCCTAAAAGAATACATATATAAATCTCATCAACACAAGAACATTTTTTAAAATCTAAATTTTAGGTACTTTTAATCTCAGTTTTATTATACAGATGCTTTTAGTTACTATAGACAAATCAAAATTACTTTTGGGGCAGTTTCAGTAAATAATAAATCTTATATATCAGGATGTTTGAGAGATTTGTCATTTTGTAAAACCTAAGGATATTTTTAATCAGCACATTGTTGTAGATACATTTACTACTGTATGGTGACTATAAATACAGTAATTTTCTAATTTACCCAGTATTATTTTTAAAAAGCTGTGTGTCCTTGAAACTCCATACAGCACCTCCTCCATTTCTTAGAAAACGAGTCTCAGTTTAACTAGCTTAAGCTGTAGCATCATTGATAACATTAGGTGTGCCAGCCATTATGGGCAGTTTCTTTACCAAGTGATGCTGCATGGAATAGCTAATTGTCAAACTTCTGCAGAAGTTGGATAACAGCGCAGATGCACTCTTGTATCACAGACTCCAGTGAAAAGCAAGAGAGATTTTTTTTTCCGCTTGGCTGCCAATCGCTGTGCCTCAGATTCCTTTTCCCCCACCCCGTCTCTTTCTGTTTTGAATTGAGCATAGAGGTCAATATTTCCTCTTTCTTCTTCCCACTTTTCCCTTTATCAACTACAGGTGTTCAGCATGTTTTTGGAAACTCTGGTAGATTTCATACAAGTCCACAAGGATGATCTTCAAGATTGGTTGTTTGTGCTGCTGACACAGCTGCTGAAAAAAATGGGTGCTGATTTGCTTGGTTCTGTTCAGGCAAAAGTTCAGAAAGCCCTTGATGTTACAAGGTAATATTTTCTGCATGTATTTCAAGTTTACCTAGTGGTAGTCACAAATATTTAATCCCTGTATTTATATTAAAGTTTTATTCATACTGGTTTCAGTACTTGAAGCTGTTAGTGTGTCTTAAGTAAAGTGTAACTGACATGAGTTGAATGTTTTCTTCATTATTTAACCATAGTAATTCTTTTTATTCTGTTTACATCAATTTTAAACATAATTTATTGTGACGATTTGCTTCCCAGTCTTCATTTTTACCTTCTGATAAATAGATATACAAATTAAATAAAGTGTAATTTGTATTTACAAGGTAGTGTTTTTTGAATCTGAATGAAAATGTCTGTCGGTTCAGTGATGTGATAATGTTTTCCTCTAATGATTTTATGCTGTGACTTTCATAGTTTTCCAATGCAGATGCTGATTTTAATCCTTCTAAATTTTTGGCAACTTGTGAAAATTCTAGAAGGCCAAAAAATCTCATTTTTACCAAATTTTCCCTGTTATATTTATTATCTATTGACATTTCTTAGATCATTAATTTTTGATGTTGCTTTAAAAGTGGTAGATTTCCTATTTCACCTCATTCATTAGTTATTGTTCTGTTTTAGCAGATTCTCTTTCCACTGTTATCAGTCCATCATCTATCATTCCATCTACCTGCTTAGCATGAATCAACGGGCCCCTGCTTATTAGGTGGTTTATAAGAAATTGCTATCTTCTATTTGATGTTGGGACTGCCCCAGATATGCTCAGTGGGTACCCTTTGGAGCTATATAGTTCTTACTTTTAAAATAGTTTCATCTTTTTGAAAAGAGCTTCTATACTTTATATCTTCCTGAGATGGAGTGAGCTCATCTTAAACTTTATCTGTCTCTGTTGTGCTCATCCTTTCCTCCCTGGGTTTCATCCTGAAGGGAAATTGTTTTGGAAAAAGATTTCTGAATGTTGTTTGTGCTCATTGCTACAGGGATAGTCTTTTTGTTTGTTTGTTTTCTTTTTCCTTTTTCTGGGGGGTAGGTTTCTTTTCAATTTTTATTTTTTTATTCATTTTATTGAGCTATACATTTTTCTCTGCTCCCCTCCCCTTCAGTCCTCTCCCATGTTCCCCATGCTCCCAATTTACTCAGGAGATCTTATCTTTTTCTACTTCCCATGTAGATTAGACTGTTGTATGTCTCTCTTAGGGTCCTCATTGTTGTCTAGGTTCTCTGGGATTGTGATTTGTAGGCTGGTTTTCTTTGCTTTATGTTTAAAAACCACTTATGAGTGAGTACATATGATATTTGTCTTTCTGGGTCTGAGTTACCTCACTCAAAATGATGTTTTCTAGCTTCATTCATTTGCCTGCAAATTTCAAGATGTCGTTTTTTTTTTTCTGCTATGTAGTACTCCATTGTGTAAATGTATCACATTTTCCTTATCCATTCTTCATTCGAGGGGCTTTTAGGTTATTTCCAGGTACTGTCTATGACAAACAAAGCTGCTATGAACATAGATCAGCGCATGTCCTTGTGGTACGATTGAGCATCCTTTGGATATATACCCAAAAGTGGTATTGCTGGGTCTTGAGGAAGGTTGTTTCCTAATTTTCTGAGAAATCACCATACAGATATCCAAAGACATCACCCTTTATAATTTGATCTTACATGAAACTAAAAGCTGTTCCTGTCTTAAAGAATATTTTATCATGCCGTTAGTCTCCAGAAGGCTTTAAGCCACTGGTAGGTTTCTACCTCTTTGATCTTATTGTTGAAGTGACTTACTTTACATACCCATATACTAAGTTGAAATGAGTCTGTTATTCAGATTTTTTTTTGGTGGTGGCTTTTTGAGACAGCGTCTCATATGTAGCTCCAGCTGTCCTGGAACTCACTCTGTAGACCAGGATGACCTTAAATTCACAGAGATCTGCCCACCTTTGCAACCTGAGTATTGAGATTAAAATTGTGTGTCAGCACACTCAGTTGGAATGAGGGCAGAAGAGGGCATTAGATCCTGTGGAGCTGGAGTTAGAGGTGGTTGTGACCTGCTCATGTAGGTGCTAGGAACCAAACTTGATTCTGCTGTAAGAGCAGTCTGTGTGCTTTTAGCCACTGAGACATCTCTCTAGGCCCAGAAGTTTGAATTTTTTTTTTAAATGTGTAGCCCAGGCTGGCCTCGAACTCGTGATCCTCCTGCCTCTGCCTCCTTCAGCAAATCCTACCGGCGTGCGCCACCACAACCGGCAGAAGTTTGAATTTTTACTGACTAGATTTTTCTAATTAAATATATAGTTGAAACAAGCAGAATAACACTCACCTAGTTTAATTTCTTAATCCCTTACCGGCTTTAAGTTCAAATGCCTCTATTCTTATACTGTGCTTCAGAGACCATACCATTTAATCTATCACTTCATACATACTTTGTGGGTGGCATGATATTTGGGTATTAAATAAAGTCTTTTGCTCTGGAATTTGTTAAAACGCATACTTGTCAGCCTAATAGTTGAGGGGTTGGTTACTTTTTTTGTTTATATTTATTTAGTATATATGCAGGCAGTGCTCTTAAGCTCTACGCCATCTCTCAAGCTCTACTTATTTTATTTTTTAGTTTTGTTTTTTCTTTGTTATCTTTACAGAGAATCATTTCCAAATGATCTTCAATTTAATATCCTAATGAGATTTACAGTTGACCAGACCCAAACACCAAGCTTGAAGGTAAAAATTTGATTTTTTTTTATGAAACTATTATGAGGAATTGTGGTATTTTATTAATAAAAATAGGGTAATATTTGTATTTTTGTCACCCAAGAAGCTGCTCAACCAGTGGGTTTTATTTTTATAAACTTTCAGACAGTCAAGCCAGCACTCCGGGACCAACTTCACTCTTTTGGGAGCACAAAGGTTTTTCTTTTGTTTTTATGTTAGCCTGCATTATTTCTTTCTGCAACTCTCTGCACTATTTCAGATGCTGTTTTCTGCATCCATATTTAACTACTCACTTCCTCAACCTTTTATGCATGCATGTTGTTGACTTCCAATGTTCTTTAGAGGTTGACCTGTCTTTGGACATTTTAAAATCTTCACTAAGTATGGCCGTCTAACAGTAAGCTGGTAATGCAGAGTTAGTTTGTAAAATCTTATTTAATTTTATGTTTGTGATTTGCTAACACTTCTTTTTTTTCTTAGTTGTAGTTTTTGGAGTCTTACAGGTATTTGGGGCAAAAACATAGCATTATCTAGGTGCTTATTTTAGTAAAGACAGAATATTTTAAGTTTAATCTCAGCTCATTCGCCCTATCTGAAATAACTTTCTGCAATGTGAAATTCCGAAAATAAATATAAAGGTTGTGTCAAGACTAACAGTTTCTATTTGGACACATTTTCCAGTTGTGTGAAAGCTAGATAGAGTGTAATTTGTCATTTAAAATGATTAGGTTGAACAGAAGACATCAAAGGCCTTGTATCTGGGATATAGCTTAATTGGTGGAGTTCTTGTTTTTCCTGAGCTGTAGCCATTGAGAGTAAAGTCAGGGAAATAAGAAGCATGTTGCTTACACAAGCCTTGTAGTTTCTGCTCTGTTCTGTACAAATGTATGCCTTACTACCCAAGATTGGTTTTCCCTTTACACATTGGAGTGCAGTTGTGCCTCTGAATCACAATTGGTTTCTACCAGGGTTGACTGACACTCACTGTAGTGTCTTTTTATTAGAGCCACTAGGTAAAAAAGGCCTCTCTCTTTTTATTTTGAAAATTTACCACCAGGCAGTGGGGGCACACACCTTGAATCCCATCACTCGGGAAGCAGAGGCAGGCGGATCTCTGTGAGTTCAAAGCCAGCCTGGTCTACAAGAGCTAGTTCCAGGACAGGCTCCAAAACCACAGAGAAACGCTGTCTCGAAAAACCAAAAAAAAAAGAAATTCCTGAGAATAGAAAATTTTGAATTTTTTTATTATTATGTATAATACTTGATAAACTAAATGATAATAAAGCAGATGATGTAGTTAATTCAGTAGCCATTGAAGCTATAAGTGAAGATATTCTGTGTGCCTGTGACCCCGCCACGGGAGCTGCTGAGGCAGGTAGATAACCAGTGATGTGTCAGTGCTGAGCACACAGAGGGTCTAGGTTAGCCTCAGCTACGGAGCCAGACTCGCCAACCGCAGAAAAGACAAGGAAAGGGAACAGGGATGTGGGAAGCATCCTGTGGGCACGGAATTCAAAGCTGCTTCTCTGTGTCTAACGTAAGGATAAGTACAGTCAACACCAAAGCTAGAGGGAGACGGCTTTGTTAACACTGAGGCAGCAGGAGTAAGTCTGTCGGTGTCATCCTTCATGCCCAGGTCAGAGCAGCTGGTAGGGGCCTGACAGAATTAAATATAATGAACTTATCAGGGGGGCTGGAGACGTGGCTCAGAGGGTAAGAGCACTGGCTGCTCTTCCAGAGGTCCTGAGTTCAATTCCCAGCAACCACAAGATGGCTCACAACCATCTGTAATGAGACCTGGTGCCTTCCATGCCAGCAGTACATTGTATGCTTAATAAATAATTAAATATTTAAAAAAGAATAACTTATCAGGGTGGTGATGCTGAAGAGATGGCTCAGTACTTACATTCAGGAGACTGGAGCTCGGCTCCCAGCATCCAAAGCAAGCAGCTCTCAAAGCCTACAACCCCAGCATAGGGAATTTGTGGACCTTTTCTGACACCTGCTCATACTTGGCATACACACACGTACAGACCCATGCACATACATGTAAGTAAAACGTTTTTTAAGTCATAAGAATTTAACAAGCTGGAAAGATGGCACAGTGGTTCAGAAGAATTGTCTCCAAACATGACAACCAGAACTTGGACCTCAGCACCCAGTAACAAGTGGGCATCCTGTAATTTCAGTACCAAGGGATCCAGATCCAGTGCTGTCTTCTTTTGGCCTCTGCGCATACATGCACACACATACGTATTCACATGGAAGCACGTGGTTTTTCAAGACATGGCTTCTCTGTGTAATAGTCCTGGCTGGCCTGGAACTCACTTTTGTAGACCAGGCTGGCCTCGAACTCACAAAGATCTGCCTGCCTCTGCCTCCCAAGTTCTGGGATTAAAGGTGTGCACAACCACTGCCCAGTCATCATCATCATCATCATTTTTATTAAACTAAAAAATAAGTTAAAGTAGTACTCTTTTTTTTTTAAGAAAGAAGGTAGCAGTGGACTAAACTATAGAAACTGGTTTTTATTGAATTACTGGCATTTGTTAAATACATGGTTTTTTTTTCTCTGAATACTTTTTCCAGCTTAACAAATACTCAAATACCTGTGCAACGATATTGTTTTGTTCTTTGGAATGGAATGTATAGTTGCATAGTTAGTTGTAGACTGCATGACTATGTGAGATGTCCCACTTCTAAAATGGGAGCGTTTCAGTGATCATGTTTCTATGGGTACTCATTTATTATAGTTAACACACCTATATTGTGAAAACCTTTCAAAACTGCGTTACTTGTGTTGCATGGTTGTAATCCCAGCACGTGGGAGGCAGAGATAAATGGATCTTTTTTAGTTCAAGGCCAACTTGGTCTACACAGAGTTCCAACCCAACTAGGGATACATTCTAAGATTTTTTTCTCAAAGGAATAAATAAATGAAATAAATAAAATAAAACAAAGCAAAACTATGGGTAGACATGGCAGCACCCACCTGTTTCCCCAGTAGTCAATTTGTAGAGATAAGGGATCCCTGGGGCAGGCTGGCTGGATAGACTGCTCAAATTGGCAAGAGATTCTACTTCAGTATATAAGTGGTGAGTGAATGAGGCAGACATTCAATGTCAACCTCTGACTTCTATATGCTCACACATGAACATGCCCATACATGTGAACATAGATACGTGACATACACAATGCAAAAGAAAATTTTTTTTCAAAAATCTTTTGGGGGGCCTGTGGATGTAATTCTATGCGAGAGGGCTTACCTGACATCTAGAAGGCCATAGATTTGATGCCCAGCAAGGCAAATAATGATAGTAACAACTTTAGAAACTAAAGGACTCCTACAGACGCGACTCAGTAGTGAAAAGTACTTAGCACTCTTGGAGAGGATCTGGCCTCAGTTCCCAGCACCCACTTGGCAGCTCACAACCTCTAAAACTATAATTCCAAGGAATCTTATGACCTCCATGGGCAACAGGTGTACATATGGTACACATACATGGAGGCAAATGCTCATACACATAATAATAATCCATAAAGATAATCAAAATCAGCAAGCCCAGCTTGAGGGAATCAGCATTTAGAAATTATAGAATGTTGGAATATGTGACCAGAAACAGTGATTCTCAACCTGTTTATTTCTACTAGCATACTGGAGAAAAGAGATTTTAATAATTGCTAACTAGAAGAATTTAAAACGACTGAATCTAGAAAGAAGCGTGTGTGCTTTAGAAATAGCATCTCCTGCCTGACAATAGCCTTTCATTTTTTTTTTTTTTTTTTTTTGAGAGACAGGGTTTCTCTGTAGCTTTGAAGCCTGTCCTGGAACTAGCTTTTGTAGACCAGGCTGGGCTCAAACTCATGGAGATCTGCCCACCTCTGCCTCCCGGGTGCTGGGATTAAAAGTGTGCACCGTCACCGCCCAGCTTGACAACTGCCTTTTGTGCACTTTATAGGGATATAGCTCGATTGTAGAGTGCTTAGCTAGTCTGCACCAGGTCCTAGGTTCTATACCCAGCACCTTGTGAACAGTACTCAGGAGGTAGAGGAGGAGAATTAGAGAAGTTCAAGGTCATTCTCAGCTACAAAATGCATTTGAGGCCACCCTGGACTTGAGGCCCTGCCTTAAATATAAGTAAATAGACAGTTGTGTTACCTGCAGTGATTACACACTTTTCTTGTGATATCCTGTCATATTAACACTGGCTATTTCCCCAGAAAGAAATGACTATTTAAGACTAGCCACCTAAACACTCTGAAAGCAGACATGAGGGCAGGCAGAGTTTAGAGTTGGTTAAGGAATTCTTCAGCAATTGTTCATACTCTGGGAATGGAGTTCCAAAAGTTGTAGTGATTATGAGAACAGAAATCCTCACCTCATGTCAGATAGGTAAGTAGCTGTACCATTCCTTTGACTTGGCAGACTAATGGTAATCATTTCTGATGCATGCCCAGTGTCTCGCAGAGTCCATCTCACTGACCTCTTTCATTGTGCTTTTCTCTGCAGGTGAAGGTCGCTATCCTTAAGTACATAGAAACTCTGGCCAAGCAGATGGATCCAGGGGATTTTATAAATTCCAGTGAAACTCGCCTGGCAGTGTCCCGGGTCATCACTTGGACGACAGAGCCCAAAAGCTCTGATGTTCGAAAGGTGAGTTTAAGTAGGATCGGGGTAATTTGAGGTATTTATTAGCTAATCTTTTCTTAGATACAGTGTTCTATTTATTTCACCATAAGTGAGGAGTTAGCTTTCCCTGTGCTTTTTCCACATCCTTTTCCATCAGTACCTATATAATCTTTATTATACTGAAGAATCAATTCTTGCTAATGTGGAGATTTACCATTTGTTGTTTTTTTGTTTGTTTTGCAAGTTTTCACTCCTGTACCAAGTGATTTGCTACTGCCTTCTTTCTTACATTTTCTTTCTTTTCTTTTTTTTTTTTTTATTTAACTTTATTTTTATGTGCACTGAGTGCCAGAGTCCCTGGAACTGGACTTACAGACAGTTGTGAACTGCTATGTGGGTGCTGGGGATTGAACCCAGGCCTTCCGAAAGAGTGATCAGTGCTCTTAAGCTCTGAGCCATCTCTCTAGCCCCTTGCCTTCTTTCTCAAGTTCTATCCTTAGAGTTATTGTCTGTCTTGCTTTTCACGTCCTTGAGTTAAGATTTTTTGGGATAGTCATTTATCACCTGGGCTAGCCTGTAACTCATTCTTGAACTCCTGGTCCTCCTGCCTCCACCCCCTAAGAGCCAAGAATGCTGGCGAAGACCACCGTGCCCAACTTGACTGTCATGCTGGTATATGTTAGTATTTTCATCATTTCTGCCAAGGACTTATGACTAGTGTTTTCTGTATACTCAAAAATATAGGTCTTTGAGCTAGGGAAATGGCTCCATGGGTTAAAGTGCTTGCCATACAAGCATAAGAACTTGAGTTTGTATTCCATCATTGAGCTCCCTGTTCAGTGAGAGACCTGATCTTAAAAACTAAAGGAGAGCTGGGAATGGTGGTGCACACTTTTTATCCCAGCACTCAAGAGGCAGAGGTGGGTGGATCTCTGTGTGTTGGAGTCTAGCCTGACCTTTGGCCTCAGGTTTGAACACACTTTAGCCATGTACATGTGCACCACAACTGTACACACATGAACACAAACACATGCACTTATCACAAAACAAAAGCAAAAAAAATGCCAAAGTGAAGAAAAGTGAAGACATGGCGTAATAAAACTTACTACACACAGTTGGAACTCACGGTGCACAGACATACACACAGACAAAACACTCATGCATGGCAGTGATAGTGATGACGAATAAGATAGGAAGCGAGGCTGGCAGCATAACTCAGAATGTAAAGGCGCATCTCCATAGCAAGTTCAGACCAGCAGGAACTGTGGATGAGACCCTCTCTCAGAAGAAGAAAATTGCACACTGACTGGACGTGGTGTGACCAGCCGCCTCCTGCTCTAGACCTTTTCTACACGAATAACCTGTGCCCTCAAGCTGTGAGCCAAAATAAATCCTTTATCAGATATTTTATGAAAACTACTAATTCAGAGCTTATAATAAAAAGAAACACTTTAAATCTTTTATCCAATCAACCACCATAAGGCAGTCAAAAGGAGCACAGCAAAGTCAGGCGGTAGAGGCAGAGATGGAGCTCTCTGAGTTCCAGAACAGGCTCCAAAGCTACAGAGAAACCCTGCCTCAAATAAAAGTCGGGAGAGGGGGAAGGATGACAAAGCAAACCTAAAGCAGATAGAAGTATGTAATTGAGAATAGAGAATAAAGCAGAGGCCAAGCATGCTGGAACAACCCTTAATCCAGCACTCTGGAGGCCGAGGCAGGCAGACCTCTTATGGATTCAAGGCCAGCCTGACCTACATAATGAGTTTCAGGATAGCCAGGGCTGTGTACAAAGACCTTATCTTGGAGAGGGAGGAGGGGAGAGAAGAAAGGAGAGGGGAGGAGACGAGAGAGAGAAAGAGAATGAATATGTCCAGAGCAAGGTGTTTACATTGGATACAGGTCATGTGACCATGCAACAATTCATGCTCTCCTCTATAAATTGTTATACAATTTTATTTTTCCTACAAATTTTATGTTGTTTCAGTCTTTACAAAACACCTGACTTACTTTACCTTGAGATTAACTGTAGAATTTTTTAGACTAGCTACTTGAGAGAAGATATATATATTGCTAGTTAAAGAATCCTACAAAGCCAAACATGATGGTATGCACCTGTACAGACTCAGAACCCTTAGGGGCTGCATAGTAAAATCCTGGTTGGTTGGTTGGTTGGTTGGTTGGTTTGATTGGTTGACTTTTTTGTTTGTTGTTGTTTTATCCTTCTTATGCGGCTTTATTTTTTAATTATCATACAAAGCAACATCTTTCCATATGGCATTTTCATGTGTACTTGGGTTTTGTTAATTCCCCTCCTCCTCCCTTTACCCCTCTGTTGTCTGCTGCCCTTGTACATATTTGTACCTTTCTACCCCAGTATTCCTTCAAAATGCCCACCTTAGTTTTTAGAAAAGTTCACGTTAAGAAAATTTAATTTCAGCATTAAGTCACCCTGAATGGGAGTCATATAACCATCCATTTTCTTTTAATTATTTATTAGGAAAACTAAAACAGTAATATATGTTGACAAAATAACCCTGCAAAGTTTTGTCATCTGTCACCTTCCATAGCCCCTTCTTAACTTCAGGAGATAAATGGTAGGGAGAGTGTTTCCATCTTCCCCACAAAGAAACCATGAAAGGTAGCCTTTTCCTTTTCTATGGGAGAGGCGGTCAGGCCTTGTGCTGTTGAGCAGAAGAAAATGACCACTCATCTTTGAGTAGCCAGAATGCATTTACTTACTTTTTGTATGTCTTTGTTTCTTTCAGGCAGCGCAGTCAGTGCTGATTTCTTTATTTGAACTCAATACCCCAGAGTTTACAATGTTACTAGGAGCTTTACCAAAAACTTTCCAAGATGGTGCTACTAAACTTCTTCATAATCACCTTCGAAACACTGGCAATGGGACCCAGGTATTTCTCACTTGACTAGGTGGCTGTTGTATTCTCTTATAATTGGTTTGACAGTGATTGCTTTGTTTTGCATTAAGTTGACTTAATTTTACTAAATGATTTTTACATCTGCATTTGGCAATATTTTCTGAGCAAGATTAAATACTGCCTTGGGAAGAGTAGGCACCAGTTTTACATCTGGTCAAGTGGAGAGACGGTTAATTGAAGGAAAACTACAAATTAGTAATGTGACCATATTTTATTTTCTTAGTGTCTTTGTGAAAATCATTTGTAAAATACTCAGAAGGAATTAAATTGAATTATCAATGAAGTAGGAAGGGTTAATTAGCTAAGAACAGAAAGCTGATGTAAAATTTTTTTAAAGGAGGAAGCTCAGAAGTTCGAGGTCATCCTTGTGTATATAGTGAGTTCAAGGTTAGTCAAGGCTACTTGAGAATCTCGGAGAAGGGTGTTGAGTGTAATAAAGAGGAGGCAGGTAAAGAGGTGAGGGAGAAGGGTAAGGAGGTAGGTTACTAAATTTGAGACACATTTTCTCCCAGAAAGTAAGCATAAGTGCATTATTGGCAAAAATGGCGCTTTCATAATGTGCTCTCTCATGCCTGTGCCTCTTCCCTAAGGACCTTTCAGTTGCAGTTTCCGATGTTAATACTCTTCTTACTCCCACCAGCAGAGTTCCATGGGGAGTCCTTTGACAAGACCTACACCTCGATCCCCAGCCAACTGGTCCAGTCCTCTTACTTCTCCTACTAACACATCACAGAATACATTATCTCCAAGGTGAGGTGATGGTTTTCATTTGTGTTTTGTGTTACCATTTTCATTCTAGAAAGGCAAAATAACTATAATCCCAGCAGACTTTATTTGACTTGAAGTGTCCTAGAAACTGAGCAGATCCAAGCAACATTAATTGTATATAAAATCTAACCCTTTAAATGGTGAAATATAGGAAGAAAGGTATTGTTATCTTAAAGAGTATAGTTACATTTCTCAAACTGCAAATTGTGCCTGTCTTTTCTATTACACTTCTTTAGTGTAAATGGCAGTATCAGTTATGGTATTAGATAGAATACTGATGAATCACTTCTGAAAGGTTCGGATGGACTTGAGATTATAGACAAAACATAAAGAATAATGGGGAAGAGTTAAATATATCAGTGCAGGTGACCGAGCTTGCTCAGCAAGCACCTTCACCTGATAGACCATCTTGCCATCCCTAGATTAATCCTTAATTTATTAATCAGTATCCACCAAGCCCCTTTTGCTGGCCTTTTGTAAAATGATTCTTCCCCCCCCCCCCCCAGTTTTTCAAGACAGGGTTTCTCTATAGCTTTGGAACCTGTCCTAGAACTAACTCTTGTAGACCAGGCTGGCCTTGAACTCACAGAGATTTGCTGCCTCTGCCTCCTGGGATTAAAGGTTTACACCACCACCACCCAGCATGTAAAATGATTCTTAAGGTATCTCTTGTCAGAAGAGTTTTGTTATGGTCATACATCATGGTTTGCCTCATCAGATTATCCATTAAACTAACAGGGTGCTACATCAGCATTTAAGAAAGAATGTTCTGAAACTTAACCCCTAACCTGTGTGTTAATACAGTTGTGACAATTTTGCTGAATACATTCAAACTTTAATTGAATTTATTGTTTGATTATAGAATTCATGTCATAGCATTTATGTTCAGTGTTCAAAATTCAAAACAATCTGCAGAGATGACTCAGGAGATGAATGTTCTTGGTGAGAAAAGCGTTACTGCTCAAGTTCAGTCCTTAGGTCACTGTGACTGACTCCACAGTTTTCCTCTGACCTCCGCCCACTTTCTTTTTTACCTTTATCTTTGTTGTTTATTTCCCAAGGCTTATTTTGCAAAATAATAGGAACTGTTAGTATGTGAAGTACAGGTTCCTTTTTCTACCACCAAGGACTGCTCCCAGACACCAGAATCTGTGTCTACTCCTGGTGGCCTCCACCTGGTCACATGACAGAGGATGACCGTGGACTCCTGCTCCTTCTGCCTTCAGTTTCTGAGTGCTAACTATGTTTCTTCTCCTAGCGCTCTTACTGTTGGTTAATACAAGGACTGGGAAGCTTTCTATAAGAAGGGTCAAATGGCCAATATTTTAGGCTTTCAAGCCAAGTGGTCTATGACCTTTTTTTTTTTTAGCTCTGCTGTTGTGCTTCCAAAACAGCCATAGACCGTCTAAACATAAGTACACTTGGCTGTGCTCCAATATAATTGTATGTATGCGTACTGAAACTTGAATTTTGTGAAATGTTCACATTATAAAAATACTTATTTAAAAACGTAAGCCGTGTTAGTAAGATGGCTAAGTGGGTAAAAGTTCGTGCTGCAGAATGTCTGATGACCTGAGCTTGGTTCTCAGATTCCACATGTGGAAGGAAAGAATTTCCAAAAGTTATTTGACCTACACAAACATGCAAAGTAAATGTAATTTTAAGATCAGGCACAGTAGCCCATGCTTTTAATCCCAGCACTCAGGAGGCAGTAGTAGAAGGATTTCTGTGAAGTTCAGTAGTAGCTGGCCATAGTGATACTTGCCTGTAATTTCAGAACTCAGGAAACTCTCAAGTTTGAGCCTGGGTTGGCTATAGAGTGAGTTCTAGTTTTAAGTTTGGGTTACAGAGTGAGGGGTTTTTTGGTTTGGTTTGGTTTGGTTTGGTTTTGGTTTTTTTTGCATAAATAATATTTTATTACAGGTAGTAATCTAATTTATATATGGTCATACATTTCAAGGACTACACCCAAGCATCAGGAACATTAAATTTCAAATGCAAAATTGAAATTTACACCAACAAACACAAAAAATTTTTTTCAGACTATGTGCTACCTTCAATTGCTTACACAGGATCCAAAGAATGCAGGCAAACCCTAAAATCGTAGCAGAAGCATTTCTGCACACTGGTATCAAAATCTAGTTTGTGCTGAAGTGTTTCCGCTAGATTCATAGAGTATTCTTCGGAAGGAAGGAGCGAAGAGCCATCATCTGGTTGCCCTCCAGACTTTCTGCAGCTCTTCCACGGGCTTCCACTGCTGGTTGATGGTTATAAGCTTTTGGGGTTGAGTAGGATCCACCATTTCCCAAGGTTCTGGGTTTCTTTTCCGATCAATAACCACGTCGGTTTTTTTCAAAGCATACGTAGCGAAAGATGAAGCTCCAGTGGCCGCCGCGGTTATGATAAACGCCAAAGGAATGAGCTAAGACAGAACAGGTGGGGGATAGATTCAGTATGAAACCTTTCCTTATTTTTCGACAATCTCTGGAAGATGCCCATGATGACTTTAGTGTAGAATTCCAAATCTGGGGCGGCTGTGGCCGGGAGCCGTTAACACCCAGCAGAGAGCCGGCCTTATATGCAGCCAACCGCTCGGGAAGGGCCGCGTTCTGGTCACGTGGGGACCGGTCCAACGGATGCGCCCAGAGTGAGTTTTTATGTCAAAAATGGATGATTCTTATCTTCATAAGTATTTTATACAATACCCTTAAATGTGTTTATTTCAACAGGGTCAGGTTTAGACCAGACTGGGCTTTTTTTTTTTTTTTTTTTGGTTTTTCGAGACAGGGTTTCTCTGTGGCTTTGGAGCCTGTCCTGGAACTAGCTCTGTAGACCAGGCTGGTCTCGAACTCACAGAGATCTGCCTACCTCTGCCTCCCGAGTGCTGGGATTAAAGGCGTGCGCCACCATCGCCCAGCCAGACTGGGCTTTAACCTGCTATGTAGTATAGGATGTCCTGCACCCCGACCCTCCTCCTTCTACTCCCCAAGTGCTGACATTACAGGTGTATACTGCCACACCCAGCCTGTTTGTGTTTTAAAAATATAGCTGAAAGTTAATAGCCAGCTGTGGTAGCTTACACCTCTAATTTTAGCACTTGGAGGAGAATTACAGTGTGCTCAAGACTAGCCTGAGCTACAGATTGAGACCCTCAAAATAAATAAATAAATAAATAAGTAAATAAAACGGGGATTGCAGCGATGCTCTGTAGTTAAGAGCAACACCTGGGTTTAGGTCCAAGCACCCCCTGGAGTTAACAGCTCTCTGTTAAGTCCAGTTCCAGGGGAGCTGTTGCCCTCTTCTGACCTCCAAGGGTTCTGCACCCACATGGTACACATGTATAGACAGAATACTCATTCACGTAGATATAAAAATCAAATCAAGCAAAATGAAATGTAAGTGAAAATTAGTACCATCTCTTTCACAGTGCGTTTGATTACGACACAGAAAACATGAATTCTGAGGACATTTACAGCTCCCTTAGAGGTGTCACTGAGGCAATCCAGAATTTCAGCTTCAGAAGCCAAGAAGATATGAGTGAACCACTCAAGAGGGATCCTAAAAAAGAGGATGCTGACACAGTAAGTGTTTACATGTTCACCCATCTGTTAGCACATTCCTAACTCTCCGCATCCCTCCCACAAGTGTTCTTACATGGTCACTCCATCTGTTACCACATTCCTAACACACCAAATCCCTCACACATGCGTGTTCTTATATGTTCATACTGTGTTACCACATTCCTAACCCATCAAATCCCTCCCATATGTGTGTTCTTAACATTGCAGCAGGCAGCTTTGGTTCCCATCAGAGTGGGGTGTGTGTGTGTCTTAAGCTTTGCTTTCTGGCATTTTCACATAAAATTTTTTAGGAGCCAGTCACTCTTCAAGCATTTACAGAGTAAGTATCATCTACCCGCATGGTGGCAAGTTTTAGGTATTAGATCTGTAGGACAAAGTGTCTTCATATAGTTGTTTTGAGATTTCTAAGTAGATATTTACTGTGGAGTTTGGGTTAGACTGTGCCATAGAGGAAGGTGACTGTATGTATTAGACTGTGGGTCAGGGAATGAGGCCTGTCAAATGACACTGTACTGAGAGTTAAATTCACAAAACATGGGGAATAATTCTGTGAACTGATGTAGCTGAGGGCTCGGAAGAAAGCTGGTGTAGTTGGAGCATGAAGAAATAAAGTGGAACTTAGTCACAACATAGGAGTTAATCATGGGCCTGGGCCTAGAACATACTGGGCTGTGTGTTTTACCACTCGAGTTTTTGTAAATGGAAGTCTCCATATTCCCCATATTAGTTGTAGTAATAGTAGTCTGCGTCATCAGTTCATGTGTTCCCACAGAGCATGTCATAACCTATGTTCCTGACATGCAAATACTGTTATCTAATGGTTTCCTCTGCTGTAGTACTCAGTGGTGAACTTTTACTTTTGCATCTCCTTGTACTTATCTCTGGCAGCTTAGACTTCTCTTGAAATAAGCCATCCCTTCATTCCTGTTGAAAACATTGCTGCTCAATGTCCACAGGACCATGGGATTTCAGCACATCTCTAAAGGACTCCCCACCTACCAATTCCCTTACTTGGTTGTCTTTATACCTGTCTGGTAGAGCTCAATAGTAGTGAACTAATAAAAATGGTTGTCAAAACACCCAGGTTGCAGTTCCCTATTCTAAAGCTGCATGTGGTAGCAACAGCAGGTTAGTAAGTATCACTTCTTAAATGATACCTAGGCTTTCTGTGTTTGTTTGCAAATATTACATAAACCAAGGTGGTGCCTCAAGTAATGCTAAGAGCAGTGTTTCACTTGGACTGCAGGAAGGATAGTGTAGAGTTCCCATCAACCAGCATGGCATACAGTTACTTGATAGATGTGGTATTTCTGGTGATAATAATTTTGAGGCTAGTATTTGTATTAATATTGGTGTTTGGGCAAAGGTGTTAATGTATCCCAACTTTATTAACATCTATTTGAAAATTATATTGACCTTTAAACCTGTCCTTTGGGAGGAAAAAGGCATAGAAATAAAAGCTGAACGATACTATTAAGATAGTTCATTATTCAAGGACAGTATATTGTGCCAAATTTTAAAGACAATTTGTTATTGTTGTTTGTTTCTTTGCTGGAAATGAATTCAGAACCTTGAACGTGCTGGGTGAACCCTCTTAGCACTGAGATATGTCCTCAGCTATGTTTTGCTAATGAAAGTCTTTGTATCTGGCATGGAGAAGGTGTTGCTAATCTCATTGTATATGTTAGTTGGTTGACCCATTGACAATAACAACATTGATGACAACATTTGTGATGGCTTATTTGCCTCTCAGCTATGGTTTCTATACATCTTTATTTAAGCTTTTTCTTTTTTTCTTTTCTCTTTTCATTGTTTTTGTTTGTTTGTTTTTTTGTTTTGTTTTTTGGTTTGTTGTTGTTGTTGTTGTTGTTGTTTGGTTTTTTTGAGACAAGGTTTCTCTGTAGCTTTGGAACCTGTCCTGGAACTCACTTTTTAGACCAGCCTGACCTCAAACTCACAGAGATCTGCCTGTCGCCTGTCTCTGCCTCCTGAGGGCTGGGATTAAAGACATGCTTGGCTATTTCAGCTTTTTCATTTTGAATATATGTTACATATTTGTACAATATATTTGAATATATATTTTAACCCATACTTTTGTCATTTTTTAAATTATTGTTACCTTTTTTAACTTATTATTTTTAAGTGTATGGGTGTTTTGCCTACCTATACACCTGTACACCGTGTGCGTACAATGCTTGCAGAGGCAAGAAGTAAGTTTCAGATCCCCTGGAGCAGGAGTTACAGATGGTTGTGAGCCACCATGTGGGTGCTGGGAACTGAATCCGGGTCTTCTAGAAGAGCAGCCTGTGCTCTTAACCACTGAGGACATTGACTCTCCTGGAACTAGAGGAACAGGTAGCTGTAAGTCACCTGGTGTAGGGACTGGGAACTAAACCCAAGTCCTCTGGAAGAGCAAGAAGCACACTTGACTACCAAGTCATCATTCCAGCCCCCAAAAAGCATCTTTTTAAAATGTGAAGAAGGTATTTTGAAACAAGGTAACTTGCTGTACCTTCCTCTTTCTTTCAATAGATATGTGGTCCTGGGATGTCAGATCCACGAGCAGGAGGTGATGCCACTGACTCCAGCCAGCCAGCTCTTGATAATAAAGCATCTTTGCTCCATTCAGTACCACTTCACTCCTCTTCACGTTCTCGTGATTATAATCCATATAACTATTCAGATAGCATTAGTCCCTTCAACAAGTCTGCCCTCAAGGAGGCCATGTTTGATGATGACGCTGACCAGTTTCCTGATGGTATGTTATGGGTTACAGTGCTCCCGCTTGCATTTTGGAGGACTGGTAATCAGTGAAACAAGTGTATTCATTTGTTCTTTTGTTGCAACTCTTTAAAATGTAAGGAAATGGAGAATGGGAATGTGTATTTGATACTGGGACTTAAGGGAGGCTTACATTTTCAGAACACAGATCGTAGTGACTAGGGAGCCATGGTTGTGAGAGCAAGAGGCGGCTGCTCACATTTGCATCCCCAGTCAGAGTGAGTGCGTCCTGATGCTCAGCTCTCTGTCTCCTTTTTATTCAGTCTGGAGCTCCAGCCATGGGTGCTGCTGTCCACATTCAGGGTGGATGACCCCTCTTCATCTGAACATCTCTGAACCCAAATATATGTGTCCATGGTGGTTCAAAATTGACAAAATATATTCTCCTAGCCTGTAGGTATTCATTAATACTATTTTAGTAGCGTTATGTTTAGAATGAGAACCTTGGTGGTCAACTTTACCTCACCCTCAAAAATCAAGGAAGCTCTAATATCCTCCCAGGAACAACTCAACCAATTATAACATGTGAATTTAGTTTATTTCCAGACAAACTTTTATACTAGAATGACAAAGATCTTCTCATGAATAACCCATTCTTTATAATAGCACTTTCAGTGTGAAATCATGATCTCTTTTATTAATAAAGGTTGATTCCGGGGCCTGTTATAAGAGAGTGTATTAATTATGCTTATATAAAGTTGGGTGAAATTGGCCTTGGTCTAGAGGGCTATGGATACTAATATGCATAGCCTGATGGATAGTAACCACTCTTTTTACTAAGTGTCCGTGTCACTTCTGAAAAGAGGTAGTTGTGACTGTACACTCTGCCCTTCTTTTTTTTTTAATTGATTTTTATTGAGCTTTACATTTTTCTCTACTCCCCTCCCTGCCTCTCCCCTCCTCCTTCAACCCTCCCCCAAGGTCCCCATGCTCCCAATTTACTAAGGAGATCTTGTCTTTTTCTACTTCTATGTAGATTAGATCTATGTAAGTCACTCTTAGTGTCCTCATTGTTATCTGGGTTCTCTGGGATTGTGGTTTGTAGGCTGGTTTTCTTTGCTTTATGTTTAAAAACCACCTATGAGTGAGTACACGTGATAATTGTCTTTCTGTGTGTGGCTTACCTCACTCAAAATAATGTTTTCTAGCTCCATCCATTTTCCTGCAAAATTCAAGCTGTCATTACTTTTTTCTGCTGTGTAGTACTCCATTGTATAAATGTACCACAATTTCCTTATCCATTCTTTAGTTCAGGGGCATTTAAGTTGTTTCCAGGTTCTGGCTATGGCAAACAAAGCTGCTAAGAACATAGTTGAGCATATGTCCTTGTAGCACGATTGAGCATCCTTTGCATATATACCCAAAAGTGGTATGACTGGGTCTTGAGGAAGGTCATTGTCTAATTTTCTGCGACTTTGCCACACTGACATCCAAAGGGGCTGTACCAGCTTGCATTCCCACCAGCAATGCAGAAGTGTTCCCTTTTCTCCCACAACCTCTCCAGCATAAGTTGTCATCAGTGTTTTTGATCTTGGCCATTCTTATAGGTGTAAGATGGAATCTCAGAGTTGTTTTGATTTGCATTTCTCTGATGACTAAGGATGTTGAGCACTTCCTTAAGTGTCTTTCAGCCATTTTAGATTTCTCTGTTGAAAGTTCTCTGTTTAGGTCTGTACTCCATTTTTTTTTATTGAATTATTTGTTCTTTTGGTGTCCAGTGTCTTGAGTTCTTTGTATATTTTGGAGATCAGACCTGTGTCTGATGTGGAGTTGTTAAAGATCTTTTCCCATTCTGTAGGCTATCGTTTTGTCTTGTTGACCGTGTCCTTTGCTTTACAGAAGCTTTTCAGTTTCAGGAAGTCCCATTTATTAATTTTTTCTCTCAGTGTCTGTGCTACTGAGATTATATTTAGGAAGTGGTCTCCTGTGCCGATGTGTTCAAGTGTACTTCCCACTTTCTCTTCTATGAGGTTTAGTGTGTCTGGCTTTATGTTGAGGTCTTTGATCCATTTGGCCTTGAGTTTTGTGCAGCGTGATAGATATGGGTCTATTTTCATTCTTATACATGTTGATATCCAATTATGCCAGCACCATTTGTTAAATATGCTTTCTTTTTTCCATTTTATATTTTTTGCTTCTTTGTAAAAAAAAAAAAAAAAGGTGTTCAAAGATGTGTGGATTAATATCCAGGTCTTCGATTTGTTTTCATTGGTCCTCCTGTCTGTTTTTATGTCAATACCAGGCTGTTTTCAGTACTGTATCTCTGTAGTAGAGTTTGAAGTCAGGAATTGTGATGCCTCCAGAGGTTCTTTTATTGTACAGGGTTGTTTTGGCTATTCTGGGTTTTTTGCTTTTCCATATGAAGTTGAATACCATTCTTTCGAGGTCTGTGAAGAATTTTGCTGGGATTTTGATGGGCATTGCATTGAATCTGTAGATTGCGTTTGGTAAGATTGCCGTTTTTACTATGTTAATTCTACCTACCCAAGAGCATGGGAGGTCTTTTCATTTTCTGGTGTCTTCTTTAATTTTCTTTCTTCAAAGATTTAACGTTCTTGTCATACAAGTCTTCCATTTGTTTGGTTAGAGTTACTCCGAGATATTTTATGCTATTTGTGGCTATTGTGAAGGATGATGTTTCTCTGATTTCATTCTCAGCCCTTTTATCATCTGTGTATAGAAGGGTTACTGATTTTTCTGACTTAATCTTGTATCCTGTTACAAGGAGATCTGCAGGGCGGGCTTGGGTAGAATGCTACCTACACTCTTGCATACTTAGGGGTTCCTTACACTCTTCTCTAGTGTTTCTTGAGCTTCAAATTGTTAAAGCACAGTGGTGATTCAGGGATCAAAACTGAAAATTAATGTTTATTATTACCTCTTTCATAACCAATATTGGTTGTGACTGTGTTTCTTTTTTTTAATATTTATTTATTCATTTATTTATTTATTATGTATACAGTATTCTGTCAGTGTATATGCCTGCAGGCCAGAAGAGGCCACCAGACCCCATTACAGATGGTTGTGAGCCACCATGCAGTTACTGGGAATTGAACTCAGGACCTTTGGAAGAACAGGCAATACTCTTAACCTCTGAGCCATCTCTCCAGCCCCCTGACACTGTTTCATAGTGTTCTAAAGTGGCCATTTCTGCACCTGCGAGTCAGCCTATAAAATTACAAAATCACTTCTTTTTGACAGATCTTTCCTTAGACCATTCTGACCTAGTTGCAGAGCTGTTGAAGGAGCTGTCTAACCATAATGAACGTATAGAAGAAAGAAAATTTGCCCTCTACGAACTCATGAAGCTAACCCAGGAAGAATCTTTCAGTGTTTGGGATGAACACTTCAAAACAATATTATTGTTATTGCTTGAGACTCTTGGGGATAAAGAGGTAAATAACAGGATATATATAAATGACAGTCTGTACTGTCTGAGTATTTATGTATTTATTCTTACTTGGCTTTGGAGGTAGAGGACTAGGAATTATACCCAGACAGAGCCTTTCCAACCCCTGCCTCTTGTTTCACTTTCCTTTTGATCAGCTAGTACACATTGGAAATTGACAAAATGACTCTATTCTGTTGCTGTTTTCTGCATGTAATATTTACTCTAAAGTACTATTTCTTTTAACAGATTTTTGTTTAAAAATTTTTTAAGAAGTTTCCAGTAGTTAAAAGAAGATACACAGCTGGGTCGTTGTGGTGCGCGCCTTTAATTCCAGCACTTGTGAGGCAGAGGCAGGCAGATCTTTGTGAGTTCAAGGCCAGCCTGGTCTACAGAGTGAGTTCCAGGACAGCTAGGTTTACATAGTGAAACACTAACTCGAGAAACAAAAAACAACAACAAATAAATAATAAAAAAATAAATAAACTCTTTTCAGTTGTCAAAATTCCTTTCATAGTCAAAATTTTACTTATTTAAAAGTAATAAAGCTGGGCACTTGGAAAGCTTAGGTAGAAGAATCAAGTTCATGAACAGTTTAGGCGACAAGGTGAGGCCGTATTTGAAACAAGGTACCCAGAGTTGTCCGCAGGACTTCATTGCAGAGCCTGTACTTTCTGAATTTTAGCTTAAAAAAACATAGCTTTTCCTTTTCTACCTGTCTCTCTTTTGACTGTCTGTCAAAAGCCATAGTATGCTTCCCCTGACACTCTGGGCCTGAAGGTACCCTCTGCCTTGTGTGCAGCCCCTGCCAGCCTCCATGCCTCATTCAAAAGTCAGGATTTCTCTCTTCTTCTCCATGTCCCTCCTTTCAATGGCTTCCAGATTATTAACTTCTCTGCCCTGGTTTTTTCTCACAAACTCTGATGGTCTTAAGCCTAGAAAGACTAAAATCATTTAAAAAAAAAAAGCTATCTGCATAGCCAGACTGTGGTGGCGCGTGCCATTAATCCCAGCACTTTAGAGGCATTAATCCCAGCACTTGAGAGGCAGAGGCAGGCTGATCTCTGTGAGTTCAAGGACAGCCTGGTCTAGAGAGCTAGTTCCAGGACAGGCTCCAAAGCTACAGAGAAACCCTACTCAAAAAAAAAACAAAAACAGTTTAAGTGCTTAATGCTCTGGAAGAATCCCTATGTTGAATGTCAAACTCCCAATGTTAGGTAGTTCACAGCCACATGTAACTCTATTTTCAGGAAATCTCCTGCTTCTGGCCTCTGAAGGCGCCTGCACTCACATGCACATAATTAAAAGTAAAATGTGGATGTAGTAGCAAATGCCTGTAATCTCTACATTCTGGAGGTGAAAGCAGCAGGATTCCAGCTGTCAGGCCAGCCTAGGCTACATTGTAACTTTGAGCCCCTGCCTGTCTCCAGATAACAACAAAAGTGAGAGTGACAAAAGACTTTGTAGCTAGAGACCATTTATTCTGTATTGAATTATTTATGCAGTGTCTCTCCTCCCAATCTTAAAGAGCTTATAGAAATTGAAAGTGGGGAAAGAATTTGTACCATCCAAAATATTAAAACCATTTAAATGTTTCTTCTTAGCCTACAATCAGGGCTTTGGCATTAAAAGTTTTAAAAGAAATCTTAAGGCATCAACCTGCAAGATTCAAAAACTATGCCGAACTGACTGTCATGAAAACGTTGGAAGCCCATAAAGATCCTCATAAAGAGGTGAGTGACTAGCAAGTTGAATTACTGTTGTGCTATGATTGTCTCTTGTACCTGTAAGCACTTCCTGATAAGTACTCTGGTTTTATGTGTTGTGAATGTGTGCATCTTGTATGTGTGTGAGCATTTGGTCAGTTCTGTCCTTCCACCTTTATGTGTCTTCTGGAAATTGTACTCAGGTTGCCAGGCGTGTATGGCAGGCACCTCTACCCATTGCGCCGTCTTCCAGTGTACTTTCCCACACTTAGTCTTATACTGTACCTTGGATTTGCCTGAAACTCACTATGTAGTCCAACTGGCCTCAATCTCTAAACAACCCCTTGCCTCAATCTTCTAAGTACTGGGATTGCAAGTGTGAGCTAACATCTCCAGCTAACAGTGCCCTTCTTAGTCATTTTCTTCACAAATACTTGATTTTTGATATAATGCTTGATTAAGATGTAAGCATAGTGCTGCACATAAATCAGTCAGTGCAGTATTTATTGCAAATGGATGAGAACCTGAGTTCAGTCCTCAAACCTATAGTGAAGAAAGCTGGCTGTGCTGGTGTGATCTAATCCCAGGACAGGCTGATGGAGACAAGCATATCACCAGGGCGTGTTGGCCAGCCATCCTAGCTGAATTGGCAGATCTCGTGGTAATGAGAGACCCTTTCTACAGAAGTAACTTGCAGGATGGCAAGATAAAGGGTCTTGCTGCCAAGGCTTTTAGTTTGACTCACATGGTGGAAGGAAAAACCAACTCCTCCAAGTTGTCCTCTGGCTTCCATATATACCCAGGCATACACACAAGCATGCATGCATACACACACGCAGAACTATATAATTTTAAATTTTATTTTGGAGTATGTTGGGTGGCTTCTGAGGAATGACACGCAGCTCTGGCCTTCACACACACAAATGTGAGCATATGCTCTAGCACATGTCATAAGATCATTCCCATAAAATGGGTCCTCGGTGAGACATCTAATTTCACTTTCTCCATTTTGCTTTTTGTTTTCTAATTAAGAGTTCACCAGCCTTCTATTCCACTTAGCAATAAGAATTTTGCTGTTTATGCAACAAGTGAAGATAACAAATTGGTTTTTTTTGTAAGTGTGCATCACTTACAGGAGCTGTTTCTCTGTTACAGGTTTATTCAGTAAGGTAGTGCAAACAGCCTTTTTTATAGATCTGTTCATTTATTATGTACACAGTGTTCTGCCTGCCTGTGTGCACACGATCTCATCACAGATGGCTGTGAACCACCAGGTGGTGCTGGGAACTGAACTCAGGACCTCTGGAAGAGCAGCTAGTGCTCCTCACCCCTGAGCCATCTTGCCAGCCCCTGCAGACAGCCTTCTTAAGAGTCATGTAAACCTCTTTCCCTACTTCATGTTCATGATATTTTTTCTCCCTACAAACCACAGTGGGCTCTGTTCATCATTAGGACCCTACATTCAAGGAATGCTTGTACCATTTACATACTCATGACATGAAATAAAGTAAAATAAATAAATGCTTAAAGTCATGAAACACTTTTGCCAACAGTAAAGAACTAGGAAGAAGGAGAATGATAAAGTGGAGTCCTGTGTCAGCAGCTCCTGGTAGTTGCTAGTCTGTTCTTACCTCCCATCTTGTATTCATATTTACCGCAATATTTTCAATACAAATCCAAGATATCAAGTCTAATTAAATGCTTGATGCAATTCATACTTAGGGTTTAAAGTTTTGTCCTCCTCCCCACATGTCTGACTTTCCCTTTTGTTATAGGTGGTGAGGTCTGCTGAGGAAGCTGCCTCCGTGTTGGCTACTTCGATTAGTCCAGAGCAGTGCATCAAAGTGCTTTGTCCAATCATACAAACTGCTGACTACCCAATTAATCTGGCTGCAATCAAAATGCAAACAAAAGTGATAGAGAGAGTATCCAAGGAAACTCTTAACATGCTCTTACCAGAGATCATGCCAGGTCTAATACAGGTAAGCTGCAGAGCGTGGAAGAGTACACCAGGATGAGTGTATGTTTGGTTATTTTACACTGTTTTCAAGCAATACTTAGCACAGTCAAGACTGTTATGGTCAAGACAAAGATTTGCGTTGTGGATATTGGTGGGTGGGGTTTAGATATCATCATCATCATCTATGCCCCAGCAATGCTTAAGCATGCATGGGCAGCCTGTTTATGGCAGTTCTTCAGTTGTTCCTATCCAGGACAGTGCTAGATGCTTGCGTTATTGTCATACCCATGAAAACTGAAAAGGCAGCCATAGAATAGGAGAAAAGTTTTGCAAGTTAGTATCAGAGAACAGCCAGAATATATGTAAAGACAGAATCTATCTTAATGACAGAAATGCTTTTATAGGCAAAGGACTTGTATAGACATTTCACCAAACAAGATACACAAGTAAAATTAGCAGTGAACAAGTGGGAAAGGCCCTCATGCAAACATACATCCAAAACACAATGAGGGGGAGGGTCTGGAGCAGTGGCTCAGTGGTTACCATGCACTGCTCTTCCCCTACTCTTGAGAATGTTTTGTATTTTGCCTGCGTGTATGGTTTTTTTTGGGGGGGGGGGTTGTTTGGTTGTTTGGTTTTTTCATAACAGGGTTTTTCTGTCTGGTCTCGAACTCACAGAGATCCGCCTGCCTCTGCCTCCCGAGTGCTGGGATTAAAGGCGTGCGCCACCACCGCCCGGCTGCATGTACATTTGTACACCACATATGCATGCTGATATTTGTAGAAGTCAGAAGACGGTGTCTAGACCCAGATGGTTCTGAGCTTCCATGTGAATGCCGAAAATTGAGCTCAGGTTCTCTGAAAGAAGAGCCAGTGCTCTAGACCACTAAGCCAATCTCTCTGTCCTCTCTTGTAGAGGACCCAAATTCAGTTCCCAGCACCAAATCAGATGGCTTACAACCACTTGTAACTCCAGCTGCAGGAAGATCCAGTACCCTCTGCTGGCCTCAGCAGGAACTGCATTCATGTGCACAAATTCCCACTTAGACTAATCACAGATCTCCACATAATTAAAATTAAAAAAGTAAATTAAAAAACACAAAAACCCAGTGGAAGGCTGGTAAAATGACTCAGCAGGTCAAGGCATAAGCCAGAGGATCTGAGTTCCGTCCTCAGGCCCCATTTCAAGTGGAAGGAGAGATCCAGTTCTGCAGAGTTGTCCTCTGGCATGTTGTTCACATGTGTGCTCTGGCTTTTGTGCCCTCACACACATACATACATGCCCACCCACAATAATAAATGAGCATTTTTAAAGTCATAGTAAATACTTCATTACACAGAGAGAGATGGCTGCAGCCAAGTTAATAGAAAGCAGCTGGTTTAGTGAGGCATAGAAATTAGACTCTGGCCTATTGCCAACACAAATGCCAGTTAATGTGCTGTTGTAGAAAACTGATAGCTGGGCATTGGTGGCGCACGCCTTTAATCCCAGCACTTGGGAGGCAGGGGCAGGCGGATCTCTGTGAGTTCGAGGCCAGCCTGGTTGACAGAGTGAGTTCCAGGACAGGCTCCAAAGCTACAGAGAAACCCTGTCTCAAAGAAACTGAAAAAAAAAAGAAAAAAAGAACTGTTTGATGATTCCTCAAAAAGTTAATGTAGGTCTGGAAATTTAGTTCAGTGGTGAAGCAGTTATCTGGATGAACAGGTCCATGTGTTTGATCCCCTGCACCACCCCAAGTGTTTTTACTTTGTTTTAATTTTTATTACATGTCAGGTAAACACATAGAGGTCAGAAATGAGCTTGAAAGAATCAACTCTCCTTCCACCACTTGGGTCTCAGGGATAGAACTCAGGTAGGTTGTCAGGTTTAGCAGCAGGTACCTTTACCCACTGAACCATCTCCTCCCTGAACTGTGTTTTGTTTTTTGAGTTAGTGTAAAATTATGGCCCTGCTGTTTCACCCCTGTTTACTCAAGAAGAGAGAAAGGTGCCGCGACACCATGAACAGTCACTGATGAGTGAGTGCATATCGAGTCCAACACACAATAGAACTACACCTCATGGGAGCAAGGAGACGCTGACTGGTGCATGCTGCTGCAGCTGATTACTGCTGGAGGAGACCAGACACAGAGCCTTCCTGTCCTGCTCTTCAATCTGCACAAATGTGCAAATGCAGTAGATAAACAGTCCCAGAGACAGCAACCAGAGAACTTTTTTTGCCACGGACTGTGGGCCTGTTTGTTTGTTTATGTGTATGGATGTTTTTGGTTGCATGTATATATGTGCACCACATGGGTGCAGTGTTCCCAGAGGCCAGAGAGAGTATTTAATCTCCTAGAATCAAAATTACAGACACTGGAGAGCCACTATGCTGGTGCGGGGAATCGAACCCAAATCTTTTGGGAGAACAACTATTGCTCTTAATCGCTGAGCCATCTCTGCAATGGATCAGGAGTTCAAGGCCCTCCTCAGTTACTTAGTAAGTTCGAGGCCAGTCTGGTCTACAGAGCGAGTTCCAGGACAGTCAGGGCTACACAGAGAAACTCTATCTCAAAAACAAATAATATTAATAATAATAATAATGAGCCGGGCAGTGGTGGCGCACGCCTTTAATCCCAGCACTCGGGAGGCAGAGGCAGGCGGATCTCTGTGAGTTCGAGACCAGCCTAGTCTACAAGAGCTAGTTCCAGGACAGGCTCCAAAACCACAGAGAAACCCTGTCTCGAAAAACCAAAAAAATAAATAAATAAATAATTATAATAATAATAATGATAATAACAGAGCAAAAGGACTCACAGCCTTCTGAAACTCCAGCTCCAAGGAAGCTGACACTTCTAGCCTCCACACCACCACCACCACCCCACACACACCATACAAGATTAAAAGTAAAATAATAAATCTTTAAAGAACGATAAGAGGAGAAAATCCCAGGGAAATGGATAGAGGAACCAAATGTAGTGGTACTTATCTATAATCCCAATACTTAGGAAGGGTATTTTGACTTCAAGGTCAGTATAGGCATTCTAATAAAACCCTGTCTCAACAAAACAGAAATGGAAACGTGGGGCTGGCACAATGGGCCAGCAGTTAACAGCACTAGCAAGAGAACCTGGGTCTGATTCCCAGCACACAACCATCTCTTACACCAATTCTAGGGGATTCTGTGCCCTCTCTAGCTTCTACAGGTCATACATGAATGCGGTGCAGTCATCCATGCAGACAAAATACCCATACACATAAAAGTAAAAATTATTTTTAGATGAAGAGGGGAAACGGACAGGTCGTGTATTGTTAGAACAGTGGTCACAAATATGCTAGGTTCTGTTTTATGTAACTTGTAAATGTTGCTTTTTAAGCCAGGTGTTGGTGATGCACACCTTTAATCCCAGCACTCAGGAGACAGAGGCAAACAGAACTTTGTAAGTTCAAGGCCACCCAGAGCTGTTACACAGAGAAATTCTGTCTCAACCCCCCCCCCAAAGTTACCTTTTATGAATAATGTGTACAGATGTGACAAGTTTGGTCTATTAGGGTAAGGCAGCCCTGGAATAAATATTTCAGTGCTCCCTAACCACTGTCATAAATGCTTGTAAATGGGAGAGGCAGAGGGGATTACACACAGCACAGACA
Organism: Microtus pennsylvanicus; assembly: GCF_037038515.1. NCBI lineage: Eukaryota > Metazoa > Chordata > Mammalia > Rodentia > Cricetidae > Microtus > Microtus pennsylvanicus. The sequence continues at coordinate 10,365,138 of NC_134581.1, read as the reverse complement.
GGAAATGAAGACAACAGAGTGAATTGGAGACAGATTGGCATGCCAAGGCTTTACAACAAGGGAATTTGAGGTTTAAGGTTTGTGGTAATGGTTACACAACGGCAGGAAGCTAATACAAACCAGATTAAGCTGGTCTCAGAGATAGACCCTCTGAGTACAGCTCTGATGTCATTCACACCTCTTAAGCTCCTTCATAGGTTTCCACAGCCAGAATGAACCCATTTCTCATATAACTCCTCAGCTGATCCTGCCCACCTTGTTTTCCTACTTAATGTGTTTTTGTTTTGATTTTTAAAACAGAATCTTACTTTATATTTCTGGTTGACCTAGACTTGCTGTGTATATCAGTGGGCCAAGATCTCACAGAAATATGCCTGCTTCAGCATCCCAGGTCCTGGGATAAAAGTCATACACCACCACATCAGCCCTATCTTATGTGTTCTCCTTTAGTGAAGGAATTTATTCATACATAAAAAGTGCTAGGTTGTTAATGAAATCATGTGCTTCTTTCTGTCTGGTATACTCAGCCTTCATTCCTGTTGTTCTTATTTTTTGAGGTTTTATTTATTTTTGTTTTATGTACATAGATGCTTGCCTGTATTAATTATGTCTGTGCACCATGCATGCAGTTCCTGCAGAGCCCTAAAGAGGGCATTGGATTCTCTGGAACTGGAGTTACAGATAACTATGCACTACCATGTGGTTGGTCCTTTGGCAGTGCTCTTAACCATTGAGCCTACTCTTTGGTGCCTTGTCCTTATTTTTTGAGATTGAATTTTATGGTAGTCCAGACTGACCTTGAACTTGCTATATAGCATAGGGTGACCGTGAATTTGTGTTCTTCCTGCCTTTGCCTCCCCTCCTGGGCACTGAGATTAAAGTTCCACCACACCTGTTTTTTGCAGTGCTGGGAATCAAACCCAAGACCTGTGTGACCTAGACAAACACAATACCAACTGAGCTCCATCTCTGCCCCCACACCACCCCACTTCATTGTCCCAACTAGCTTCTTCCTCCTTTAGTCTTTCATTTGATTGCTTTATGAAGTATTTTCTGGGTATTGTTTCCTGCCTGTGGCATTCAGTAACTCTTCTGGAAGGATCAGTTATCTCTCACTGGACACTAAGCATAGTTAACCTGACCTATGCTGGTCACATAGTAAGCCCTTCAGTATTTGGATGTCAAATATAGTAGTATCTGAGTGTTTCTTGTAGTTGTAAAAGTCAGTAGAGGAGAGCTGGCGGGACGAAGTAAACTTAGAAAAAAGTAATGAAATCAGGATTGTGCTAATTGGGTAAAACGTGTACAATTCTATAAAGATGGTAAAACTGAATAGTTACATCTTTTAATATGAATTTCTTTCAGAAGGATATTGTTTAATATTGCTGCTTTGCAGCCATTGTAGAAAGATCATATGATTTAGCAGAAATGGACTCTTCACTCTGTAAAGTGTTCACATACTGATGTAATTGATTTAGTATGTAAGAATAGGGTTCTGTGTTCACATACTGAGATCACTGATTTAGTATGTAAGAAAGGGGTTTCTGTGGACTAGTGGGAGAGAATAAAAGGTGCATTCACACATAAGAGAAGTGCATTATCTAGACTGGGTTTATTGGAGAATGTTACTTAGAGAGGGAGACATATGTGAACCCTTCTAGGCCTGGGCTATAGGAAGGCCTTGACTGCCAAATCACAGCATCTGGTAGTGAGGACATCTTCACTGCCTCAGGGCTACCTGTCGAAGGAGGATCTCTGGAAATGTTTGCAAAGTGCATTGGGAAAGGGGCAGGTGCAGATCTGCCGCTTTTAAAGAAAGATGTGGTAAGAACATTGACAGATGGTGGAGGGTAGGGTGGGGTGGAGAGGAAAGCTGTATCGTTCCGGCCTACAGCATGGAAATTGGCTCAGGTGAGAGTTCAGGTTAGAGCTCTCTTCTGTCCTTGAAGGTGGCCTTCTTAAACTGTCAGAGATACCAACATGACCTATCTTCCTAGGGTTATGATAATTCAGAAAGCAGCGTCCGGAAAGCTTGTGTCTTCTGCCTGGTAGCTGTTCATGCGGTCATTGGTGATGAATTAAAGCCACATCTCAGTCAACTCACTGGCAGTAAAGTAAGTAGCACCAAAGCTCTCGGGTAGCAGCCGTGACACATTCTGAAAACTTAGTTCTGTGTGTGGTAGATGGCAGACTTGCTACTCGGCTTTTAGTAATTAGTTCTTTGAGCTTTCACTTTGCCTATATCCCTCCAGCTGCCTTTTAGCTCCTTTTTGCTCCTAAGGTCTGTGCTACAGTCACTAATAGCACGGAGATGGGATGGTCAGGAGGCTGCTGTGGGGCTGATACCTGGAGTTCCTGTTTATTTGGAACAGCTGACAGACTCCCACACTTACATCCTAACCCCCTCTCTAAGGGAGGACTAAATTTTTAGTGTTTTTGGTTTATTTTTACTCTTTGACTGTTTGGGGGCCTGCTGCCCAGCTCCCAAATAAATACACAGAGACTTATTCTTACTTATGAATGCACTGTGTTAGCTATTTCTATCCCACCTACCTTTTGGCCTCGGTGCTTTTACTTTTCTATGTACCTTTCTTTGCTTCTTACTCTGTGTCTTGCTGTGTAGCTGGGTGACTAGCTCCTGGCATCCTCCTCACTCTTTTCTCTGTTCTCTCTCTGTCTCTCTCTCTCTCTGTCTCTCTCTCTGTGTCTCTCTCTCTCTCTCTCTCTCTCTCTCTCTCTCTCTCTCTTTCTCTCTCTCTTTCTTTTAGATTTCTGCTCCTATTTATTCTTTCTGCATGCCACCCCCACTATCCTTTCTCCTGCCTAGCTCTTGGCCATTCAGCTCTTCATTACACCAATCAGGTGTTTTAGGCAGGCAAAGTAACACAGCTTCACAGAGTCAAACAAATACAACATAAAAGAATGAACAGATCTTTGAATCGTTAATCAAATGTACCACATCTTCAACTAGTATTCCACAACATTTTAGTTAAGAATAGATTGTTGGCAGATGGTGGCGGCACACACCTTTAATCCCAGCACTCAGTAGTCAGGGGCAGGCAGATCTCTGTGTGTTCAAGTCCAGCCTCGTCTATAGGGTGAGTTCCAGGACAGCCAAGGCTGTTACACAAAGAAGCCCAGTCTCACAAAAAAAAAAAAAAAAATAGACTGTAATTATTCACAAATTACTTTATATTTTCCAAAATGTGAAACACTTGAAGTTTTTTAAAGATTCCTTTGAAAATTTGGTTAAGACACCCTTCACACCTGGGATCCTAGCACCCAGAGGCTAAACAAGAATCACTTGCTTTATTTATTTATTTTTTTGTCTGTCTTTAAGTTTCTTAATTTTTTGGTTTGTTTTCTGAGACAAAGTCTAGTAGGCCTGGAACTCAGAGATCCACCTGCCTCTGCCTCCAAGTGAAGAGCTCCTGTGTACGATGGCATCTGCTGAAGGGCTTCTGGCCACGGCTGCTACTGTCTTCTGCCAGGTCTTTAACTTATCTATTCTGTGGGAGGGCTGGCTCACAGCCACCTGTCCTGCACAGCTTTCTCTGTCCTGCCAAGAACTTTCCTGTTTTTAAACCTGCTATAATACCCGCCACCTTGAGGACTGCTGGAGTGCCCTCCACCAGCACTGTTCCCGCCATGGTCCTTAGTTTGATGGCTGCTGGCCATTATATTTCCAAGACTCATTAGAGTCACCACCACCATAATTACAGCAACCAGAACTTCTTGGTCAGCACCATCATGGTTTTCATATTGCGGTCCATCACTCCCATAGCCTCCTCTGTTCCTGTATCCAGTACCACTGATACTGGTCACTGTTACCTCTCGAATAACACCCGTGCTGCCGCCTCCATCACTGTAGCTTCCTGTCCACTGAAATTTCCACCATGGCCAAAATTACCTGTTACCTCGAAAGTGTCCTCTACAACCACTGAGTACCTAGATCCACCCCCAGGACCTCTCTGTGACCCAGCAGACCACCTCTCACATAGGAAGGCCTTTGCACTCACAGTTTGTACCCATTGGTATTTTTGAGCATAATTTTTACCAACTATCTCATGATTATAATTCAGAAGAGCAAATTCTCTCCCTTTTCTATTCTATCCTAGCTTTATGGTTCAATCTTGCCATACTTTTTCAAGGTGTGTCCCCTGCCCCCAGTTATTTTCTGCATCTGTCACACCACCCACATTTTCTAAACTGATAAGGGACACTAGGCTTTAAAATCCTTTCTTTGGCTCTACTATCAACCTTTTGTAATTGAGTATACACTGCTGTCTCTACCTCTTAGCACAAGACTAAGTCACCAAAAAGAAGGGGGGGGCGCTGGAACGTTTTGTTTGAGAGTCTCTTATTACCATCTGATCTGTCAAGATGTTTTCTTAAACTATTGTCTGCGGTTCTGAAGCTTAGGACACCAGTAAACAGCTTTTGCAGCTGCCCTGCTTCCATTTCAAGTTCTGAGAATCGCTCCTTGGAGGCCAGTCTAGGGTTCATAGCAAATTCCAGTCCAGGCTAAACTATAGCTCAGGACTATTTCCAAAAGCAGACAGGCAGACAATCATATACTGGACTCCTCTCTCTCCAACTTTGTTTTTTTTTTTAAACTTATTTATTTATTCTGTATACAATATTCTTTCTGCGTGTATGCCTGAAGGCCAGAAGAGGGCACCAGACCTCATTACAGATGGTTGTGAGCCACCATGTGGTTGCTGGGAATTGAACTCAGGACCCTTGGAAGAGCAGGCAGTGCTCTTAACCGCTGAGCCATCTCTCCAGCCCCCCCCCTCCAACTTTGTTCTTTTGTTTTGTTCTGGTTTGGGGATGAGTGAGAAGACTGAATTTTCTGTGTTAAGATTCTGCTGTGCAAGCTGGCCTTGGGTTTGCATCAGGTCTTCTGTCATTGCCCCTGAGGGCTGGGGTTGCAAGTGTGGGCCACCACTCCTCTAGCTCCTCCTGTGGCTTTACTGTAATCCTTATTAACATGCAGCTTTGACTTGGTATCGTAAACTAGAACTTTCTAGTTCATCCTTAAGACTTAAACAATTAGATAAAGGTTATTTGTCTTACTGGATTAATACTCCCGGAGCTTTGAAACTTGTTCTTTTTTTTTTTTTTTTTTTGGTTTTTCGAGACAGGGTTTCTCTGTAGCTTTTGGTTCCTATCCTGGAACTAGCTCTTGTAGACCAGGCTGGCCTCGAACTCCCAGAGATCCGCCTGCCTCTGCCTTCAGAGTGCTGGGATTAAAGGCATGCCCCACCACCGCCCAGCGAAACTTGTTCTTATCTACAGAATGAGAATTAACTATAACAGCTGAATTATAGCTGAATGCAGCTAACTGGAAGCATTTACCTTCATTCAGAGTTTTCCCAACCCCAACAATTGTCATTACTGTGAGCAAATTTATATTTTAAGTTGCAAAATGACAAAGTAAAAATAGACATAAAGGGTAAGGCATGTATCTCAGTTGTAAAGAGCTTGTCTAACATGCTCAAAGCCCTGGGCTCAGACCCCAGCACCACATAAACTGATCGGATGGAAACAAGAGGGACAGCATGACCATGGGAGACCCTGTCTGTCTTTCAGATCCCATCTCTGGGTATATATATATGATTTCTTAGTGAGATGATTATTATTATTATTATAGCAGTGTGTTCAAACGGTGCGTGTGGCTTTGATCCACAGATGAAGCTGCTGAACCTTTACATCAAGCGCGCACAGACGGGCTCTGCAGGAGCTGACCCTACTACTGATGTTTCTGGACAAAGTTAGTGCTGCAGGTGGAGCCTCCCAGGTCTCTGAAAAGGCAACTGCCCACCCTCCTCAAGGAAAGGAAACTCTCAAGTACAGCTTTGGGGACTAAGCTACCCTTTCCAAGTTCTAGCTTTTTGTTTTGTTCCGTTTTGTATTTTCTGTAACAGAGGGTGTCCTCAGTCTGCATGTGACTTTATGATAGTTATTCCAAATTCAGGAAGAGCAGTATTAACATCGGTTGATCAGTACAAAGTAACTTTTTAATCTAATTCACCATTTCACATGTTTGTACTTCTTTGTCTTCCCATTAACCTTTGCCAGTGTTATGATTGTATAAATTTTTTTAAAATGCTGGTTAAACAGGAATGCTTCAGGCTTTAAAAGTTTAACAGTCTAAACTTTTTATTTTGCCTTTGTTCAACTGCAGAAGAATATTTTTATTGCTACTTTGAGTTTTGTTCCGTATCATGTCCTATGCTAGAAATATTGACAATGATGTGAGACAAAGCAGGGCTACTTGGAACTCCAGCCAGACTCCGTTGATGTGGCGGTGGTACGTGTCATTAGCTGTGACATCTTTGTGATGACCTCAAAGAGAAATGTTCTAGAATCAGCCAGTTCTGTAAGACGGATGGTGTCTTTGGTTCTTGATCTTGCCACCTTTGTTCAAAGCCGTGCCCCTTCTCTGACCCCGTAAGAAAGCTGCACCAAATTACCTGCCTGGGTTTCCATGGGAATTATTAAAATGGAAGGTTTTGTTGCAGAACTTTTTGGTTTATCTTTGTTGTGAATGATGCTTTTTGTTGTATTTATTAATATCAAATTCACTTATGAATAGACTTGATAATGAAAACAGATGAGAAAAATCAAGTGCATGTGTGTCTTTGACTGTCTTCTGTTTCTTAGTTGATAAACTAATTATTGCCATGGGAGTCAACTAGCACCTTTTTGTTGAATGATGGAACCTGGTTTCCTTTGACCATGAAATTGTCTTATGAAAACACTGATCCTGATGAGAGAGAAGATGGTGCCGAGGCTCTTGTACAATGGGCTCACACTTTCTACCTCCTCAGGGCTGACATTTCAACTGACCCGCTGCCTGTAGTGTCTTGGAAAACTACTTGAAGGTGATGTTTTGTTACCTTCTAACATTTTTTTAAATCACTTCTGCTAAAGCTATTATTTTTATGTGCAGCCAGCTTTTAAATATTACCAGTTTGGGTAAAACACCAAATTAGGTAATTTGGAACCAGGAGACTATTGATTTCTCATCTTGACCTTTGTTTTGTTTTGTTTTGTTTTTTGTTTTTTCTAATCCTCACATAAGGTGAATTTGACTGGAAAGCAAATGACTGTTAGGGAAGCAGTTTGCTATTGTTACAGAGTTATCTATACTTTGTTCAGCTGAAAAAAAATTGTAGAAATGTATGTAAAGAACTTAAGCCAAGAGAACTGGACGGACGATTGGTTGTAGACTTTTCCCTTCCTTTGTTTTTGTTCTGTTCTAGCAGCAAGGAAAAGATACTGCTCCATATCCTCCCCTACCTGTAACAGTTTTGTTTTTTGCTGTTAATGACATTGTGTATTTATAGTTCTATGCTTACTGTTGTGCATATACTGGCAATAAAACTGTACATAACATTACTTGAAAACCTTACCGGTGTAGCTCAGCTGTTTCTGTCTCACTGTAGCAATAGGTGTGGGTTCATCTATAAACATGAAAGGTCTTGGACCAGTTATGTTCTCATGAATTTTATATGTGCATTTGAGTTGCAAAGATCAGGAACAATCACCACAACCCAATATATATAAGTACATGTGTGTCTTATAGCTCAAACATTGAACTCTGCTTAGTAATATTTGTATTCAGAGATTTTTAGTGTATTTCATAATCATTTTGAATTAGTGTAATGATTTAATTTTGATCTCTGCTTTAAAATATTATTTTACTTACTGTTAACTGATCGATTTAAAATTAATAATAGCATTGAAAAATTAGATCTAGCCCCTGTGTCTGACAGATGACCATACAAAGCTAATTTTTAAATGTCTTCAGCTGAAGAAATGGATCACAGCTGAGAAGTGCTTGCTTTTTGTATGAGTAGGGTTCTCTGATAGAATGAATCTCTCCCTGTATATATAGAAAGGAGATTTATTAGGTCCAGCTAATCCAACAGTGGCTGCCTATGAATGGAAAGTCCCAAGAATCCAGTACTTGATTAGTCCACAGACTGGACATCTCAGCTGATCTTTAGTATATGCTGGAATCCTGAAGAAGTGGGCTCTAAAGCCAGTGAAGTATGGGGATTGCTCATGAGGCAAAGCAAGCAGGCGAAGAGTAAAATCTTTCTTCTGCGTCCTTATATAGACATCCGGAGAAGGCGTGACCCGGGTTAGAGGCAGGACTTCCCACCTTAGAATGTCTTCACTTAGAAATACTACTAAAGAATATAAGGACGCAAAAATAATAAGACAGGAAAACATAGACTAGTACTGGGAGGGAGTGAATACTGAAATTACCCACATTTAATTTCCAGTTACTTAAAATATCCTGGGCCCCAAAGGTAGGAGTAAGACAAAAAACTTTATTAACATGATACAAGGAAATGAATGAACAGACCAGTTGAGGGTCATAGGCTACATCCATAGTTAAACATTCTGTTGCTAGAACTAAACAAGTCATGCTAGACAAAAAACATTCTGTAGGCAAACCACTCCCTGGGTGGAATCCAATGTTATCTTTCTCAAGGAACTGCTGGAACCTTAGTTGGATCCTTAGACTTTTGCTTGAGGTAGAAACATATCTATTCCTGAAATACAAGGTCTGGCTATTAACCACACTTGCTGACAATAATCTTGAGAGAACAGAACTCTCTGATCTAAATCTAGGTGGGACCTTTGTTTGAGGTAGAAACGTAATAACCTTGAAGAACTAGAGGTAAGTTCCAACTCTCTGACCTTTGGTCAACACGGAAATGGGCTCATATTTCTGGGCTTCCACATTTTCTCCTTCAGCACATCCCATTCAGAAGTTTCAGGTTAACCCAAGGTGGATTTGTAAAAATTGATCTCATGAAAAATAGTGATTTGGGATTTTTGTTATTGTGGGTTTCATTACTGTTGTTTGGGTTGGGGTCCTTTGGAGACTTTTGTGTTGCTGTTGTTTCCTATTTAAAGACACAGTCTCATATAGCATGGGCAGCCTCAACCTTACTATATGGCTGAGAATGATCATAAGCTCCTGGGGATCAAGTCCAGAACTTCATGTGTGCTAGGCAAAGATTCTGCTAACATCCCCTGCTCCAGAATGGTGGGTTTTACTTCAAAACATTGCTATCAACCCCTGAATCCACAGAAAGAAATAAAATTTCAAACAAAAGAAAGCATCAGAGGCTAGAGAATTTCCTTACATGAGTCTTACTTCAGGTCAGCCATACAGTGCAGTAACCAAGGAAACCAGACAAATACCTTTAGCTGGTTGGCTAGTACTAAAGGTCTGAGAGTTGTCTGAGTACTACATGGCTACACTTGTAGGCAGTGGAATGATTCAGCCACACAACATGACTGACACTTCCAGGTTCCAGACACACACACACACACACACACACACACACACACACACACACACGTGCGGACAAGCCCTCACACACACACACACACACACACACACACACACACACACACACACACACACGTGCGGACAAGCCCTCAGGCAGAAGTAACTAATGACCCTGGGAATCTTAAAGGACTGTGTGAGCCCTTGCGCGCATGTGTGAGCTCCATCATCTGCATATGATGTAACCACACCATCTCCCAGTGTGCATGTGCTAGGCAGCTTTTGTTTTGTTTTTTTGAGACAGGGTTTCCCTGTAACTTTGGAGCCTGTCCTGGAACTAGCTCTTGTAGACCAGGCTGGCCTCAAACTTACAGAGATTCGTTTGCCTCTGTGCTAGGCAACTTTTAAAGCTGGACACGCCATCTCTCTCTCTGCACACTGACCTTCACCAGACCTACCTGGAAACCCCCACCCCCATAAATTATTAAGCAGGTTTGTTGCATGTTTCATGTTTCCTTCTCACTTGTGCCAGGTAATTTCGTTGGTCCCGTGAGACTCAGATGACTCTCCTGCCCTGAGCCCCTTTCCCAGGGTCAGGATCTGAACCAGGTATTTTTTCCACAACAACTGCAGGTTCCATCTGCCTCAGTGCGACCTCTACGCACACCATCAGCTTCAATTGGTGAGCTTCCCCGTTCTGGTCAGCTTAGCCATTTCTCCATACCTGTGAAATTGACTGTTGAGCTCCTGGCAATCTTCTGGTGTTCCTAGAAACGGGGGACAGCCCCCAAACTTGGCCTTCACAGATACAGTTGAGCCCTTCACTGACATTAATCTCTGGATTGTTTCCCTTAGTTGAAATCGTATTTGAACAACCTAGGGTCAGTCCTCTTGCAACTAAGGGCCCAGAGTCCCTCAGATTTTTCTTTCTCTCTCCTTTTTCCTTTTTCTTTTAACCCACTCATCAGTGGTCTCCACCATGGCCTCTCTGGCTTCTCAGTCACCCCAACCAGAGCCATTCAGGCTTTAACACCCCGCCTGTAGGTCGAGGATGTCCTCCTACAAGCCCTGTAGTGTTTACCACCTTCACACCCCATCCATAGAGGGGAGATGATGTCCCCCTATAAGTCTTTTATTGCCATTTTCGCGGGTTTTCACGGTTTCAGCTATGGGTAGCAAGCCATCCAAGACCATCAATCCAGCCTCCCCCCTGGGAGGTCTTTTAGAGTCCCGAAAACCCCAGGCCTTAATGCTCTACTTACAGATTCCCACACTTGTCCATCTTTGTTCAAAAAATGTCCTCACAATTTAGATAACAATTTAAAGTGGCCACCTAACAGCACCTTTGATCCTGATATTCTATGGGAGCTTTCTTTTTTTTTAATTTTTTTATTGACATTTATTGAGCTCTACATTTTTCTCTGCTCCCCTCTCTGCCTCTCTCATACTTCAACCCTCCCCCAAGGTCCCCATCCTCCCAATTTACTGAGGAGATCTTGTCTTTTTATACTTTCTACTTCTCTATGGGAACTTTCTAACTACTGTCAGTGCACAGGCAAACAGAAGAAATTTCCTTATATCTAAGCCTTTTACTATCTAAGCTCTAAGTCCCAGTCTTGTAATCTTACCTTTCATGATATCTATATGATCCTGTCTAGTAACCTACTTCCTTAAGAGTGCAGGTGAGTTTGGGAGCAGTCCAGACTACATGCAGACGAGATTCACCAAACACATACAACACACCCTCCGAGGGCAGAGGCAATCCCCGAGCAGGAACCACACTGGGATTATAACACCCCAGGTGGAATTTTATCTAGGGACTGGTTTTTGACTTGCCTCCTGGCAGGTCTCTATAAGGCTTCCCTCAAGCCAATAAACCATAATAAGCTCTCAGAAGTCATTCAAGATACGAAGGAAAATCCTCAGTTTTAGAATACCTCACTAAAGCCCTCTTACAATATACTAACTTAGATCCAGAAACCACAGAAAGCAGTTACTCATGACTCTTTTTTTTTTTTCTCAGTGCTACCCTGACATTAAGGCTAAACTTAGACATTTGGAGAGAGGCCCCTTAACCCCACAGGTGGAAGTCTTAGTGTTGGCTTTTAAGGTGTACCATGCAAGGAATGAAAGCTGCTCCCTTGCCCCCCGGGTAGAACTGGTCTCTGGGCCCTAGCAGCATGCTCTAATCCTCTGGTTCCACAAGACCTTGTCCAAGATGCCATAGGGAAGGACTTTGGACAGTTGATTGTCCTCATGCACATTGTGGCATGGAGTCATCAAACCCAGAAAATTCCCAAGTTGACTTTCTAGGTCTGGCCGGGCGATGGTGGCGCACGCCTTTAATCCCAGCACTCGGGAGGCAGAGGCAGGCGGATCTCTGTGAGTTCGACACCAGCCTGATCTACAGAGCTAGTTCCAGTACAGGCTCTAAAGCCACAGAGAAACCCTGTCTCGAAAAAACAAACAAAAATAAAATCCAAACAAACAAAAAAAGACTTTATAGGTCTGGCCATGGATGAGTGAGGCTGCCAGGGCTCCTTTGACCCAACCACAACCATCATCTGTAACAAGGAGCCACGGGTAAACATCACAGTATCAGAACAGACCATCTCCTTTCTCCATACTCGCTACTGAGGGAATTCTGGGGGCCTACCTCTCCTACTTTCCCTATTGTTGGGGTAGGAGGACTGCCTTATCTACCTCAGCAGACCGCACCACTTAACTGTGTTTTTAGGGTGATTTATCTCATTCATTTTTAGTTATGCTGACCTGCCCAGTCAGTACCCCTTATGGGAAGAAATTTTCTAGCAAAAGTAGGAGCTTCCATTTTGTTTGCTCCTTCCATTTACCTTACCCCAGACTTGCCAACTTAAAGAAACGGAGTAGAAGACAAACAGAAAATTGGAAGAAACTAATAAATCCCTCAAAGAAAACCAAGAAAAAGCAATCAAACAGGTGAAGGAAACAATTCAAGACTTGAAAATTAAAATAGAGGTAATAAAACATGATATAGACATGAATAATTTGCATTAGTATAGATTTTGCTTTATTGATAGAGATTTACGGTCAATTTTGTTATATGTATAAATGTTTCTGATGTAACTTTTACTTGATAACTGTTTTGTTATATGTAATTTTGCTAGGTTGAAGTTAAAGCCTTTCTTTTTTGTTTAAACAGAAAAAGGGGAAGTGATGGGGGAGTGTCATATATCAATCTGTTGATTTCCTTGGTTAAGCAATAAAGAAACTGCTAGGCCCATTGGATAGGCCCACCCTTAGGTGGGTGGAGTAAACAGAACAGAATGCCGGGAGGAAGAGGAAGTGAGGTCAGACTCCGCAGCTCTCCTCTCCTGAGCAGACGCAAGAGAGACGCCATGCTACCTGCTCCAGGGAAGACGCACACCATGCCCCAGCTCCGACCCAGGATGGACTTAGGCTAGAATCTTCCCGGTAAGCGCACCTAGGGGCGCTACATAGATTATTAGAAATGGGCCAGAGCAGTGTTTAAAAGAATACAGTGTCCGTGTAATTATTTGGGGCATAAGCTAGCCGGAGCCAGGTGGCTGGGGTCTTGGGGACGCAGCCCCGCCGCCGCTCCCTATTACTACAAAAACATAAACAGAGGGAATTTTGGATATGGAAAATCTGGGCAGATGAACAGGAACTACAGAGACAAGTATAACCAACAAAATACAAGAGATAGAAGAAAGAATCTCAGGTGCTGAAGATACTATGGAGGAAATAGACTCATTGGTCAAATAAAACATTAAATCCAACAAATTTTTAACACAAAACATCCAGAAAATCTGGGACACCATGAAAAGACCAAAGCTAAGAATAATAGGGGTAGTAGAGGGAGAAGAACTCCAGCTCAAAGGCACAGAAAACATATTCAACAAAGAAGAAAACTTTCCCAACCTAAAGAAGGATATCCCTATGAAGGTACAAGAAGCTTACAGAACATCGAATAGACTGGTTCAAAAAAAAAAAAAACATCCCCTCGCCATATAATAAAACACAAAATACAGAATAAAGAATATTAAAAGGTGCAAAGGAAAAAGTTCACGTAACATATGAAGGTAAACCTATCAGAATTACACCCGGCTTCTCAATTGAAACCATGAAAGCCAGAAGGTCCTGGATAGATGTCCTGCAGACACTAAGAGACCACAGATGCAAGCCCAGACTACTATACCCAGCAAAGCTTTCATTAACCATCGATGGAGAAAACAAGATATTCCATGATAAAAGCAGATTTAAACAATATGTATCCACAAACCCAGCCTTACAGAAAGTACTAGAAGGAAATCCCCAGCCCAAGGAAGCTAACTGCACCCACAAAAACACAGGCATCTAATAACCCCCTCATCCGCATAACACAAAGAAGGGAAACACAAATACTACTACCGAAAAATAACCAGAATTAACAACCACTGGTTAATATCAATGAACTCAATTCACTTATAAAAAGACACAGGCTAAGAGAATGGATACGAAAATAGGATCCAGCCTTCTGCTGTATATAAGAAACACACCTCAGCCTCAAAGACAGACACTACCTCAGAGTAAAGGATTGGGAAAAGGTTTTCCAATCAAATGGACCTAAGAAACACGTGGGTGTAGTTATCCTAAGATTTAACAAAATTGATTTCAAACTAAAATCAGAAGAGATGGAGAAGAACACTCTATACTCATAACAGGAACAATTCATCAAGATGCAGTCCCAATCCTGAACATCTATGCCCCTAATACAAGAGCATATATATATATACACATATATATATATGAAACATTACTAAAACTTAAATCACGCATTAAACCCTACACACTAATAGTAAGAAACTTCAACACTCCACTCTTGCCAATGGACAGTTCAACCAGACAGAAACTTTACAGAGAAATAAGAGAACTAACATATTTCATGAATGAAATGGACTTAACAGATAACTATAGAACATTCTACCCAAACACAAAAGAATATACCTTCTCAGCACCTCATGGAACCTTCTCTAAAATTGACCACATACTTGGTAACAAAGCAAATTTTGACAGATACAAAAAAAAAATTGGAGTAACCCCCTGTGTCTTATTGGATCACCATGGATTAAAGTTAGAATTTAACAATAATACTACTCTCAGAAAGGCTACAACCTCCTGGAAATTGAATGCTAAACTACTAAACCACCCCTGGGTCAAAGAAGAAATAAAAAATTAAAGACTGGGGGCTGGAGAGATGGCTCAGAGATAAGAGCACTGGCTGCTCTTCCAGAGGTCCTGAGTTCAATTCCCAGCAACCATATGGTAGCTCACAACCATCTATGAGATCTGGTACCCTCTTCTGGCGGCCAGGCGTACATGCAGACAGAACATTGTATACATAATAATAAATTTAAAAAAAATTAAAGACTTCCTTGAATTCAACAAAAATGAAGGCACAACATAAACAAACTTATGGGACACCTTAAAAGCAGTGCTAAGAGGAAAGTTCATAGCACTAAGTGCCCACATAAAATGGAGAAAGCTCACATTAGAGACTTAACGGCACACCTGAAAGTTCTAGAACAAAAAGAAGCAGACTCACCCAGGAGGAGTAGAAGACAGGAAATAATCATATTGAGGGTTAAAATCAACAAAATAGAAGCAAAGAAAATAATACAAAAAAATCAATGAAACAAAGAGTTGGTTCTTTGAGAAAATCAACAAGGTAGACAAGACCTTATCCAAACTTATCAAAAGGCAGAGAGAGAACATTTGAATTAGCAAAATCAGAAATGAAAAGGGGGACATAACAACAGAAACTGAAGAAATTCAGAGAATCATTAGATCATACTACAAAAACCTGTACTCCACAAAATTGGAAAATGTAAAAGAAATGGACAATTTTTTAGATAGATACCATATACCAAAATTAAATCAAGACCAGGTAAGCAATTTAAATAGACGTATAAACTGCAAGGAAATAGAAGCTGTCGTCAAAAACCTCCCAACCAAAAAAAGCCCAGGACCAGATGGTTTTAGTGCAGAATTCTACCAGAACTTCCACGAAAAGCTAATTCCTATACTCCTCAAAGTGTTCCACATAATAGAAACAGAAGGGACATTGCCAAACTCTTTATGAGGTTACAGTTACCCTGATACCAAAATCATACAACTACTCAACCAAGAAAGAGAATTACAGACCAATCTCATTCATGAATATGAATGCAAAATACTCATTAAAATACTGGCAAACCAAATCCAAGTACACATAAAAAAAAATCATCCACCATAATCAAGTCAGCTTCATTCCAGAGATGCAGTTCTGATTCAACATACGAAAATCTATCAATGTAATCCATCATATAAATAAACTGAAAGAAAAAAACCACATGATCATTTCATTATATGCTGAAAAAGCATTTGACAAAATCCAATAAACATAAAGGTCTTGGAGAGATCAGGGATACAATGAACATATCTAAATATAATAAAAGCAATACACAGCAAGCCCGATAGCCAACAACAAATTAAATGGAGAGAAACTCAACGCAATTCCACTAAAATCAGGAACAAGACAAGGCTGTCTATTCTCTCCATATCTCTTCAACATAGTTCTTGAAGTTTTAGCAATAGCAATAAGACAACAAAGGAGATTAAGGGGATTCAATTGAAATGGAAGAAGTCAAACAAATGCAAATCAAAACAGGTGTATGAGATACCATCATACACCTGTCAGAATGGCTAAGATCAAAAACACCAATGATAGCTTATGGAGAGGATATGGAGTAAGGGGAACATTCATCCATTGCTGTTGGGAATGTAAACTTGTATAACCACTTTGGAAATCAGTATGGCGGTTTCTCAGAAAATTGGGAATCAACTTACCTCAGGATCCAGCAATACCACTCTTGGGCATATACCCAAAAGATGCTCAATCAGACTACAAAAGCATTTTTTCAACTATGTTTTAGCAACATTATATGTAAGAGCCAAATCCTGGAAATAACCTAGATGCCCCTCAACTAAAAATGGATAAAGAAAATGTGGCAAATTTACACACTAGAGTACTACTCAGTGGTAAAAAAACAATGACATCTTAAATTTTGCATGCAAATGGATGGGATTAGAAAACACTATCCTGAGTGAGGTAACCCAGACCCAAAAAGATGAATATGGTATGCACTCACACATAATTGGATATTATCTATAAACAAAGAACATTGAGCCTATAGTTCATGATCCTAGAGGAGCTAAGTAATAAGGTGAAACCAAAGAAAAAATATATATAGGCCCACCTGGAAATTGGAAATGGACAGGATTGACTGGCAGGATTGGGAGCATGGGGGTGGCTGGAGAGAGGAGAGTAGGAGGAGAAGAGGAGGGATGAAGGGGGGTAGAGGAGAACTTGAGGGAATGGTATGGTCAAAATGGAGGAAGGACAGAGATGAGAACAAGGAGAGAGATACCTTGATTGAGGGAGCCATTATAGGGTTAGCAGAAACCTGGCTCTAAAGAAATTCCCAGGAATCCAAAAGGATGACCCCACCTAGGACCCTGGGCAATAGAGGAGAAGGGGCCCAATCTTGATTTGCCCTGTAGACAGACTGATGATTATCTTAAATATCACCATAGAGCCTTCATCCAGCAACTGATGAAGGCAGAGGCAGAGACCTGCATCGGAGCACTGGACTGAGATTCCCAAAGTCCAGCTGAAGAGTAGAAGGAATGAGAATATGAGCAAGGAGGTCAAGACCATGATGGGTTCACCCAGTGAAATATTTTCCCTGAGCTAATGGGAACTCGCTAGCTCCAGTTAGACTGGGAAGAAACAAGCATAGGACCAAACTAATTCCTGTGAATGTGGTTAACAGTTGCATGGATGGGGCAGACTGAGGGTCCACTAGCAGTGGCACCAGAATTTATCCCTACTGCAAGTGCTGGCTTTTTGGGATCCTATTCTTTTTGGATGTATACCTTGCTCAGCCAAGATATAGTAGAGAGGGCTTTGGACCTTCCACAAGGCAATGTGCCTTACCCTCTCTGAGGATTAGATGGGGGAGGTAAACTCTGGGTCATTTTCTGACTGAAGAGAGGTTGGGATTCCAAACTGGGGGATAATTTCTCAGAGAAGAACATCAGAAACTGTCTAGGCCTTCTTGTTAGTGGTGGGAAACGCTTCAATCCACCCAGACATGGTGTTCACCAAAACCAGGAAATATTTAACTCATCTGACTGTGGGCATATGAGTAAAATCAAGCTGCCAATGAGTTCCTGGAAGGGAGCCCCTGGCCTGGTGGGCGGGAAAAGAGAAGCTACGATATTTGGTCTTGTGATTTGACTTTTGACAGATTTTACAAGAGGCAGTGCTTAGGGAGAGACAGAGTAGATATGAAGCTAAAGCCTGACCAAATAGGTGTGGGCTGTCTCAGAATCCCTGGGGAAGGATGGTCCAGGTGAGCAGTGTGGAGTGGTGAGTGCCAGGGTCAGTCAGGTGAAGGCAAAGATATTTTGAGATTGAGAGCTGAGAGGAATAGAGAAAAAAGCATCCTTGAGATCTAGAACTGAGAAGTGGGAGGTTCTTGGAGGGATAGTGGAGAGAAGTGAGTAAGGATGAATAGGGACCACTGTGGAGTTAATGAGCCAAAGGTCTTGAAGCAGGCAATAGATTCTGTTAGATTTTTCTTTTTTTATTATCCTTTAAAAAAAATGCCAATCCAAGTTCCCAGTCCCTCCACATACCCTCCCATTCCACCCCATCCAATGCTCAGGAAGGGCCAAGTTTGAGGGACTCTCTCATTGTATCCACCTGTCTCACCTTAAACCTTTTACTCTTTTTTGATTTATCGATTTATTTATTTATTTATTTATTATGTATACAGTATTCTGTCTGCATGTATGCCTGTAGGCCAGAAGAGGATACCAGGTTTCATTATGGATGGTCGTGAGCCACCATGTGGTTGCTGGGAATTGAACTCAGGACCTCTAGGAAGAACAGCTAGTGCTCTTAACCTCTGAGCCATCTCTTCAGTTCCAAACCTTTTACTCTTCCAGCTCAAGATACCCCTCATATATGGTAACTCAAACAGGGCCCTGCTCCCTTAATTTCTAAAGGACACCAGGATCAGCCACTTTTTCTCCATTTCCAGAAAAATAAAAGTTTCATCACCACACTCACCCTTCTGTGCCAAAAACTCCATATACTCTCCCCTCTCCCTCTTTCTCCTAGATAGGAGAAACCTGGCTCTAGAGAAATTCCCAGGAATCCAAAAGGATGACCCCACCTAGGACACTGGGCAATAGAGGAGAAGGGGCCCAATCTTGACTTGCCCTGTAGACAGACTGGTGATTATCTTAAATATTACCATAGAGCCCTCATCTATATCTCCAATATCATGCTTAAATTTCCAGGTAACTACTCAGCTGTTATTACAGGGACCATCATTAAACATAGAGCCAGAGGTACAAGGATTGCTAAGAGCCCAGATGGTAAGAAATGATAACGAGTTCAGGGACATTCACAGCTCCAGACTCCAAAAACTCACAAAACAGACTTTAACATAGCAGCAGGTTTATCACCTACTGCAGCAGTGTCTCCTGGATGTTAAGGTAATACCATGATGCCAAAGAGAACAAGTGCCTTAAGATTTGCTCCAGGTAAAACATCGAGGGATCTAATAATTCCCCTTTCTAATAGTTCCCTCCCTCCTCCCTTCTATTCCAACATTATACCATCATAATCATAAGCTTTTATTATGTCTGAAATTTATTTCTTTTCTAACATTTTTTTCATAAGCTCCACGGAGCCAATTGGGCCTATCTAAACAACCAGACTTCGCCCAGAATAAGTATCATTTAATTCTTCCCTTATCACTCCTGGTCTTGGAAACCCCTGGTAAATTCCCTCCTCCACCCCTCCGCCCAAAAAACCTCTATCATTTTGGGACTCTCCTCCCTTAATCACCAGGATATAAATTTTTTTCCAGACATAATTTTCTACTTTTACAGCATCTTATGAGGTCCAAGCTGTCAGCCAGCCAGTTCCACAGAGCCCAGAAAAAAACACAAAAGTAATCAGCCACCCCAGGACACGGTCAAGTATCTCAACTCTCCGATGCCCACAAAATCAGCAAAAAGCAGTCTCGAGAGACCCGATGATACCCATAAAATCAGCAGGAAGAAGTCATGAGAGACCTTAGGATGTCCCATTTCCACCCATTAAAAACTCCCCACTAAAGACCCCAAACTCCCCATTTTTTTCTTTTTTCTTTCTTTCCTACTTTCTTTTTTGAAACAGGGTTTCTCTGTAGCTTTGGAGCCTGTCCTTGGATTAGCTCTTGTAGACCAGGCTGGCCTCGAACTCACAGAAATCTGCCCGCCTCTGCCTCCCAACTGCTGGAATTAAAGGTGTGCACCACCACTGCCCAGCGATAATAAACCAAAGGTTGAATGACTCAGTCACACAAAATGGCTGATGTTAAGTTGGGAACGTGGGTCCCAGTCCCTGGCATCTATCCCAAGTCCCCAGGCCTGGTCTGGACTTCAAATCCCAGCAGGCCAGGTCCTGACCAGGACCACTCCCCAGGGTACTTAAGTGATCCCCCAAAAGAAGAACACGTGGTCTCCTTTTTTTCCTCCCCAGGGGTTGTGTTCCTGCGGCTTCCTGGTTTCCCCCTGGGGCCACCCGAGAGCACAGATCTCCCATTAAACCTGGGATATTTCTTAATTTGACTTGTTTTGATTTGGCTTGATTGGGAATTTTTGCGTCGTCAGGGAACTAATATTAAAAAATATTCCTAGGGCTGGAGAGATGGCTCAGAGGTCTGAGAATTAAACTGAAGTTGTCAAGCTTGGTGGTGGGTTTTTACCCACTGAGCTGTATCTCTAGTACTAAGTTATTTCTTGGTTTCATTTATTAAACTTAGGTTATTTCACCAAGTGGTGGTGGGCATGCTTTTAATCCTAGCACTTGAGAGACAGAGGCAGATGAATCTCTGTGAGTTCGAGGCAAGCCTGGTCTACAAGAGCTAGTTCCAGGATAGCTAGTACTGTTACACAGAGAAACCCTATCTTGAAAAAACAAAAATATAAAACAAAAAAATCCATAGGTTATTTCAATTATTTTTTGTTATCATTAGTTCAATAGTTATTCAATATGAACCCAAACCTTGAGCATGCTAGACAGGCATTTTCCCCATGAGAGAAAACGCCTAACCTAAATATGGTGTGGTAAGTCCTTCTGTCAATGTGTTGCTTTTTATTGATTAATGAATAAAGAAGCTGTTTTGGCTAGAGGCTAAGCAAAATAGAGCTAGGTGGGAAAACTAAACTGAATGCTGGGGGAAAGAAGGCAGAGTCAGTAAGACTTGATGGAGCTGCCAGAGGGGAAAGATGTGAGCCGCCAGCTGGAACCTTGCTGGTAGGCTACGAGCCTCATGGTAAAATATAAAATAATAGAAATGGGTTAACCAAAGATATAACAGCTAGCTAGCAATACACTTAAGTGATTGGCCAAGCAGTGATTTAATTAATACAGTTTTTGTGTGATTATTATGTGGTCTGGGCAGCCTGGAATGAACAAGTGGCCTACTAAATAAATATTCTGAATTTTATCCTACATTGTATGAGCGAATTTTTACCCTGGCAGCCCTTCTAGACTAGGATCTGCCACTTGTCCTTGAAAGGCCAATTAAAAAGACAAGTGAAGCCTGGAGAGATGGCTCAGTGGTTAAGAGCACTGGCTACTCTTCTTTTTGGTTTTTTTGTTTTGTTTTGTTTTGTTTTTCGAGACAGGGTTTCTCTGTGGCTTTGGAGTCTGTCCTGGATCTAGCTCTGTAGACCAGGCTGGTCTCGAACTCACAGAAATCCGCCTACCTCTGCTTCCCGAGTGCTGGAATTAAAGGCGTGTGCCACCATCGCCCGGCCTGGCTGCTCTTCTAGAGGACCCAGTTTCTATTCCCAGAACCCACATGGTGGTTCACAATTATTGTAACTCCAGTTACAAGAAATCTGATGCTCTCTTCTGGCTTCCATCAGCACTGTACATATGTGGTGCACAGACATACATGCAGACAAAATACCCATATACATAAAATGAAAAAATAGAGACAAGTTTAAATATATACCTTTAAAAACCCCATAGTGATGACCCCAGGCTGGCTGAAAATATCCATAGGCCCGGTGGTGCAGGGAGGGTAGATGCCATTATGATGTGTCATAGAGAAATGGGAGAGAAAGAGGAGCAGATTGGTCCATGTGCTGTGGAAAGAGGTGGAACTGAAGAAGTAAAGGTGTGGAGGAACAGGCTGATGTGTGGCCTGCATGCCACCTGGGACCATGGTGATGTCAGGGCCTGGCTTACTATGGAGGGCCATGTCAGGATCCGCAGTCCTACAGCAGCCAGGGTCTAGGTTGATGTCCATGGCTTCAATTACCACTGGAGACCAAGCAGATGCTCAGTGCCTAGACACCCACCTGAGCTCATGTTGGTGTCCGAGAGCCATGCTGCCACTGGGGCCAGGCTGATCTGAGTGGCCTGTGCTGCCACCCAGGGTGATGGTGAGGTCTGGAGCCAGGCTGCTGCTAAGGGCTATAGCTGGGTCTGTGATCCTGCTGCAGCTGGGGTCTGTGCTGATATCCATGGCCCAAGATACCACAGTGAACCATAGGAATCATGCATGTTGAAACACAAGGGCTGTACTGAGCACTATGCTGGCTCTGCCCCTCACTGGCCACTGTGGCAGAAGAGGCTGTTCCTGCCCTTCACTTGGGAGGGATGGCCTCACTCCTCACCACAGGAGGGGTATGGGTGTAGAAGAGCGGACTCCTCCCCTTGCCTGGGACAGCACCAGTGGCCTGTGTTGTAAGGAGTCAACTTGTTTCCCAGCCACCCGATAATTTAGACCCAAAATAATCACACAGAAACTGTTTTAATTAAATCACTGCTTGGCCCATCAGCTCTAGCTCCTTATTGGTCCTTATTAATCCTCTTACATATTAATTTAACCCATTTCTATTAAGCTGTGTATCACCACATGGCTGTGGGTTTACCGGCTAAAGTTCCAGCATCTGTCTCCAGTGGGGCTACATGGCTTCTCTAAACTCTGCCATCCTTCTCCCAGAATTCAGTTTAGTTTTTTCCTGCTTAGCTCTATTCTTTTGCCTTATCACAGGTCAAGACAGTTTATTTATTAACCAATGGTATTCACAGCATACAGAGGGGAATCCCACATCACCTCCCCTTTTTTGTTTAAATTAGAAGGAAGGTTTTTAACTTTAACATAGAAAAATTACATATAACAAGATGGTATCAAGCAAGAATTATAGTTACAATATTTATATCTACTTTATCTTTTATCACAATCTGCTTCTAAAGACAAATATTTGTCAGAGAGAAGTCTCTCATTTTCCTTTGGTATGGTCTTGAATAAGTCTAATTTGTTCCACTAATTTCTGTCTTCTCATCTTTCTCTCCTCGTCAGTAGAGTTATGAGATGAACTGACCTAAGAGTCACTGCTATTTTGAGACAGGTCTCACGATGTAGCCTTGGCTGGCCCAGAACTCACTGTGTAGACCAGACTGGCCGTGAACTCATAGAGATCCACCTGCCTCAGTCTCGGTCTCCTAAGTGCAGGAATGAAAAGCATGCACCACCACCCTTGGCCCTAACCTTAGACTTTGGCAACTGTTTCCTTAGATTTCGGAGGCTCCACTTCTAAGATTTCGGAGGTTCTGCTTCTACCTATGTTTGAGTACTTCTTTAGTACACAGATTAGATTGGTTAAAGAGACAGAATAATAGTTTGCACAATTATACTCACCCTAAGAATCAGAGGATTGCCCTTCCCCTTATTTTCCTCTGTATTTTCCAACAGTTAATAACCTAGCTTATCCATGTTGCTGGACCCACATCCATCTGCTCACTACTCAAATCCAATACTTTGGAGCCAATATTTTTTTAAAGATTTATTTATTTATTTATTTATACAGTATCCTGCCTGTAGGCCAGAAGAGGGTACCAGATCTCATTATAGGTGGTTTATTTGAGCCACCATGTAGTTGCTGGGAATTGAATTCAGGACCTCTGGAAGAGCAGTCAGTGCTCTTAACCGCTGAGCTATCTCCTCAGCACCGGGAGCCAATATTTTGTGAAAAAGAAATACACATCCAAGGGTCAGCCCTGATAAATGGAGGGGGCAATTCTCCCCAAATCTTCACAGTTATGGATAACCAGACACAGAAGACCTTTGGTAGGAAGCACAAGGAGGCACCTGGGAATGGGTAAGAGGCCTCCATCCTGAGTGCAGCCTTTGTTTTTTTTTTTTTTTTTGCTATGGTTATCTCCGTTTCTTCGTTTGCATGTTACCTGAGCCATGGCCTGTTCTCTTTTTGTTGTTTAATTTTATTTTAATGAGGGTGTCTTATCTTCTAGAACTGGAGTTACAGACAATTGTAAGTTGCCATGTGGGTACTGGGAATTGAACCCAGGTCCTTTGGAAGAATAGCCAGTGATCTTAACCACTGAGCCATCTCTCCAGCACTTACCTCCTGATTTCTAAAAACAAAACAAAACACACACACAACCCAAAACAAAAACATTTGTTTTCTTCAAGTTAACCTTCACAGCAATTTACATGCTTTGTGTTTTATTGCAAAAGACTAAGGAATAAGGATAGTGTCAGACACTCTTAAGTCACCAGATATTCTGGGTTCTGTAGGTTTCAATTTTTTGTTTTGAGACAGGAGCTCGCTTAGTAGACCAAGCTGACCTAGCACTCAGATCAGCCTGCTTCTGCCTCCTAAGCACGGGGATTAAAGTTTGCCTTTCCACCCTTCTCGAGTTGCGGGGGTGGGGGAGGTTTCGTGCAGCCTTTTAGGGAGGGCTGACTCATTTATTCTCTTGGCAATCAAGATTTTCCACACAACCGGTCTAATTTAATTCCTCAGACGAGATGTTGCCGCTTTTCCCAGCAGGAGGAAGAAAAGTCGGCGAAGTATTTCCCTGCAACGGCGGAAGTACGACCCGGAACCACTTCCCCCAGTGCGGACCAATCAGTGCTTTTTTATGGCAGCCGATTTAGTCCCGGAGTCCTGCCAAAGGGAAGAACATTTTGATTGGTGGCTCAGCCGGGTGCGCAGAGGCTCACGGGAGTCAAGACCCGCTGCTTCGCCATGACTGCCCAGAAGACCTGTCTGTCATCCGAGCCGCTCCTCTGGTCACGCCTCTTCCGCCGCCAGGCAGCGACGCCGCGGGGGCCGGGCGGCTCAGCTAGGCCCAGGCTTGTGCGGCTGAGAGGCGCGGGGTCGCGCGGGGCGGGCCTGGGAGGGGAGCGGCCGCGGGGGCGGGGCCGGGGCGGGGCCGGAGGAGGAGGCGGAAGCAGTGAGCGAGCTGGAGCCGGAGTCGCATCGAAGCTGCGTCCGGGCCGGCGGAGCGGCGGCGGCGGGGTTGGCCGGGGCGAAGGGGCGCTGGAGCCTGGGCGGGCGGGCAGAGGGCCGGGGGGGCGCGGCCCGGGTGTGGGTGACGGGCGTGCCGGAGGGATGCGAGCCGGGGCTGCGGGGCGGGGCGGGCGGCGGCGGCCGCGGGAGCGGCGCCGGAGGCGGGCGGCTGCATGAGGCGCGGGGCCGGCGGCCGCGGGAGGGCGGCGCGGCCGGCGGCCCGGTCGCTCCCGCTGCAGCTGCTGGCCGGCGCGCTGAGCCCTGACAGCTGGGCCTCGGCCGCTCTCGTCTCGGCCGCGTCCCGGGCCGCCGCTGGTGACCATTCGTCGCGCCGCCGGAGGCTTCACCCGCGCCCTCCCTCAGGACGCTCCCGCGGAGCTCGGGGGCCTTCGCCCCGGACCCGGAGGCCGCGCTGCGCGGGCCGGCGGCGAGGCCGGAAGATGGCCTGGGTGCTCAAGATGGACGAGGTGATCGAGTCCGGGCTGGTGCACGACTTCGACTCCAGCCTGTCGGGCATCGGGCAGGAGCTGGGCGCCGGCGCCTACAGCATGAGGTAAGGGGCGCTGCTGCCTCCGCCCGCCGGGGCCTGCGCCGCGGGCTCGGGGTCCTGCCGCGTGCTCCCGTGGCTGCCGAGCGGCTGGCGGGGACCCGGCGCTCCGGCCCGGGGAAGCCGCTCTAGCCGATGAGCCTGGGGGAGAGGGAAGAGGTGCTTCCTCTCCATTTGATTTACGAGTCTTTTTAGTTGCGATCGGCTGTACAAAAAGGCAGCGCTTGGGACGGGGAAACGCGGCAGCCATTCCTGCCGTGTCTGCCGGGGTGGCCTTGGCGTTTCAGCCGCTAGCCGTTCTGATAGTGAGTTACGTCGCGGGTGAAAGTAGCCCCGAGGGCTGGTGAGCGCGCTCTCTCGCCGTCTAGTCTCCTGATTGTGTGGCAGCGAAGCTGGGCCCTCAACTCTCGGTTTCTTTCTTCTCAGAGTGACTCTCCTCGGGCTGTTTCCACTTGTCGAGGGCTTTAAGGTTGTGCCCCAAACAATAGTTTAGTCCCTGCTGCCTGCTCCAGCAGCTGTTCCATTTCGTATAATCGGGAGAAGCTGAAGCAGAGAGGAGTATGTCTGCCCCTTATCCCGAAAGAGTGGAAGCCCTTTGTTTTGATATGGGAGTATGACTTGTGTAGGGTATGGTTTAGCCAGTGAAGGGAAAAACGGAGTGGTCTTTGAAACTGATGTGAAGGAAGCGTAGCTGTCTGTTTTCAGCAAATGCCTGCTGTGTGCGGTGCAGGGCAACTCCGCTGCCTCCTAGGGGATGACGGGAGCCTTAATACCCCAGGAGGAATGACCTGGGTCGGAACTGGACTGGAGAAGTCCCAGCTCATCCCTGAAGCAGTCCGGCTTGGCTCTGCCCCACGCAGAGGACTCTCAGAACAGCGGGGAGGGTTCTTGGCCCGTGGAAAGCAGCGGGGGAAGGCATGCTAAACTGAGAGCTAAGTCTCGCTCGCATCTGACCCTGATTTGGTCTCTGCTAAACTTGGCACTTCCTTTCTCTCCAGTTGTGTAACTTGAGGGCCTTAGATGAGGTGGACTGTGTTCTAGAACAGCTGTCTTGGTTGTTGAGGAAATTGAGCTACCGAAAGTCGCGGGCTCACCCCGCTGTAGAGGAGGCTTCCCTCTGGAAACCCTCCTGGAGTGAGTGCCCTTGTCCACTTGAGAGCTTAGGAACGGAGCCGAGCTGCAAAGCTTGCTTTTTGGTAGTTTCTAGAGCCTGACTTTTTCCTAGGGTCTTCTGTGAACTGTACTTGTGGTTTGTTTGTTTGTTTTGTTTTTGGTGATTCTGCCAACTGGCTAACTTGTGTTTAGGGTTATTTCGCTGAAGAGAAAATTAATTCTTAGTGATATCCATCCCTTGACCTTACTCTTGAAATTATGCCGGCGTCTTTGTAGTTTTCTGTAATGATACTATTCTTTGGGAAAACCTTTCCCCTCAGTGTCATTTAATCTAAAGTTTCCAGTATCTCTGACAGTAAATAGCAGTTTCTGAGGGGGTCTTGTTTATTTATTCACATTCAACTGGGTTCTGCGAAATCAGAAAGAGTTTACATCTTGTGCCTTCAAGACCCTTAGTTTAAAATGTTCGCATATAAGACATTGTGAAATTGAGCTGAGAAGGAGAAAGTCTGAGGGACGTTTGTCTTCCATAGGCCTCTCCGTGGTTTGCTGTCTCTCCCCATTTTCCCTGAATCTTGGAGCAGCCTGCTTGTTCTGCATAGAAATCTGATAGGAAGCAAGCCTTACCTTTCTGTTACTTGTTCACACCTGTTAAGCTCAAAAAGTAAGCCTCAGGTGGTGGCTCACGTCTGTAATTTCAGCACTTGGGATGCCGAGGCAGGAAGATCATCTGAGTTTGAGTCCTGTCTGGGTACATATTCATATTCTCTCTCTCTCTCTCTCTCTCTCTCTCTCTCTCTCTCTCTCTCTCTCCCTCCCTCTCTCTCTCTCTTCATATTCTCTCTCTCCTCTCTCCTCTCTCTCTCTCTCTCTCACACACACACACACACACATCAGCATACACCCCACACCACACACACCATACACATACACGCATAGCTTAAGAAACATCTGAACTTACTGGAAAACTCTTGATAAAAATTTTGTTTGGGCTGCAGAGATGGCTCAGCATTTGCCGCCAAGCTTGTGAACATGCATTCTAGCTCTAGAACACACGTGATAGAAGGAAAAAACAGACTTCTGCAAGTTTCCTTGTGCTATTTTTTTTAAAGTGTAAGCCATTTTTATTTTGCTCAAACTGTATTTGTGGATGTCTTAAATTCATTCTGTCTCTAACTTCATGGCTCTGGGAATTGAACCAAAGGCCTTGAATTTACTAGGTAAATTTTTTTTTCTTCAAATTTTTTTCTTTTTGAGACAAAAATCTCACTATGTTGTCCAGGCTGTCCTGAAGCTCACTATGTACCCTAGATTTGCTTTCAATAGACTCCTTAATGCTGGGATTATAGGAATAGTCACTGTAACTAGTTTAGGCGAGGTATTAAAACCTTTCGTTTCTCCTCCACATTCATTCATTCATTCATTTTGGGAAATTTTCATTTATCCCAGAATGGCCTTGAACTGAGTAGCTAAGGATGATTTTGAACTTCTGGTCTTCCTTGCCTCCACTTCCAGAGTGCTTGGATTATAGGTGTGAACCACTTCCTGGTCTATGTGTTGCTGGGATTGGACCAAGGTCTTTGTGTAGCTTGACTCTACCAGTTGAGATGTATCTTCTGCCCTTTCAACCTTTTTTCGACTATTTTTTTCTTTTTCTTTTTTTTTTTTAAGGCTGTTTTGGAGTTTACAGTGTAACTCAGGCTGGCCTCAAACTGGAGATCTGCTTATGCCTTCCTAATACTGCAATATTATTCTTTATACTTTCTCTGTCTCTCTCTTTCTCTCTCTCTTTATTTCTTTTTTTCCTCTTTCTTTCCAGAGTTTCTCTGTGTAGCCCTGGCTGTCTTAGAACTCTCTTTGTAGACCAGGCTGGCCTCATACTCACAGAGATCAGACTGCCTCTGGGATTAAAGGAATGTGCCACCACATCTGATTGCAATTTTATTCTTTTTTTCTTTATTTTTTCCTTTTTCCCCCCCTTCTTTTTGCAATTTTATTCTTAAAATGTGTTTTAGGGGATTGTTTCCACAGCTCTTGTGAACAGTAACTGGAAAGAATTGGAGAATTGATCTTTAGATCTTAGATTTTGCCAGGCAGTAGTAGCACATGCCTTTAATCCCAGCACTCAGGAGACAGAGACAGGCAGATCTCTGTGAGTTTGAGACTAGCCTGGTCTGCAGAGCGAGTTCTAGGACAGCCAGGGCTGATGTAGAAACAAATACTCAAAAGCTGAAGCCAGTCATGGCACACACTGAAATCCTAGTATTGAGAAGTGGAGACAGGAGGATTGGTTGTTCAGGACCATCCCTGGCTACTTTTTAGTGAATTTGAGGCTATCCTGAGTTACATGAGACTGCCTGTCAAGCAGAAAAAAAAAGGGGGCGGGGCACTGGAGAGATGGCTTAGTGGTTAAGAGCATTGGCTGCTAATTTCAGAAGACCTAGGTTCAATTCCCAGCACCCACATGGCAACTTACAACTGTCTGTAAGTCTAGTTCCAGGGGATCCAACACCCTAACAGAGACATGCAGGCAAACAACAATGTACATTAAAAACAAATTAAAAACAAATACTTTTTTTTTATTTTTTTGGATTTTTCGAGACAGGGTTTCTCTTTCTCTGTAGCTTTTGGTTCCTGTCCTGGAACTAGCTCTTGTAGACCAGGCTGGCCTCGAACTCACAGAGATCCACCTGCCTCTGCCTCTCGAGTGCTGCGATTAAAGGCGTGTGCCACCACCGCCCGGCAACAAATTACTTTTTAAAGATTTATTTATTTATTATGTGCACAACATTCTACTTGCATATACGCTGCAGGCCAGAAGCCAGTTATGGATGGTTGTGAGTCACCATGAGGTTGCTGGGAATTGAACTCAGGACCTCTGGAAGAGCAGCCAGTGCTCTTAACCACTGAGTCATCTCTCCAGCCCTCAGATTATTATTATTATTTATTTTTTTTTTGACTTTCGGGACAGGGTTTCTCCATAGCTTTTTGGTTCCTGTCCTGGAACTAGCTCTTGTAGACCAGGCTGGCCTCGAACTCACAGAGATCCGCCTGCCTCTGCCTCCCGAGTGCTGGGATTAAAGGTGTGCGCCACCACCGCCCGGCTTCAATTTTTTTTTTAAAAACACAAAAATGTTTTGTAAAATTCACCTAGAATGAATTCTAGATTTGAGGTTTTAGCTCTTTTCAATGAGAACATTTGCAAAATTGTTTGCACATGTAATTTTTTCAGACATATGGGAATATTGAGATTATTTTAGTTGTGTTTGACTCATGATTCTAGCTGAGTCTTAACTTCATGCTACTTAGTAGTTAGTAACCTCCTACCCTGCTCCTGCTCACCACCCCCACGCTTTCCTAGATGACTTCCCGGCCTCAGAATGCTTCTGTGTCCAGCTGGCTCCCTTACTTGATATTGGGAGGTCAAAGCACATCTGCACACACACAAGACTTGTGGGTTGTCTGAGTGTGCTTGGGCATGGGTGACAGTCTTTCTCTTGGTTTGGTCACTTGGACTTCTTGAGACAGTGAATTGAAATTTGCTCAGCCTTTGTGTCTTCAGATGTTGCTCCCAGATGCCGTCTCTATAAACTAGGTGGTAATCTGCAGTCTTGGCCAGGTGGGGCGCACACCTTTAATTGCAAGCACTCAGGAGACTGAGGCAGGCAGATCTCTGAGAGGCCAGCCTGATCTACATAGTGAGTTCCATTATAGCCAGAGCTACATGGTGAGACCCTGTCTCAGTGTTCCCTCAACAACAACAAGAAGAAGCCTTTGCAGTCTTTTTCCTCTCTCCATTTCTACTTCCCCCTTTCTGCCGTCTTTTGGATAGCTTCTTCCTCCCATTCCATTCCCCTAACTTTCCAGTCACAGTCAGATCTGATGTTCAGCCACAGTTCTTAATTTCCTGTTCTGGGAATTCTATGCGTTTGTTCTCCTTGAAAGTCTCTGTTCCCTGAGTTTTATTTCTTCAAACTAGGTAAGCATGATTTCCGAATTTGGGTCTGATAATTCTAGTGTTTGAAGTCTAAATCATTTCTGTATCCAGTCAGGAAAATGGAAACCACTGAGTTGTTTCTGGCGGAGAGCTTAGTGAAACCTTCCACAGCAGAGGTGATGAGAGGGCTGGGGAAAGGGGCTCTGACACCCTTAGCTCCTGGCTCAGCACCTCGCTCTCAAAAGCCTGTGTGTTGACTACTTGTACATGCCTTTCCCTGCCCCACTTTGAAACTCCCACAAGTGCTTCTCTTTGGCCCAAACTAACAAGATTGCACTTAGCTAGAAGTCTCCTATGAGGGTTGTGAGGGCTCTGTCCTCTGCAGAAGAGACAGAAGAGCTGGGTACTGCAAACAGGAGTCTGGGACTGGGTGTTAAACCATCTGTTGTTTTTGCTTTGGGTTCTTATTCCTAGAGTCTTGTTTGTCCTTCTGTGCTTGGTTATTTTTGAGTCTTGGCATTGTGGAATTACATGGAACAATTTGATGCCTGTGGCTTTTCACTAACTTGTCAAACTCTGGGAAGCCTTCCTAACCTGGCTAGGGGCACCTTAAGTCCACATTTAGCTGTTTCCTGGATTATCCGGAGAAATGAATGTGGCAGGCATCCTTGCAGAAGCTTGCTCTACTTCATCCATGCTCTTAACTCTTTCCTGTCCAGTTCATTTGGGGGTAGGGGGAGTATTCTAGACCCACAATGTAGCCAAAATAATGACAGCTCTGTGATTCTATCTTCAAGCTGGAAAGGGCATCTTTTGGTAAAAACTGTTTTGCATTCCAGGTTTGCTCAGTTTTTGAACTTTGCTTATATTTCAGCCTATTTCCTTACAAGATAGTTCTCTCTCTCTCTCTCTCTCTCTCTCTCTCTCTCTCTCTCTCTCTCTCTCTCTCTCTCTCTCGTTGTTTTGTTTTTTGAGACAGGATTTCTCTGTAGCTTTAGAACCTGTCCTGGAACTTGCTCTCTGAATCAGGCAGGACTCTAACTTAAGAGATCTGCCTGTCTCTGCCTCCAAGTGCTAGGATTAAAGGCATGCGCCACCACAGCCCAACTGATAGTTAGCTTTTAAGTACTTGTTAGAAGAATGTATTTTGGGGCTGGAGAGAAAGCTTTGGGGATTTTGCAGACAACAACCAGGGTTTAGTTTCCCAACACCTGCACTGTGACTTACAACCACCTACTGAAGATTTAGAGGATCTAGTGCTCTCTTCTGGCTTCCTTGGGCTCCTGCGTCCATGTGGGGCACATAAAATTCATGTATGTGCACGTGTACATGCACATTAAATATTTTTTTTTTTAAATAAAAGAATATATGTGGTTTTCACTGTGTAGCCCTGGCTTCCCTGGATCAGGCTGGCCTCAAGCTTAAAAATTTACCTGTCTTTGCCACCCAAGTGCTGGAATTAAAGGTGTGCGCCACTACTTCCCAACTATATATGTGATATTATAGAGTGTGCGCCATGACTTTCTGACTTCATATGTGATATTAAAGCCCTCCCTGCTTTGCTGGCCTGGAACGCTCAGTAGTTTTGGACTTGAACATCTGCTTCATGTGTTTGATTTCTTGTTTGAGTGGGGCAGAGCTGGCGTATAGACTGTTTTGTCAATTCAGGCCTCCGTGTTGTTATTTTCATCTTGGTTTTATCTTATCTTTTGAATTTTGAAAAATTTATTATATTTTATTACTGTGTGTGTGAGTGCATATCTACATATGCATTCCATACACACATGAAAGTCAAAGGACAGCTTGTTGGGGTTGGTCATGTGGGTCCTGGGGACTGAACTGGTCACCAGGCTTATGTGGCAAGGGCCTTTCCTGGATGAGTCATTTAGCCAGCCCTTTGTCTTTTGAATTCTTTAGAATTTCACCTTCCAAATATGCTTTCATTACTTACTTACTACTTCCTCACTAAGAAGTCATCAAATTTTAACTTGTATTTGAAAACCACCCCGTCACTATAGTTGTATTCAAAGCTATGAAAGCGGATACAACACTCAGCACATGCTGGGTCCAGCCATCCTCCTGGAAAGCAGCTGAACTGCTAGATATTTAGGGAGCCTGACAGTTCTTCAAAAGGTCAGTTTATCAAGTTTCTAGCGCTTATCTTTTCTTCTCCCCTCCCCTCCCTTGATATAAGGTCTTATACAGCTCATGCTTGAGCTCAAACTCACTCTGTTGTCACCAAGTCTGGCCTTGAATTTCTGATGCCTCTAGTGCTGGGGTTACAGGTGTAGAACACCACACCCAGTATGTTTTGTAAGGCAGTCTCCTGTGGCCAAGCTGGTTTTCATTTCCACATGTAACTAAGGATAACTTTGAACTCCTGACCCTGCCTCTGTAGGGATGGCAGGCATGCACACCTGACCAGCTTTGTTAAGGTTTTAAAGTAAGAACTTCAGTGCTAAATGTATAAATTGTTCAGCTTTTTTTTTTTTTTTTTGGTTTTTCTAGACAGGGTTTCTCTGTGGCTTTGGAGCCTATCCTGGAACTAGCTCAGTAGACCAGGCTGGTCTCGAACTCACAGAGATCCGCCTGCCTCTGCCTCCCGAGTGCTGGGATTAAAGGCCTGCGCCACCACCTCCCGGCTTTTGTGCATTTTGTGTCTATTCAGTAGATACATTGTAGGATCAGATCTGTTCTAGCATCCATGTATCTTCCATTAAAAAATGTTCCACTTGTGCCAGGCAGTGGTGGCGCACACCTTTAATCCTAGCACTCGGGAGGCAGAGGCAGGCGAATCTCTGAGTTCAAGGCCAGACCGGTCTACAAAAGCGAGTTCCAAGACAGCCAGAAATGTTTCACAGAGAAACCTTGTCTCAAAAAACAAAACAAAACAAAAGTTCCACTTGTCAGTTTTAAAAAATGAAATTTACTTATTTTTTTCAATTTAATAATTCTGTCCTGGGCTGAAGAGATGGCTCTTTCAGAGGACCGAAGTTCCATTTCTAGAATTTACATGGTGGCTTACAACCACCTCTAACTCCAGTTCCTGGGTATCTGATGCCCTCTTCTGGCCTCTGTGGGCACCAGACATGCACACAGTACACAACTATCATGTAAGCAGAACACCCATACACATAAAATAAAAAAAAATAAATTTAAAAAGAGTCTGTCTTTAATACTCAAAAGACTCTCCATTTGTGAGATTACAAAAATTGAGTATTAGCAGTTCTATATGACTTAACATAGGAAATCTTAAATTATTAAGTGTTTTATTGATTCAGCAAATATGACTCCTTTGTATTAGATAACAGTGAGTAAACAATTTTGGGTGTGATTCTGCTAGGGAGGGCACAAACTTATCAGATCTCTGTTTTAGCAAGAGTCAGGCCGGAGTGCTTACAAGTCTCTTGTTATGTAGTTAAATGAAATAAGCTGCTTGGACATCCTATAGAAGAGCAGAGCCAGTCCTGAGTTCAATTCTCAGCAACCACATGGTGGCTCACAACCGTCCATAATTGGCTTCTGGCCTGCAGCGTACATGCAAGTAGAATGTTGTGCACTTAATAAATAAATAAATCTTTAAAAAGTAATTTATTTTTAATTTTATGTGCATTAGTATTTGCCTGCATGTCTCTGTTAGGGTGTTAGATCCCCTGGAACTGGACTTACAGACAGTTGTAAGTTGCCATGTGGGTGCTGGGAATTGAACCTAGGTCAGCTGAGATTACAATAATAAGAGATTTCTTTTTTTTTTAAAGATTTATTTATTTATTATTCTGTCTGCATGTATACCTGCACACCAGAAGAGGGCGGCACTAGATCTTACAGATGATTGTGAGCCACCACGTGGAAGAACAGTCAGTGCTCCTAACCTCTGAGCCATCTTCCCAACTCAATAGGAGATTTCTTTTTGAGGGGGAAAATGTTCTAGAATTGGGTACTGGTAATGGTTGCATGACTCTATTAGTATGTACCAAAAGTAATGGAATCGTATACTGTTAAAAGATGACTATCACTACTCAGTGATGCTGCTAAACACAGAGCCTGCTGTGCCCCCAAAGTGGACAGTCCCAGAAGACCCTAGAGACAGGTTACTCCTGGGAGAAAAGTAGCCAGTTGGCTGTCGAAGTCATTGTTTTGGACTAGATGAAAGGCTTTATGTTCTCAGCTGTAGCAGGCTTGTTGGCAGCATTTATTAAGCACCATTTTATTCCGTGCTTCTTTGTGGTTCCATGATACTGTGCGGCCTGTCTTTAGCAGCGGTCTTAGTTTCTGCTTTAAAAACAGGTAGGTGGGCACTCTGGATTTGCTTTTTTCCTTTTTAAATAAAGGTAATCTGGGGTTTAATATTTTTTATTTGATTCGGATAGGGTGTCATGTGGCCTAGGTTCAGCCATCTGAGCTATATTCCTAGCCAGAGTTTACTGTTCTTTTTATTGATTTTGAGAGGGTCTCACTATGTAACTCTTGCAAGCCAAACCAGGCTGGACTTGAACTCACAGAGATCCACCTGCCTCTGCCTCCTGGATACTGGAAGTAAAGGCCTGTACCACCATACCTGGCAAGTTTACAGATTTTTAAAAGAAAAATTCCAGATGATTTTTGTTGTTTGTGGTGGTGTTGGGCATTATTAAGCCTAGGGCCCTTGTGTGGTCTGCAAGTATCCTCCACTGAGCTTTAGCTATTACTTTAGAGTGCCGCACGCGCTCTATGCGCTAGAACCCAGTTCCCGAGCTTCGGGCAAGGGGCTGGAGGTTGAGACTACAGACGCAAAGACAGACCTACACGCAGATCTTACACTGATACCAAAGCCCCAAGAATGCTCTCTTTATTGTATCAGGGGCAGATTATATAGAGAGAGCCACGCCCCAGCCAAACCCACCAGAAACCACTCTCCTGCGGTCAGGAACTCCTGAAGGTCTCGTGCTCAGAGCAGCTGTAGACACTCAAATCAGGGGAAAACAAGTTGTTACAAGAAATTCAGGATCTGGGGTCTCACTGCTCCCAACATTAGAGTGTTCCTCATGTGCTCTCATTAGAAAAATGGGAGACTTATAATATCTTTTAGATGAAACAGATTAGCATTAATAGTGGTTTTACTCTACAAAACATTTCTTGTTTTTTCCATTTTGGGGTAGTGGTGGTGGTATGGTTCCAAGGCATGCACCACACCCACCCAGGCTCTTATCTTATTTTCTTTTTTGTTTTGTTTTGGTTTTTTCGAGGTGTAGTTTTCTACTCCTAGCTGTCCAGTCCTAGCTGTCCAGGATGGCCTTGAACTCACAGAGATCTCCGGCCTCTCCCAAGTGCTGGGATCAAAGGCACCACCACCCTCCAGTTTATCTTACATTTTAAATAAAATAATTCATTGACTGCCTAGCTTATGCAAAGCTTTGGGTTCCATCTTGAACACTGAATGAATGGTAATGACCCCTGAGTTATGTTTATGTATGATATCTGAAACACAAAGAAAGGTCAGTTTTAATATTTTGTTTTTCAGTGATGTGTTAGCCTTGCCCATTTTCAAGCAAGAAGATTCCAGCCTTTCCTTGGATGGTGAGGCCAAGCACCCCCCCTTTCAGTATGTGATGTGTGCTGCAACTTCGCCAGCCGTGAAACTGCATGACGAGACTCTCACTTACTTGAACCAAGGTTAGTATGGGTTGTCATATATAGCATGTAAAAATCTACAAAAATTTTAAAGATGTTTTGGTATTGTAACTTACAGGACTGTTAATAATTAAAAATTAGGTTCTGAAATTATAAAGCTTAATCTCATTTTCTGTGAGCCAACAGTGTTGTACAGGAACAGTCCTTTCATGGACATTGTGGTTCTTTATCTGCCAGTGGAAAAAGTGGAATTTTTTGTTTTGTTTTTGTTTTTTGAGACAGGGTTTCTCTGTATAAATAGCCCTGGCTGTCATGGAACTCACTCTGTAGACCAGGCTGGCCTCTAACTCACAGAGATCCACCTGCCCCTGTCTCCCGAATGCTGGGATTCAAAGGCGTGTGCCACCACCTCCCAGTTTTTTGTTTTTTTGTTTTAGTTTTTTTGAGACAGGGTTTCTCTTTGTAGCCCTGGCTGCCCTGGAACTTGCTTTATGAACCAGGCTGGCCTCGAACTCTGAGATACAACTTCCTCTGCCTTCCCGGTGCTGGGATTAAAGGTTTGCTCCACCACTGCCTGGCCACTAAATGGAATCTTTACCTCATTAAACAATAGGTTTTAGGCTTTATATTTATGACTAATATCACAAAATGTAGATGGGAACTGGGCCTGGTGACACTTGGGAGGCAGAGGCAGGCAGATCTCGAATTTGAAGCCCCTCTCATCTATACAATAAGACCGTTTCCAAAAAAAAAAAAAAAGAGTGGAAGAATAGCTTGTAATTTCCCTTGTTAGGGAGTTTAGAATCATGAGGCTCTTTACCTTAACAATCCCATGTGTGGTCTCCTACTTTGCTTTTAATATATAGTACTTACTTGGGGTTCACTTATTGGAAATTTAACTTTCAAATAATTTTACTTAGTAATTTGTTGGGACATGAAATTTTCAAAAGAAACAGCATGAAGGCAAGGATGTTCATTTTAATCTTATTTTATTCTGTTAGTTGACTGGTGTTTGGGATGGAATCCTGAGATTTGTTTAGGTACTGAGGAAAAACATGATTATTTCTTGACTATTTTAGTAAGAGGTACTTTGTTGTTGGAATGCTTGGGATCCAGCCTAGGGCTGTAGGTGTAAGACAAGTTCTACACTCTACAGCAGGCCCACCTAGAACAGGACCTTGCTCCATGAGAAAGTTCTGAATGCATCGGGAAAAGTCCTGACCAGTACTTGACTTCCATACAAGGGAATGGTTTCAGAGTTGCAGGGAGATTGAGAGTGAGGCACATTTGGGGCAGGACCCAAGAACTTCTCTTTTCTCTTTCTCATGCCCTCCCTATCTTCCCCTTCCCTCCTCTCCTCTTTTCCCTTCTGAGACAAGATCTCTGACTGGCCTGGAACTCAAAGAGTCTACCTGCTGCCAAGTACTGAGGTTAAAGGTGTGTGCTGCTACACTACCAGGAACTTGTATTCCTGGTAAATTGAGGTGAAGCTGCTACTGGCTTGGGGACCACAGGTGCCCCTCTCTTTTGAGACAGGGTCTCACTGTATATTTCTTGGAACTTACTGTGTAGACCTGGCTGGCATTGAAATCACAGAACTCTGCCTGCCTCTGCCTCAGTTGCTGGGATTAAAACTGTGTGCCACCATGTCCCTCACAGTTCATTATTTTTTTTTTAAACTTTAAATATTTGGGGAAATAAGTGGACTTTCCCTGACTCCTGTTTATCTGTCTTTCTATTTCTGCATTGCTGGGGATCAAACGCTGGCTTCATGCATGCAGGGCAGGTGTTCCACTGCTGAGCTCCCCATTTCCACCTGTTGAAGGACAGCATTCAGAGGAGAGTTGGCAGGTATCCAGGAGCTGATGCTGTGATTGGTTATTTACTGGGAGCTCCCCTTAGGCTTGTGCTCACCTGCCTTTTGGAGCTATTTTTAGGCCTGCACCATTGGGTAATGAGAAGAAAAAAGAAAGAGGAAACTTTAGGTAACTTAGGTAGCAGAAATTGGAACAAGAATTCTTAGCTGGGTGGGAGGAGTTGTGTTTTCAAACTATAGGAGTACAGAGTTTTAAAACTGCAACTTTGTGTTTGGGCAGTTATGTCTGAGTAGCTGTCTATAAGAAGAGTTAGGTCCCTGATTTTGATCTTGGAGTAGAAACTAGTCCAGCCTAGAGTAACCAGTTCTCCTTTGAGCCGGGTCTGACTAGGTTCAATCACCTTTTGCCAGGGAGCTTAGTCTTCAGAAAGGAAATCCATGAGACCTGATCTGCCTTCCTGCATTCTGGGGTTAGTTCCTCGTAGCCACTGGAGTATCACCTCATTCTGCAAGCAAAAAGAACCTTGGAAAGATGATTTTGTCCACTCAAATACTCTTCATTTGGAGCTGAATTCTATTCGGAGAATATTCTGCTATGAATGCTAATTAACCAATATTAGCTACTTTGCAAATAGGTTTTAGGCTCTAGGAAATAATAGCACGTTTATTGACTTAAAATTATATTAAAATATTGTACACTCTAGAAAAATATGTTTTTAGTTACTTTTATTCCACAGTGCATTTCCTTTTGTTTAATTTTGGTACTAAAAGTCATGGCTGTAGAAATAGAGGATAGAACATGAGTAGCCCTGCCGCTAAGAATATTTGCTGCTCTTTTTCTGACATAGGGTCTCACCTGTGGTCCTGACTTACCTGGAACTCACTGTATAGATCAGGCTGGCTCAAAATTCACAGAAATCTGCCTGCCCCTGTCTTCCACATGCTGGACTTTGCAGCCTTAAAAACACTTGATACTCTTGCAGAGGAAGGACCTGAGTTTACTTCCCAGTATCCACACACCTGCTACAACAATTCATAATTCCAGTTCCAGGGATCTGTTGTAGTCTTTCTCCTCTTTGGATACCAGCAAATGAGTAAACAGAACACTCGTGCACATTAAAGAAAAATAAATTAATTTTTTTATATGCTTAAACTCAGCTACATGGA
This sequence comes from Microtus pennsylvanicus, assembly GCF_037038515.1. Classification (NCBI taxonomy): domain Eukaryota; kingdom Metazoa; phylum Chordata; class Mammalia; order Rodentia; family Cricetidae; genus Microtus; species Microtus pennsylvanicus. The sequence goes on along the minus strand of NC_134581.1, from coordinate 10,326,215 downwards.
TGTAGTAGTACCAAAGAGATCCATAATAGTCCAGAATGGAATATAACAGAGATTTATTTATTTGGGGATAAACTCACAGTAAGGATAGCTATCTGCTGTCCTTTGTGCCCTGAGAACTGGAACCAAGTCCAGCAGAAAAGAGGGCTGCTCACACTTTTCATCAGCACTTAGATTATATAAGACCATGCCCAAAGTGGGCTAGTACCTTCAAGGCTATTGGCTGAAGGAGTTCCCACATCACATGGACATTGTCTTTGGAATCCATGTGAGAAAGGCCAGTTTAGAGGTAAGTAAGGCTATGGACTCAACCTAGCACTTAGCAGTTGTGTTTTCTTTCAGGGGTTTTTGTTTGTTTTTGTTTTGTTTTGTTTTGTTTTTTGAGACAGGGTTTCTCTGTGTAGCCTTGGCTGTCCTGGACTGTGCTCCTTGACCAGGCTGATCTTGAACTCAAATCAGCCCACCTCTACATCCCTGGTGCTGGGATTAAAGGTGTGCACCACCACACCTGACTAGCAGTTCTCAACCATGGCAGTTCTTTTGTGTTACTAAATCCCCAAAGAAGAAAAATACCACAGCGTGGAAGGCAAATTCAGAAGGTAGGGGCTGGGGAGATGGCTCAGTGTTTATGAACACATGCTAGAACGACTTAGAGCACTCTGTTTCGCTCATGGGTGCTGAATGACTTCTCTTGGTCTTCAGTGGGCATTCCCTGCCCCCTTTTCTTTTCTTCTTCTTCTTTTTTTAAGTTCACATGCCCTTTTGATTTGTTGGTGTTTACCATGGGGAATGTCAGGCATTTGTTGGTGGTTTTGTGAGTGCTTGAGTTGGACAGGCAGCCCTTTGAGGGTAACACAAGTTAAAATAGTCCCTCTCTTGTATTTCCCCCCTTTGATTAGTCACAAAATTGAGTCTAAAGATCTGCAATTTAACTTACTGACATGCATGTTGCTTTCTAGAGATACTATTTAGTCTGCCTTTGTATGAAATCATTCTTTGCCCACTTGACTTTTTGTTGTTGTTGTTATTGTTTGTTTGATTGATTTTTAAGACAGGGTTTCTCTGTGTAACAGTCCTGGCTATCCTGGAACTCGCTTTACAGACCAGGCTGGCCACAAACTTAGAGATCCGCCTGTCTCTGCCTCCCAAGTGCTGGAATTAAAGGCGAGTGCCACCTCCACGAGGCCTGCCCACTTGACTTTTTCAATTCAGTGTTTCATTATGTAGCTCGGGCTGGCCTGAAGCTCTCAGTCTTGCTTCACCCTGCCAGTGTTGACTTTTTATTCAACATTTTTCCCCTTTTTAAAAAATTTATTTATTTTTTAAAAAAAGAAAACTATCTTTTTTGCATTATACATACCAATCCAAGTTCGCACTCCTTCTCCTATTCAACATTTTTGAATAATCAGATAATTAAAACAAAACTTTTATTCCCTAAGTTCTGGTGAGGCTCAGTGTAATTTTATGTGTGTAATGATTTATTTTTTAAAAACTGCATCTATGCTTTTTTGAAAAATTGTTACTGTTTTCAAAATCAAGACTCATTGTTAAATATGTTGCAATCTGTGTCTTAGTTTAAAAATTTAAAACTTCTTGTCATATATGCTTTTATTAGTCTTTCAGTATGACGGACAAATTTAAGGAATAGTGTAAAAATTAAGGAATATTTCAGTAATGCACTATGCACACGTTGGGCGCCATTCTGTAGTAAGAGGAGCGGTGTGCTGTGTCTCAGCTCCTGGCTGCCCAGCTAGCTTAACCCTTGAAATAATGACACAGAAATTGTATTAATTAAATCACTGCCTGGCCATTAGCTCTAGCCTCTTATTGGCTAACTCTCACATCTTTATTCAACCCATTTCTAATAATCTATATGTCACCATGACGTCGTGGATTACTGGGAGAGATTCTAACCTTTTTCCGACTCAGGCCAGAGAGTCATGGTGTCTGCCACACTTCCCTTCTTCCCAGCATTCTGTTCTGTCTACTCCGCCCACTTAAAGGTTGCCCTATCAAAAAGCCAAGGCAGTCTCTTTATTCAACCAATGAAAGCAACACACAAACAGAAGAACCACCTACACCATTAAACTTTTTTTCCTCACCAGTTTTCAAGTGATTTGACTATATTGGTAACCTTGTGTTGATAATTCTATGATCTAGAGCAGTGGTTCTCAACCTTCCTATTACTGCGACCCTTTAATTTCATTTCTCATGTTGCAGTGACCCCCAACCATAAAATTGTTTCATTACTATTTAATAACTAATTTTGCTACTATTATGAGTTGTAACATAAATATCTGATATACAGGATATCTGATATTCGACCTCTGAGGAGGTCATGGCCTACACGTGGAGAACTGCTGGTCTAGTGTCTCCTTTGCATATTTTTCTATAGGCCCACAGGATTGGTAAGGTGTTGGTAGTTAAAATCTACAATTCAGCTGGCAGTTTATACCAAATTATAACGTCATTGTTATTAATAACAAGCCAGAAGTGGTATTTTTTTTTTAATTTGGGTACATTTAACTCTGTGTGCATGCATATGTGTGTCTTTGTAGGTAATGTGGATGTGAGTGCTATTGCCCCTGGAGCTAGAACAAGTTGAAAGCAACTGACATGGGTACAGGGAACCAAGCTCAGACCCTTTGGTAAAACAATAAGTGCTCTTAAACACTGAGCCATCTCTCTCCAGCTCCTCAGGCTTAATTTTTTGTAGTAGCTTATCCCTAATTTTCTAAGTGCTCTAGATCAGTGTGCAGAAATTGTGTGTGTGTGTATACAAATGACATAGTGGGCAAATGTGACTTAGATTTAGTAACACAGAGAGGCTTCCAGATCAAAATTGGTCTTGGTCCATACCAAAAAACTTTGTCCATGTTCACAATACCATTTATTGTCACCCCCACATTGGAAAACAACACAAAATAAATATACATCACTTGATGAGCGGATGAAATAATTTGGTCTGTTCTTGCAGTAGAATATTATCTGGCCATAGAAAGGAAAAACATTACATTAATTGAAAGAAGGCAACCTCCAAAACCCTACATATTATGTTTTTGCTTTTGTGAAATATCTGTAATATGCAAGTCCCTAAGATAGAAGGTGGATTAGTAATTGTCTGGAGGTTTAGGGGGATAGACAGGGGAGCATAGGAATTGATTACACTGGGTTTGGACCGTTTAAGATAATGAAGTGCTCTAAAATTGGTAGTAGTGATAGTTGTGCAGCTCTGAACATATTTGAAACCCCATGAATTATAGCTTAAAACGTGGATTTCATGCCTGGTGGTGGTGATACACAGCTTTAATCCCAGCACTTGGGATACAGAGGCAGGTGGATCTCTGTGAGTTCGAGGCTAGCCTGGTCTACAGAGTAAGTTCCAGGACAGCCAGGTCTAGACATAGAAACCCTGTCTCTAGTCAGGCAGTGGTGGCACAGGCCTTTAATCCCAGCACTTGGGAGTCAGAGGCAGGCAGATCTCTGAGTTCAAGGCCAGCCTGGTCTACAAGAACTAGTTCCAGGACAGGCACCAAAGCTACAGAAAAACCCTGTCTTGAGAAAATTGAAAAAGAAAAAAAAAATAGTCCAGGAGATGGCCAATGAAAGTGAATTGACGATCTCATTTGTGATTAGGACAGAATGGTGTTATTTCTCAGGGGGGACAAAAAGAAAGATTAACTTGAATATGCTTATTTTGATACATTAATTAATGTCATGTAGTTATATATCTTGAGGGACCATTAAGTTATGTAGAATAGAGTGATGTTCTTTACATGGATTGTTTTTGATACATAATTTCTTTAAATTAGGCCAATCTTATGAAATTCGGATGCTGGATAATCGCAAAATGGGAGATATGCCTGAGATCAGTGGAAAATTAGTAAAGGTAAGGACAGTCTGTTTTAATTTGTAATGGGTTCTGTGGTGATTGAATAAAAGTGGCTGTTGTCATGAAAGAGGTTTTTTGTTTGTTTTTTTAAATATGTGTTTATTTGTGCATGTGCAATCACCACAGCACCCTGAGGATGGAGGGAGTTGGTTCTCTGCTTCCACCACAGGGGATCTTGTAGAAGGAGCTGCGGGCTGCGTTCTGGCCACCTGGCTAGCTTATGCCCCAAAATAACAATACACAAATTGTATTCTTTTAAACACTGCTTGACCCATTAGCTCTAGTCTCTTACTGGTTAACTCTCATATCTTGCTTTAACCCATATCTAATAATCTGTGTAGCACTACGAGGTGGTGGTTTACCAGGAAGATTCTAGTTTATGTCCATCTTGGGCTGGAGCTTCATCGCGTCTGCCCTGGAGAGGAGAGGCATGGCGTCTGGCTCACTTCCCTTCTTCCCAGCATTCTGTTCTGTCTACTCCACCTACCTAATTTTCTGACGTATCAGGCCAAGCAGTTTCCTTTATTGATTAATCAATGAAACAACAGATTGACAAGTGACCTTCCCACATCAGGATCTGGAAATTGCACCTTAACCTCTGAGCCATTGATGCAAGCTTCTTTATAAAAAATTTTTAAATATCTCTTTAGAAAAATTACTATTTTAGAAGTTTGGGCTTTTTAAGCTATATTTTGCTTATTTGTATGTGACATGGAAATTATAGTTGTTGGGAACCAGGAAACAGAAAAGTTAGTTTAGTTATGTATAGCAAAACCCATCACAACAACTAAACTCTTTTCAGTTTTATTTATTTATTATTATGAGAGAGACAGCTCCTGCACAGGTATGCACAACTTTTGTATTGTAAACTTTGAACACACCCAGAGCTAGAGAGGAGGTACTATACTGTGAATTCACATAGACCTGTTATGTGAAAAATGGTGTGTCACTTGTCAGCATAAACAGTTACCAACAACTTTCCAGTCTTGTTTCACCTATTTCCACTTTGTCCTCTGTTTTGCAAAGATTTTATTTTAAATTTGTGTGTGTGTGTGTGTGTGTGTGTGTGTGTGTGTGTGTGTGTGTGCGCGTGCGCACGTGCATGCTGCACACATGCTCCCATGCATGCACATGCTGACATGTGCAAGAGTCCTGTGAGGCCAGAAGATCCCTGGTAGCTGGAGTTACAGGTGGTTGTGAGCCTGCATGTGTGTGTTGGAAATGGAACTTGGGTCTTGCACAAGAGCAAGCCCCAGGCTACGAGAACTCCTGATCTGTGTCTCTTGTCCTCATACCTTTGAGTTCCTTGTGTATATGCTGGGTTATACAGTTTACTAATTCATGTTTGCTTAGGTCATCAACCAAGACTACTGATGTTCTGAGGAAAATATAGCAGTTTGACATTCACACCAAATGCCAAATTGAATTTCTATCAAAGCACTAGAAAAGTCAATTCTAAAATACTTTCTATTTATCACTGAAAACTGGCTTTTTAAGGTAGTTCCCTGACTGAAAAAATAGCTAGTTAGATAGATGAGATGTGTTTAAAAAGATTTCCTAGAGCTAGTTAAAATGCCTGTCAGATTAATTTGGTATGAAAGGTTAATCATTTAATTGTTGATCTGCCTTGGGTTTACTTCTAAATTAAAACATACAGAAACATATATCAGACTCAAGTGAAGAAACAGGCAACACTGGCCATCCATAAAAGAAGGAGCTGCTTCCAAAACCAGCCAGATGGTTCTGTCCTGTTGACATCACACTAGTTTATATAAACACTGAGTTCATTGATTGAGAAAGAGTTCATTTTAAGAGATTTTACTTCTAGCTCACCATTCAGTTGATAAGCCACTTGTATGATTTTTCTTCTGTTAAATATGTTAGAATATACCCAATTATATCCTGAGGTTGTAGAATTAAGAATATGGATGAGGGGTTTGGGGATTTAGCTCAGTGACCCTGGGTTTAGTCCTGGTGAGGGAGACAGGTTGCGATGGGACAAAATAACAAAAGAGAACATGGATGCCTGTGAATTTATTGAAAAAAAAATCACATCTTTTAAGATTTATTGGCCCTGTGATCTTTGTACAACTTAAATTTGGAGGCACCTGGGACTTAAATGGTATATTGCCAGAGGTGGTATAGAAGTTGAGTTGAACATATTTGATGTGCTATATCTGTTTGATTTTTATTTATGAATGATGGGGTCTAACTTTGGATCCTAGTCTGACCTAAGACTCCTTATACAGCCCAGGATGGCTTTGAACTCAGTAACGTAGCCTAGACCGACTTAGATTTCCTGATCCTACTGTCTCAGCATCTGAAATGTTGGGATTCCAGGCCTGTGCCACCTTGGCTTGGTAGTTGGCCCCTTTATCTAGCGTTAATTCTATAGGTAAAGTCTCCTTTTACTCAGAATATTTATTTCCCTTCCAGTGTTTTGAATATTTTACCTCAGGCCACTCCCATCATGACCACCCTTTGACATTTTGGTGGACTCGTGTGGCTTGACATTCGTCATGTAGCTCAAGCCTCAGACGACCTGTGGCATTGCAGTGCTGGGCTATGGCTGTGAGCTATCAGGCTTTGCTCTACTTTTTTTATATGTTTAAAATTTGAGACAGGGACTCACTAAGTTGTGAAGGATGACCTTGCACTCACTCTAGAACCTAGGCTAGTCTCATATTCTGACCCTCCAGCCTCCCCAATATCAGCATGAATCATTAGGCCCAGCTAGAATGATTATTTTTGATTTTTGTAGCTTTTGTTGATTTATTTAATTTTGGTGTGTGTGTGTGTGTGTGTGTGTGTGTGTGTGTGTGTGTGTGTGTAAAAATTAGAAGAAAATTTTATGGAGTCAATTCTCTCTTCCCACTTTTTAAAAACTTTGTTTATTATATATACAATATTCTGTCTGCGTGTACAACTGCCAGCCAGAAGAGAGTACTAGACCTCATTACAGATGGTTGTGAGCCACTATGTGGTTGCTGGGAATTGAACTCGGGACCTTTGGAAGAGCAGACAATGCTCTTAATCACTGATGCATCTCTCCAGCCCCTCTACCTTCCCCTTTTATGTGGGTTCCCAGGATTGAATTTAGGTGACCGGCAAGCCCTTTGTCCTCTAAGCCACCTCACCAGCTTGTCTTTTTAGAGAAATTTTTAGCAATTATTGTTTTTGAGACAGTTGCATATGTAGCCCAGCTGGCCTCAATCTTAAAATCTCCTGCCTCAGCCTCTAAACTTTTGGGATTGCAGGCATGAATCATTACAGCTGGTATTAAGATCAATACATTTTAGAGTTGTGTCAGAGGTTACCAATCTATCTGATATTTTTCATCTTTCATAATTCTTTTGGGCAGCTGGCATTTTCTCATAGAAATCTAATTCCTACTCACTAATTTCATGGTCATATACATTGATTTTTGAATTTTAGTATTGAATTATTTTATAAATTAAACTTTTTGACTAGGCAGTGGTGGCACACAACTTTCATCCCAGTGCTCAGCTGAATCTCCATGAGTTCAAGGCTAGCCTGGTCTACAAAGGGAGTTCCAGGACTGCCAGGGCTGTTACACAGAGAAACCTTGTTTCGGGGGAAAAATTTTGTACAAAATATTTAGTTATAATTCCTGGTAACTAAGTAAGTGTGTTATAAACCAGGTATCCAAGAGTAGAAAAGTTCACAGTAGAAAGGTAGAGTTTCTCTTATTTTGGAACTAAGATGTCACTATATAGCCTCTGTTGGCTTTGAAATTGTTGATGTGACCCAGGATGAGCAGTCCTCCTGCCTCAGCCTCCCAAGTGCTGGCATTTAGGTGTGAGTAATGATGCCCAACTACACAGAGGAGCATTTAAAGCAGAACCCGGTTTTGATTGCTCATCTATTACTAGTTAATGTTTTTGTTTTTAAATGCTCTGCCTTTTAGCTGGAGTGGTTGAAATGCTCACTTTCCTCCCTTTTTTACAGAGCATCATAAGGGTGGTGTTTCATGACAGACGGCTACAGTATACAGAGCATCAGCAGCTTGAAGGCTGGAAGTGGAACCGCCCAGGAGACAGACTTCTTGATTTAGGTACAGGTGGCTGTCAAAGACCATGGAGATGAAGGTGCTGTGTAGCTATGTCCATTAACATGTTGGCACCATGTAAAAATTCATCGCGTGGAGCTTTTGTGTCAGTAGATCTGTGTCTTAAGAATTGTTTTATGCTTGAAAGTGCAGTAGTTTTGTGGTGCTACAGTAACCTCCATCAGGAACTGTATGATTTTGAAGCTATCTTAAACCTCAGTTGGCACCGTCCATCATATTCTTAATGAAATGAAATACAAGCCGTGGTAGGAGAAACTGTGATTTTTGTTAGGTGGATTTGATATTGAAGACAAGGTTGACTACGGAGAACGTTGAAGGGAAGTTCAACATGGATTAATTATTTCCATAGAACATAATATAGTAAGTTTTAAGTTTGTTTTGTTTCTGTTTGTTTTGATTTTTTGTTTTATTTTGTTTTGAGATGGGGTTTCATTATGCTGCCCAAGCTGTGCTTGAACCTCTAGGCTCAAGCCTTCCCCCATACCTCAGCCTCCCAAATAGCTGGGAATGTACTTGAGTGTGCTACCACACCAGGCTCAAATTGTAAGACTTTTAATTACTTAAAATGGATACATTTTTTTTTGTAACTTGTGTTTGAACATACAGATATTCCAATGTCTGTGGGAATAATTGACACAAGGACAAATCCAAGCCAGTTAAATGCAGTTGAATTTCTGTGGGACCCTGCAAAGCGCACATCTGCCTTCATTCAGGTTTGCCATTTTATGTTGTTAGAAGCATACTGCCCAAGTCATTTAGAAGGTTGAATTCCTGTCTCATGAAAGTACTTCTTATTTGTAAATTATAATGTAATGCTTTTTAAAACAAAAAATACACACAGTTAAGGGACTGGAGAGATGGCTCAGCGAGCAGTAGGACTTCCACTTCCAGAGGACCCGAATTCAATTCCCAGCACCCACATGGCAGGTAGCAGCTGCCTGAAACTCTGAGATCTGACACCTTCACACAGACATACCTGTAGGCAAATCACCAATGCACAAAAAATAAAAATACATTATTAAAAAAATACATACAGTGAAAATGGGTTTATTAGATTAGTCATAGACATAAAAGACATTGGGTAATCATAATAAATTTTTTTTTGTTATATTTTGTTTTGTTTTGCTTTTTGAGACAGGGTCTCTACATTGCCATAGCTGTCCTGGAACTCACTATGTAGCCCAGGCTGGCCTTCAATTCACAGAGATCTGCCAAGTTCTGAGATTAAAGGTACACCACCAGGCTTGGCAATATTATTATTACGTTTTTTTGTTTTTTGTTTATTTTGGAGACAGGATCTCGCTTTGTAGCTTTGGATGATCTGGAGCTCGCCATATACAGTGTGCCACCATACCTTTGGGCTTTTAATTTTTGTTTTGTTTTTCAAGACAGGGTTTCTCTGTGTAGCTCTGGCTGTCCTGGAACTCACTCTGTAGACCAGGTTGTTCTTGAACTCTGCCTCCCAAGTGCTAGGATTAAAGGTGTTTGCCACCACCACCTGTCTTTAATTTTATTTTTTTATTGGTGTTCACAATAATAGAGAACAAAAACTGCCATTTAAAAGGATACTATTGAAAAAAATTTCAGGTTTAATATTTTTTATAACATTTAAAACATTATTTAAAGTTCATAAACTTTAAAGCTTCCACAAATGAAGAGATAATGATAGTGGATTTTTCATGTCCATCATGTCACAGAGATCCACCTGCCTCTGTCTCCTGAGTGCTGAGATCAAAGCTTTGCACCACCACACCAGGCACTGTTGGCATATTCTAAAGCAAACCCCACTCTATTTTACCCATAAACATTTTTGTGTATCCAAGATATAATGTGATTACATATTTAAAACCCCAAAATAACTAATATATAGTGTGCAAATTTGTAAGTGGTGGAATTTTAACTACTATGTAGGTAGTCATTATATAGAAGGGAATAGCCATTTAATTGTTGGCCAGCTTAAGTAAGCTGTGTTTGCATCAGCTCTAAGGATCATTAGCATTCAGTGTTTGGGTTGTCTATAAAATATTCCCATCATGATGATGACATGATTCATATTGGTTGAATATTGTCACTTGCTATTAGTGTTTGTCCAATAGAATAAACAGTTTTGTAGTAAAAAGAATGATAAGGCTGGCCTTATCTTAGGCTGTGCAAATCATATTTAGAGGAGAGCTTTTCACATTGCATATCATTTGAAGAGGCATGCCTTTGTGGCAGTCAGAAATGACCATGGTCTTGCTGCTTGCTAACTTCATGTTGTATCCTTGGGCTGTTTTCTGAAGTGGTGTGGGGGTCAGGGGTGGTGAAAATGATTTTTGACCTAAGATCCTTCCAGAACTTGGAAAGGTTGAGCTGGAGAGTTTAAATGGATACAAATTGGATAAATAATGAGGCTTTAGGGACTGCAAATTGCCGGGCAAAGCCTCAGAAATTGGTGTGTTTGGAGAAGCAGTAGCAAGCTTGGCTGTCTGGCAGGGGTGGAGGACCCTGGGTCTAAGAGAGCGTGTTGTTGGGGTGAAGGCAGTGACAGTGCGCAGCTGCTTCTGTGCTTTCCTCACCGGGAGAGGAGAGGCACTGAAACAAGAGTTGCTGGAGTCCAGTGAGTCCAGAAATGCAGGAGTTCTGAAAGGAGGCCTGTATTCAGAATAACTAAGGAAATTCATGCGATAATTTGACTGTTTGGTATTTTAAGGGATCTTGTATGTACATCCATGAGGGAATAAAATAGACCCTCAATGGAAAGTTTTTGAATGTGGTTCGGCTTTTTTTTGTAGGTACACTGCATCAGCACAGAATTCACCCCACGTAAGCATGGAGGTGAAAAGGGAGTGCCTTTTAGGATCCAGGTTGACACCTTTAAACAGAATGAAAATGGAGAATACACAGATCATCTTCACTCAGCTAGCTGCCAAATCAAAGTCTTTAAGGTAAGCAATGAAAACCAGGAGGGATTCTCAGTTTTCCTTTAAAGTTGTGTACAGCCAGATGAATGATGTCATCTACTTTGTTTTTAAGCCTAAAGGTGCAGATAGGAAACAAAAAACTGACCGAGAAAAGATGGAAAAGAGAACAGCTCATGAAAAAGAAAAGTATCAGCCATCTTACGACACCACCATCCTCACAGAGGTAATGCGGCCCAGCATTTGGCTTTGGAAACAAGGAGGTTTGCGTGTTAGCAGGACCTTGCAGAAGTGTTGCAACATAAGGATTGGGAAGGCTGGGCGGTGGATTGACCTGATATTCTGAGGATTTTGTGGGCACATGTCTTACCTAAGTTTGGGGATTTTATGAGTTAATTTGCCTGGGTGGGATCTTGAATGAAGATGCTGAAATCCCAATGAGGTCTCAGACCTTAAAACCTTGCAATTGACAAGAGATTTAAGTGGGGGCCTAGAATGTCCAATTTTTGTCACTGCTGGGGTTTTGCATTTTCTTTAACTTTGAATCCTGTTAGTCATACATTTGTTTAATTGAGCACAAAGACATGAAACAGGGTATTAGGTCTTTCTTTGTATAATGAAAAGACATTGACCCCAATCTTTGGTGTTTGTCCAGATGAGGCTTGAGCCTATAATTGAAGATGCAGTTGAACATGAGCAGAAAAAGTCCAGCAAGCGGACTTTGCCAGCAGACTACGGTGATTCTCTGGCAAAGCGAGGCAGTGTAAGGGACTTCTGCTTCTCTTTTCATTGTGCAAGAACCCTTGTGCAGTGTTAGATATAGGACCAACTTCATGGAAAAGTAAAGCCGAAATTGTTTTTATGTCCATGTCTTGATTTAATTTGCTTTTGTTTAGACTTTCTGCTTTCTGTTTGTTCCTCATTGAGGAAAATTTCCTAAATCTAACACTTTAAAACAAAGCATAAACGATGTTGACCATATTGGGTGGTTTTGGAGGGAACGACACTCAGAGATATGTTTTCCAACTTGTTCTCTTGTTCCCTTCCCCTCCCCCCTCCCTTCTTCCCCTTCACACACACAACTCCTTCAGGATAATTGAAATTACTTGACTAATTTTAAATCATTTTTATGTAGTTAAGAAGTTTTGCTTTTTTTAACATGTATACTTACCTAATAAGAAAATTTATAGATAGTTAAATGATGGCAGCAAGCTTGACATTAACATGTGCAGTTCTCTGTGTCAGTCCCCTGCATGCACTATAAGAATGTGTGTCTGTCTGTGCTTTTAAAAGCCTCTTTGGCAGCACTGGTAAAAACCTCTTTGTGTAGTGTTTCCTCTTGGCACCTGCATTGTGATGTAACGCGTCAGACCACAGTGGTGACCTTGCTGCACTTAACCCCAGAACCCTCTGGAACAAATAGTGAAGGTTTTGATTGAGCTTTGTCAGGTTAAATATAGCAAGTCTTTATAACACAACTCTGTCCAGCAGTCCACAGAGGATTGTTCTGATTTCAGATTTAAATCAGCTTATATACCCTTATTAAATAGGAGGAGAAATGTTAAAGAACTTCTTAAAATAACTGTTTTGAGCACGCTGTTCATTATTGCACTGTTTGTATTATTAGGTCCCAAAAATGGATTTTTACTTTTATAATTCTCTATGATTAATTATGGACTTTGAAGGTCAATGTCACAAGGACTATCACAGGGACATCATTTCCATTTTAAAGCAATATTGAAATGGTTCTTTATGCATGCTTGAATCCCAGGGCACTGGGAGCACATGCTGCATTTTCTTTTATTTATTCATTCATTTATTTTTTTTTATTCTTTTTTAGACACTAGCTCAGCATGGCCTAGAACTCACTATGTTGCTCAGGTTGGCATGTCCTTCTGCCTCAGCCTGCCGAGTACTAGGATTGCAGGTGTGAGCCACTGCGCCTGATTCTCTGCATTTTTTTTAACTGGGCTATTTTAGTTTAAATCGGAGACAGTCAGATCCTCTAAATGCTCCCTTCCCCAAATGTCTGCTCTCAAGTTTTATGTTTTATTAACTCCTAATTCTTCTGAAAATCTACAAATGTTCTTAGTACATTTTTTGAGGGGATTTGGGAGCTTAAGTCACTTGCCTTTATAACTTGTGTTATAAGCAATTTGTCTAATTTAAAGAAGTTGGTTCTGGTATGATTGATAGGTAAATCTGCTTTAGTCTAGAGCCAAAGATGAGGAAGTCAGTAGTAAATTCTTACTGCTTCTTAAGTCTAAAATATGCAAAACGTCAGCAGTTCACGCCTGGGATTTCACATCTTCTTAAGTTTGTTGCCTGCCCCCTGGCTGCATTTGGTTTGGGTATGATGTTTCTCGAGTTGGTTAGACTACAGTCTGGAAACGTGTTTTCAAAATGCAGGATCCAGATCATGAATCCCTTAACCAAGATCATAGCTGCAGCACTTCATGTATCTCTAAATGTCTGTAAAGGGGCTGGGAGCAACCTTTCTTGCAAGTTTTGGACTTTCAGTTATAAAGATATATATCCAGAAGTCTTGATAAAATCTAAAACGTGCTGAATGACAGGGTCCCAAACTGAATTTTCCCTCCTGCCAGTTCCCAGGAGATGATGTCTAACAAACCCTTTGTGTGTTTGTTGATGTTTGGCTTACTCCTGGGCTGCCACAGTGTGCAGATGACAGTGTGTCCTCATTCTTTAATCTCAGTGGGAAAATACTACATTTGCAGTGCACTGAAACCGGAACTGCACAGGTCCAGACCATTGGCAGGGCCTTCAGGAACATGAGCACAGTACTACACTTGCTGTTAACAGCACCATGGGCTGTGGGTACCCATTAGTGTGCTCCAGTGCTTGCCCAGCTCACTTACGATCCTGAGTAAGCAAACAAAACCCCAGATTAAATACTCCTCTTGTGGTAGTAAAAGCATCTACATTTGTAAATATGAACTAGATGAGTGTACGGTGAGTAAGCGTGCTGGCTCCTGTGCCACACCAACTTGTTTAGAGATAGCTCTATTTTCTCAAAGAGCGGGCAGTAATTCCTAAGGTATATTTGGGGAGATGTTGCTTTGAATATTAAGAGTTATGCAGATATGTATGTTTGGTTGTAATATTTTTATTAGGAGAAGGGTGGTATAACAGGAATCTCTTGCATGGAGTAGAGTGGCAGTCCATGTTCCCATGGTTAGACGTGCTGTTACAGGCAGGGGCACTTCACACTGTGTGAACTGAGGAGAAAGTGATACTCAGTAAGACCAAAAGGGCTCTACTCTTAAAACAACAGGTATTTCATGTGGAATAAATGTAATCTGTAGTAAGGCCATTGCTAGAGTTGACCAGTCACGCCATTTTCTGCTTTGAAAGGTGGTGGTCTTGGAACAGTCTCTGCAGTGACTTTATTTTCTTTTGAGCGGTCCGTAGTTGGTCAGATGTGAGGAATACTGGGGATTTATTTTCTTTTCCTATCTATGTCCATGCTGGGTAGCTGTTAAGACATGGGTGGGCTCTGCCTGGAGAGGCCTCAGTTTAGGCTCTGGGCTTCATGTTAGTGCTCTTAACACTTGGCTAAGAAAACTTTGAACAAGATGATTTTTTTCTGTTGATTGTTTTCAAACTGGCATCCAAAAGTTTCATTATAATTTGAACAGTTGCAAGGGAAGCATTTCATGGCATGCTGAATATCTGAATTTATAATTCTTAAACTAAGACTACTAAAACTTATTTATCTCTGCTAGTTTGAGGATAGGGTTACACAGAAAAGCCCTGTCTTGAAAAACCAAAGCCAAACAAAACCAAAAAAAATTATTGAAACTTAAACTATTTTTAATCTGGAGGAAGTAGCCCACAAAATCGAGGTATCACGGACATTTCAAATTTCTTTTGTTTGGAACTGAATTTTACTCCTATCATCTATTGTATTCTGTTCCTTTTAAATGTTCTCTGAAATATGATTATACCCTTATGCCTGGAAGTCTTCGCATGATAACTTCAATTTTTTTAAGATTTATTTTTATTTTTTATTTATTATTTAGTTTTTTTGAGACAGGGTTTCTCTGTGTAGCTTTGGTGCTTGTTCTAGAACTAGCTCCTCGCACACCAAACTGGCCTTGAACTCACAGAGATCCGCCTGTCTCTGCCTTTGAGTGCTGGGATTAAAGGCGTGCACCACCACCACCTGGCTAATATTTATTTATTTTTATTTTATTTGTATATGAGCATTTTGCCTGCATGAATGTCTGTGAATTACATGTGTACAGTGCCAGGAAGTCAGAAGAGGGTGTCCAATCCTCTGGAAGTGGAGTTACAGGTGGTTGTAAGCTGCGCCATGGGTGCTGAGAACCAAATCTGAGCCCTGGAAAAACAAGTTCTTTTAACTGCTGAGCCATCTCTCCAACCCAGTAACCCCAGCTCTTTACAATATAGTTTCTGGGTTTCTGAGTCTTACTAGTCTTTTTTTTTTAAAGATTTATTTATATATTATGCATACAATGTTCTGTTAACATATATACACCAGAAGAGGCACCAGATCTCATTATAGATGGTTGTGAGCCACCATGTGGTTGCTGGGAATTGAACTCAGGACCTCTGGAAGAGCAGCTAGTGCTCTTAACCTCTGAGCCATCTCTCCAGCCCCAGTCTTACTAGTCTTAAACTCATGGCCATCTTCCTCATTCAGCCTCCTAAATTCTGGAGTGAAAGCTTGAGCCACTCCTGACTACAGTAGATTTTCATAAATGGGAAAGAAAAGGTTTTGTTGTTTTTAATTTTGTTTTTGAGTTAGGGTCTCATGTAGCTGATATTGGCCTTAAACTTAATCTCCTTGCCACCACCTTCTGAGCCTGGTTGTAGACATGTGCTACCATGCCTGACTTGAATTTAATCTTTAAAATTTCTTATGACTACAGATTAAGCTTAGGTAGGAAATTAAAAATTGGTGTATATGGTGCCAGGCCCAGCTAAGTAAGTTTGATCTCCAAGACTCCAGTGATGGAAAGAGAAAACAGACTTTCCCAAATGTCCTCTGACCTCTACCTACATGGCATGGCAGATGTGCACGCATACAGACACACATACATACATATGTACATACATACGTAATGTAATTAAAAAATCTTTGGGGCCACTTTATTAAAAGTTATACACTTTTTTATTGATTGTTTCGGATTTTTCACTACAGGTTTCTCTGTATAGCCCTAGCTATTCTGGAACTCTCTTAGGCCTCAAACTCAGATCAGCCTGCCTCTGCCTCCCGAGTGCTGGGATTAAAGGCATGCATTACTACCATCTGGAAGGTAATTATACAAATTTTGAAGTACAGTTAATAAATATAGAATTTCAGCTGGGTGGTAGTGGTAGCGCATACCCTTAATCCAGCACTCAGGAAGCAGAGGCAGGTGGATTTCTGTGAGTTGAGGACAGCCTGGTCTACAGAGCAAGTTCCAGGACAGACTCTAAAGGTACACAGAGAAACCCTGTCTCAAAAAAACCAAGGAAAAAAAATTCTTTGTAAATGCATCTTGAATAAAGAGAACAGATACAGGGGGCTGGAGAGATGGCTCAGTGGCTAAGAGCACTGGTTGCTCTTCCAGAGGTCCTGAGTGCAATTCCCAGCAACCACATGGTGGCTCACAACCATCTGTAATGAGATCTAGTGCTCTTTTCTAGGCTGCAGAATACTGTATACATAAACAAATAAGAGAGAAAAAATAAACATGGTTTTTTGGATTTTTTTTTCCTTATTTTTTTGAGACTAGGCTGGCCTGGAACATCCCCCCAGGTGCTAAGATTATAAGTGTGTGCCACCATGCCCAGCTTAGATTTTTTTAAAATAGGTATGAGAAATTTTGTTAGATAACATTTGTCAGTATCATTCAAGATTTGACATTTCTTTTGAATTCTCTACAGCTAGACAGTGATCTTTGTAGATGATTTAGTATCTGCCAGGGGACCATAGTAGTTAAAGCAAGAACTGAAAGCCAGATCACTTGGAGAAAAACTCCTAGTCATTAGAATCACGTATTTCAGGAGTGGCTACTTTCCTGTCATTTACTTGGCTCTGCAGAGTCTTAAACCCCAGTGCTGAGGTCAGATGTCATGCCTTTCTTTTTCTCAAATGGGAGCCGGCTGATTATAAAGGGGAACCTTTGAAACTGACATCCTCAACAGAATAGTTGTAGAAAGAAATACCCAGTGTTAGGTAGCTATTTGTGAAGCTCAGAAGGGAAGGTTTCCACTTGACTATTGTAGCCTGCTCAGCATGCTCTGGACCTTGGCTTATTTAGTTTTGCTAACTGTAATAGTGTGTTTCTGTATCTTGCTCTGTCCCTTGTCAAAATTTTTTCTAAGATTGAGAGATAATTCAGTCCACCATATCCCTTTCAGAAAACACACACACTCTGACAGCATACATGCACAGTTGGTGTGCTTGCGCGCTAGCCTGTTCAATAAATCTTATTTATATCAAGGTAATAAGCAGGTACTGATGAGGCTGCTTCCTGGGCAGGCATATGAGCAATAAACAGGACCTAGCCACACCTAGATCACTGTGTGATGTCAGATGTTGCTTGTGAATCCCTTGTCTGCTGTTTTTAAACCTTGAGATGTGTCTGTCGGAGCACCTGACAGAAGTTGGAGGAAGAAGTGTGTGTGTGTGCGTGGGGGGGGGGGTGCTTTTAGAAAGCAAATATATTTAAAGTGTCTTGATAAATTTTGCTGCTATCATCACTCAGGTTATCTTTAAAAGCTAAAATGTCTTTTGCTGCACAGGGTAAATTTGATACATGTCTAATAGGCACCAGGTATCTTGTGGTTTATAAGTTTGCATTGGGTCAGTTAGAGACCAGATTACACAAGTGCTTCTTCCTCACATTTAAGAAGCATGTTGTTAACTCATTTCTGTTTCTATCCTTAGTGTTCTCCGTGGCCCGACACCCCCACAGCCTATGTGAATAACAGCCCTTCCCCAGCGCCCACTTTCACCTCCTCCCAGCAGAGCACGTGCAGTGTCCCAGACAGGTATCTGGTTTGTGTGGCCGTGTGCATGCACCTAACCATGCGGCCTCATTTATGTGTGTCTGTGTCAGGTGATGGGAAACAGAGTCTTCACCTTTGTGCATCTAGTCACATTCACTCTGACAACACGGTAACTGCAGAAAGGGGAGGGGGTGGAGTTTTCTCCAGGGACTGAAACAGGAAGATTGTGAGTTTGAGGCCAGATTGGGGCTATATAACAAGACCCTATCTGAACAAAGGGGAAGAAGAGTTCTTAAGATAGAGGCAGGTAGCTGTCATTGAGAGATTTAAGAAAGCACTAACAAGGTACACAGTTATGGACATAGGGTGAGCAACTGACGTGAAGCGCTGATATGGATATGTTAAGATTGCATTGACGACAAAGCACAAAGTTTACCACATGACATAGGTTTTGTTGTTTGTTGTTTGTTTTGCACTATAGTTTCTCAGTGTAGTTTTAGTTGGGTATTTAAGATTAAAGAAAGGATCTTTGGTTTTCTTAAGACTATGGTGGCTTTCAGATCAGGACCTCTGGATTTTGTTGAATGTGCTTTATATTAAGGCTTTCACAGCTGATAGTCCAGGGAGCTCAGAGTGGGAGCTGCATAAGCCTGAGGCTGCTATCAGCCTTCAGCTTCTGCTGCCTTGCCGGAGGACAGTAGTTCAGAAGTTCCTGCTTTTAGGAAGTTTCTTATGGTGCAGAAAAATTATAAAAGCTTTAGATGGCAGGGGAAAGTTCTCTTTATATAGTCTAGTCTTGTTGACAGGGTCTGGTAAGAAATACTACAAAATCTGTTTTTTCTCTTTGGAGATGGAATAACTAGCCAGGAGCCTGTTTTCATGTAGTGGTTTTGTCTACAAGTAGAAAAATTTATGCACTCAGGAGGTAGAGACAAGCAGATCTCTGAGTTCAAGGCCAGCCTGGTCTACAGAGTGAGTTCCAGGACAGACAGGGCTATACCAAGAAACCTTGTCTGTCAAACCAAACAAAAACAAAAAATCCAAGTAGAAAAAAGATCATAGACTGGGGTACTAGAGAGCCAATGTGTAGCATGCAAGAAATCTCTTATGTTACCTGTCTGGGTGTATTAGCAAATGGCTGTGATCTTAGAGATGAGCTTTGAATTGTATATTTTAGATGTCTATATGTTTCCTGAGAGCCCACTGTATTCCCAGCATGGTCCTTGGTGCTAAGATATTTATATAGCCAGACAAATTCCTGTTGGAAGGGGCTTAGGTTCTGGTGAACGGAGAATAAGGTCAAGAGGTGGTGGAAAGCTGGTCCTGAGAGAGAAACCCTGCTCAGGAATGGGAGGTGCCTGTTCTCTGAAATTATTTGCAGTTTTCTTTATGCCTTAAACCTTAGACTCTTTATACCTTAGACTCACAAGGATGGTGGCACGTATTTGTTTCATTTCCTCATTTCTCATGGGTGAATATTGAAAAGTTTCTGTAACTCCATCCAAATAGATATATTAAAGAGGGAGATTTGTATGTTTAGTTAGGGTCACTTTCTTATAGCCAGTTTTATTAGAGTGTTTTATAGTTATGTTTAGCTATTTGTCTTTTTAATTTTACTTATTTTCCTAATTAAACAAATGCATATCTTCCCCATTTTCCTGGCACCTGTGTAGACTCAAGAGGACACTTTTCACTGAGTGTCTACCTCACCCTTGGTGGTGCTGTCATTGTCTTCGTCCCGTCTCTGTACCCGACTGTGTTGTATTCTTATCGCAGACGTTCACAGCTCTTTGCACAGTGTTGTCCTATTTCAAATCACTTATGCAATAACCTTTCATTGCTTGACTTTAAAAAAAAAAAAGTTAAAAACTGTTCCTTTTCCTTTCTCCAGCAATTCTTCATCCCCAAATCACCAGGGAGATGGAGTTGCACAGTCATCTGGGGAAGTAAGTATCTTTTCCTGAAAATGTCAAATACTGTTAAGGGCCTTCATCTTAAACATTCTAACCAAGCTGTGTGGGTGGTCATCAGCTTTGTTCTGACTTCAGATTATAAGGCCTTTTGAGGTTTTCTGTTAAACATTCTTCATGATATACCAGTGACTTGGGTTTTTGTTTTGTTTTTACTCTTGAATGGTTTTACATATGCTTACTTTTTTTTTTCTTCATTAATAGCAAATTCAGCCTTCAGCTACAACCCAGGAAACACAGCAGTGGCTGCTTAAAAACAGGTTTTCTTCCTATACAAGACTGTTCTCTAATTTTTCAGGTATGTATATATGTGTGCATGCATGAGAATATTCTATTTGTATGTCTTTGTGTTTTTATTAACTAAGAATTTATCTCCCAGTTTTCCTCAGTTGTGATTCCCTGTTAAATTCCTTCCAAACAAGGAATGAACATTGCTCCAGTCCACTCATTGCAAGTGTATTTAGTTCTATGTGATATTTTCATCCTGTTTATTTTTATTACTTTAAAATTGTGTATGTGTGTACCCGTGTCTGGGTATATATATGCATGTGAGTGTAGGTGCCCACAGAAGTCAGGAGTATCAGAACAGAACGCCTCAAGCTGGAGTTAGTGGTTGTGAGTTCCCCAACATGGGTGCTAGGACCCAAACTCTGATTTTCTGCAAGAGCAGCAAGTGCTCTTAACTGATAAGCCATCTCTTCAGCCCCAATTCTAACTTACTTTGAGATAGTATTTTGCTTTATGGTAAACTGTAAAAACAGTTTGGAGATGATCCAGCACACAGTCACTCATTGTCTCACAAAATTATCGTATTTTACAACCAGAAGCCAACACTCTTAATGGCTGTTAAAACACTGGAAAGGTTTTTAGACCTATTTTCTGTGAGTGTACATCTCTATAGCCACCATTGCAGAAAAGATACAGGTGTGGGGTGTCTGTCTGCTGGGTGCTTTCTCTGTCTTGCTGCCCCTTTGCAAGATCATTCTTCCTCCTATCCACATACATGTTTCCCTCACACACATTGAACTGTCCTGCCTATGATTTGGTCATTCTGAGAATGTTAAACAAATGAAGCTTTACGGTATATGGCCTTTTGAATCTGGCCATTTCTTTCTTGGCCTTAACCTATGATCTCAGGTCCCACAAGGCTGCCCTGTGTCCTGTGGTTTTAGCCTTTTCACATAGAGCAGTATCTCATTTATGTGGCTTTTTTTATGTGGGTGTCAGAAACACCTGCTCTTTTTCTGCACAGGATACTAAGGGAATGCTCTGGTGGGACTTCAGGTTTCAAGCAGCACTGCCCTGAGTAGTATGGTTGTTTGGAGAGCATGCAGGAGGCAGGGACAGTCTTAAAAATGTGTGTGGCCCTGTGCCTCTCCCCACTGTACATTGCTAATATGTCCTGGGCAAACATTCTGAGAAATGCTGGGCCACAGAGATGCAGCAGTTAGCATTTTCATGTGTGTGTGTGGGGCTACTGACAGTTTTAGGAGGACAGACATGGGTGTACACATACCCAGCTAGGAAAAGCTAGTTTTACACACAGTGGGGTTTCTTTTATGTTGTTTATTGTATTGTTTGTGTATTGGGTAGTTTCTCCTCACGTAGCTCTTGGACTCTAAAATACCAAATGGAAGTAATTTGCTAGCTGTGATCCACATATTTATGTGATTAAATAAAGCCTTTAATGTGTGGAAAACTAGAAATCACAGAATTCAAGATGAGGGGAGAGGGATCTCATGAACCCTTACAGGACAAGTGGATAAAAAACACAGCCCATAGAAAATCCTCTGACAGCTAGAGCCCTGCATGTTGTGCAGATCCATGTGTGTTCTGTTGAGCTACAAGATCTTTTTCCTTGTGTGCAGTGATCACATGGCTTGGCGTTCTGCTTTTTGCTTAACCTAAGGCTTCCTTTGGTTCATGCAGAGCTGCTCTTTGGCATATCCCTGAGGCACACCACTTAGAGCATGGAGAGGACAGTGAGGTCTCTTACAGCCAGCCACATGTCAGAAAGAGCTGACACCATCTGCCCCTTTCTCTTCCTGGTTACAGTTGTCACAACAGGGAACTCTGCTTCAGAGCTGTGGATAATGACTGCAGTAGATGAGAACTGTCTCTGGGAGTTCATTCCAAGAGTGACTCCACAGTGGCTCACATCATGGAGTTAGGCTTCTCTGTCTTGATTCTTTTTACAGACTAGGAGTCTGTCAAGCTCACCCTTTTGAGCCTGTGAAACCCCATTATCTTGTTACAGATGGGAGTAGATATTTATTATATGAAGTCATAGCTTCATTCTGGAAGTGTGACTGATACTAAAAGAGTTAAAAACAAGATTTTGTGGACATATCCAAACATAATAAAAATTATGGAGTACACGAAGGACTTCCTATGACCACTCCATCTTAGCTGTTGCCCAGTGCTTGTTCAGTCCTGTATCCACTTCTCCCTTACATACACGGGCTTTTTTGTTGCTTTTAAGGCCAAGTACTTATGGAAGAGATCTTAAGTAACAGCATGATTCTCTCTTATGCTTGCTTTCTATTAGAACTGGCTGTGGGGATGGCACTGTAACAGAGTGTCTTAACTTGAGTGGTATAATAAAACCCAGTCTCTCTGTTTGCTTCCCACTCACTGGTGGCTTTGGCCAAGTTCCCCAGATGCTACAGTTCCATTATGTTTTTAAAAAAGAGAAAGGTAGCGGGGTGGGGCTGTGTTTCACACATAAGGGTTGGGTCAGAAACAAGGAAAGAAAGACAGTATGGGAGTCTTGTATTGTGAACACACAAGCCTTTTGGCTCCTTGTTACCATAGCATGTTGTTTCTCTGAGAGACAGATGAGTGCTCCTGTGTTATTCGTGGGTCTGTGTAATTCCGGACACCCCTTGCTGCCTAGAAGGACAGAACTGTGTGAAGACAGAGCCCCATGAAGCACCTGTTCTAGCCTTCCCAGGCTTATTTGAGGATTTCTTCTGTTTTCTAGGTGCCGACTTATTAAAGCTGACAAAGGAGGATTTAGTTCAGATTTGTGGTGCAGCCGATGGAATTCGGCTCTATAATTCCCTGAAGTCAAGGTAAAATACTATAGACTTTTCTATGAGAAATGAGAATGGACCTTTCTCTGCGTGGGGGATTTGGTGGGCAGAATGTGTTTCCACGCTAGGTTGGCGTGTGCCTGTGTGCGCCACCGTGTATCGGCAGCATCGTGCTCACGAGAAGACTGTTTTGTGTACACCTTCAGGGCAGGCACTGATGAGGGCAGAGGTAGACTAAGACTGGTAGCAATGCACATGGGCAGGACTGATTTCTTGAAGACGACTGGGTTTGTTGCCAAGAAAACAAAACTTCTAATTTAGGTGAGCTCTACAGAATCTATGGTTTTCAAGGTCATGATTATTGTTAAGCAGTTATTAAATGTGAACTTGTAACTGTCAATTAGAATGCTAGATCTGTGACTTTGCTGGCTTTGAGACCTGCTGACTGCTATTACTGTCTCCAGATTTGTGCTGAGAGTTCAGTAAACTTGAGCCTTACTGATTCGAAATTGCTTAATCAATCTTGAAACTTAAATTCTCAGTGGTTTAGAGTCTGGACCTGTGGTGGTTGGTGTGAGGTGTGTGGTTTTTATATTTTTACTAGAAAATTATTTTGCATAATGAAATAACATTGTAAAGTTCTCATAAGGAAAAAATAGATCTTAGATTCCTGTAGTGTTGACTGTACAGGTGTTGAAGCCACTTGCTCTCA
The DNA here is from genome assembly GCF_037038515.1 of Microtus pennsylvanicus. Taxonomy (NCBI): domain Eukaryota; kingdom Metazoa; phylum Chordata; class Mammalia; order Rodentia; family Cricetidae; genus Microtus; species Microtus pennsylvanicus. The sequence continues at coordinate 10,302,635 of NC_134581.1, read as the reverse complement.
GTCTCATTGATGGCATCTTCTGATTACAGGTCGGTTAGGCCCCGATTAACCATCTATGTCTGCCAGGAGCAGCCGAATAGCACTGTGCTGCAAGGGCAGCCACAAGCTGCAGGCAGTGGAGGCGAGAATGGCAGTGGGACACCCTGCGGTGGGTATTGAGGGCACTTCAGGTCTCCTGTCTTTCCTGTGGTAGTCAGATATGAGCTCGTGGAGGACTGTCGAGTTCCTGCTACAGGGTTGACAGCAGCAGCTGTAGGGCCAAGTCCTGGGAAAAAAAGGAAACTAGAACCTTTCTTAGTTCTCAGTGATGCATGCTGTAGATCTTTTTATATGGTTTTATGCATGAAATACCCAGGAAATACCCAGGAAGCAATACAATAACTTGAACATGTTGAGACCTTTCTGAATGAATGTAACATTGTCAGCTTGCTGGGGAAACAAGTGGATTTCTCTTTCTTCCCCCATTTCACTGACTAGATGGGAGGAGAGGGCCTCATCACACATGAGCAAAGGTGAGTCTATGTAGCAGTCTTCCCCCAGTGTAGACCCAGCTGAGGTGAGCATCCATTGTGTTCCATGAAGGCAGGAAGGTGAGTGTTGTCTCTTTGGTCAGTGTTAGCACTGCTGCATAGCTTAACTTGTGACTAGACAGCTTCTTGTCCTGCAGATGTAGCTCAGCTGGACAGTATGACGAGGTCTGGCCTCTCCTGTCTCTTCCCTCTCTCCTTTGTAAACATTTTGGGAAAGGGAGAGGCTAGACAAAGTCTCACTAAGTAGTCTAAGCTGACCTCAGAGCTGCCATTCCCTGCCTCGTCCTCCAGAGTACTGGGGTTACAGGTGTGCATCACTGCACCTTCCTCTTGCTTGTATGGTGGTAGCAATGTCCCTGTTCTCACATTCTGAAACACTGTTTCAGGGAATCATGTATTAGGGAATTCAGAGAGGCAGTTACTTACCCTGACAGTGGGTGGAGCTCTGAAAAATACTTCATGGCTTAGATTTCTGTAATTGGAAGAGCTGTAAATCACAACTGTGGGCCTTTCCATTCGTGTCATCTCGTCCCAGGCATGAGCTGTGACTTTTAAGATTGAGGATACAGATTCTTAAAGGAGCCTTCTGTGTCACTCCATCATATACATGATTCCCATTTTTTGCCAGGAATATAGTGTTATTGTATTACATGTCCTCAGCGATTAGTGTTGGGGGTGAGGTAGGAATAGGTAGAAACACTGGACATCTTTATCCTTGTCCATTCACATTTAGTGAACTTAAGACCAGATAGGAAATAGTCAGCCACAGGGGCGTTTCTGCACTGACCTCTGCCATCACAGCATGTGGACAACAGCTTTGACCCTGTTGCTTCCACTTTATTACAGGAGCCAGAGGGCAGCACCTGGTCTCCAGACTTTGATACGGTAGTCCTTCAGAGTTACCTTTAATTTTGAGTTTTAATTCAAAACTTTTCCAAGTGTGTAATTAGTCAACATTCTTATACACTTAGCTATTCATTTGGGAACCCGACTTTTCAGTTTCCCTATTGCAGATCTGTGTCTGGCTTGAGTCAGTGGTTGAGCAATATCCTCTTGGGTGACACTCACAGATTTACAGTGCTGTGATTTTAAGTATGGACATAAATAACAGAACAGCAGTTTTGTTTTTTTTTTCCTTTTTCGAGACAGGGTTTCTCTGTGGTTTTGGAGCCTGTCCTGGAACTAGCTCTTGTAGACCAGGCTGGTCTCGAACTCACAGAGATCCGCCTGCCTCAGCCTCCCGAGTGCATCACCATCGCCCGGCAGAACAGCAGATGTTGAACTGAGGCTGGGGTTTTTCCTAAAGAAGAACCAGACTTCATTGTCTGTATCCTTACTTTTCATACGGTGTTGTCTCCATTTCTTTTGATTTGGTGTGTTTATAATAGATGACACAGATAATTTTTATTCTTAAGTCCTCATTTGGAGAATTACTGGTTCAGATTCCTTTTACAGTTCTTTTTATGCATTATTAGAAACATTTAAAACAAAAAAAAACCCCAGCTTGCTTGTGACATAATTTATACAGCAGAGCAAATATTTTTTTCATCCTTTGTCCTTTGCCCCAATCCATTGTTCCATTGCCCTGATCCCTAATCCCCCCCCCCCCCAAAAAAAAAAGGATAGCCCTGGCTGTCTGGAATTCACTCAGTAAACCAGTCTGGCCTTGAACTCAGAGATCCACCTGCCTGGTATTAAAGGAGTGCACCACCACGCCCAACTGATGCTCTTTTTTTAACCCTCAATTATATGAGACTTTGTTGCAGAAAAATATAAAATCACATCATTTTATACAAAATTAGTATTTATTATACATGACCATAAATAATGTGTTCTTTACTTCAGGTAAGTGGGTAGAGATCTTAAGAGGGCAAAGAAACATTACCTTGTCCCTATTTCTAAGTTTTAATTTTATTTCTTTGGTACTCTGAAAAGGTGGCCTCTATGGATCAAGTATAGATCAGACCCAACATTATTGTAAAAGTGCTATTTTTCTTTTTTGTTTTTTCAGTTTATCATGCAATCTACTTGGAAGAAATGGTTGCCTCAGAAGTTGCTCGAAAACTTGCCTCGGTGTTTAATATTCCTTTCCACCAAATTAACCAGGTTTACAGACAGGGCCCTACTGGTATCCACATTCTTGTTAGTGACCAGGTAAATCAGACAGGCAGTAGTCACTCTTCCTTTCACAGTGGCACTCATATACATTGTTGGAGCTGTAAGAAATGCTGCCAACTTCTTTTGCAAGTATTGATAGTCATTTTTAAAGAGGTGGGATCAAAATGTGTAACCAGGAATTAAAGCATCTAAGTAAAGAAGGGATAGTCAGGGAAAGCAGACCAAGCTTTCCCTGATGTTTTGGAGCTCAGATATTTTCTGGGGCAGTCTTTGGTCCTCCTGTGAGGTAAGGCATTAAATATGTTCTCCTTTTAGACATTATTGGAAGAGCAGTATTTTAAAAACATGTAATATTACAAGTACAGCATGCCCCTTGCTCAAACCATGCTCACTGACAAACAGTAATAATAGGGAAAGTCAGTATCCATAGGACCTGGCACAGCAGGCTTCTCAGTGGCTCACCAGGGACAGGTGTAACCCTTTACTCTCTCATACTACTGTCATGAATTACTTGGATCCTATAAGAAAGATGTAAGGATTATGCTGTAGTACTTTTACCAAAGATTTAACCATTTATAGTTAAGAAGGACTGATGGGTCTTATACACTTACACATCTGCTTTATCCTTCTAGATGGTTCAGAACTTTCAAGACGAGAGTTGTTTTTTATTCTCCACAGTGAAAGGTACTTTCCATGTGTGTGTGCCTTGGCATGTTGTGATCATGAAGGGCAGTGTGCCCCCATAGCAGCTCTCTTGTGTATGCATATTCTATTTTTTGTTTGTTTTTGTTTATTCCAGTCAGGGTTTCTCTGTGTAGCCCAGGCTGTCCTGGAACTAGCTCTGAAGACCAGGCTGGCCTCCTGAGTATTACAATTACAGGCACCACTGCCTAGCTGTGCATGAATATTCTTGAGAAAGATGTTTTGATGTTTTTGCTAATTTTAAGAGGTTGGAACATGGATGAACAGTATTTTTAGTGTCTCTAATAGAAATTATTTAGCAAATACAGAAAGAGTTAGGTTTTCTAGATGACTGGCCATTCTGCCAGTATTGCTGAGCGATGTATCCAAGACTGTGTTAGTGCTTGGATGAAACAAGGGTAGTGGGAAAAGTCAGAATTGGTCACAGGCACAGAAACTGACCAGTATTGGGTGTTGTGAAGAAATAAAGTGTGGGGAATATGGGAGAGAGGAAGCATTGAGCTGTTAACAGAAGGCTTTTCTGAGGTGATATGAAAAATGAGCTGGCCACAGGACTAGCCCAAGGACAGCACGGGACTGTGCAAAAGAATGCACTTGGCATTTGTGAGGGCTGGAAGGCGGCCATGCAGCTGCCATGTAGGGTGAGGGTGAGCAGAGCAGAGTGGGGTCAGGGAGAGAGGCAGCTCCTGGCATGCAGTGATGGCTGCTGACGTTGGTCACTGGATCTTATTTCAGATGGGTTGGGAAGTCAGGGAAGTGGTTTAAACAAAGGAGTAATGGGATTGGGTTTTTCTTCTACAACTGTGGAGATAACAAGATAGCAAAACTGGAGTATGCAGTCGATCTAGGCAAGAGGTGATAGGAGTGTCTGGACATGTGGACAGGGCCCATTTGGCTCCCTGTTTGATGGGGAGTAGTTGTGACTGCCAGGGCAGGTGGCTGCCTCATCAAAGAGGTAAGTAAGGCTGATGCAGAACAACTTGGCATGTCGAGCAGGCAGCTAATTGTACCATTCTGAGGTTCCTTAGGCTTGAGGTACTAATTTAGAAATTTTCATGTCAGTAGTGACTAAGAGCTGGGCAGGCTGTACAAGAGCTAATTAGGGCATAATGTGGGAAGAGGCCAGGCCAGGTCAAGTGAGCTCAAAACTACTACAAAGTTAGAGAGGGAAGGGCTTCATGAAGGCAGAACATGGGTTAAAATCAGCTATACTAGTCTCAGCATAGGACCCCCACCCAGAAAAGACAAGGTCTCAAGTCCCCCTCTCCTGGTAGTCACTCTGCAAAGAAGCAGCCCCAAAGGGTTGAAATTACAAAATGTTGTTCATATGCCACTGGCCATCGAGCTACCTCAAGATCCAAGACAGCAGTGAACTGGCTCACTTCTTAGTCATATGCAGAAACACCTTTAATTTCAAAACCATATAACTTTTACCTTGCAAAATTCCAGAAACCCATGCTTAATCATGTCCTTGTATCTTGTGAAACTAGTGGTTGTTTGCAGCATTAGTCCTCGCGGACTTCTCCAGTCTTAGTTTACCATTTGTGAGACTTGGAACCCATGAAAGCCTTCTGTTTTTATGAATGCCTCCACTGCCTCTCACAATTTCCTGAGGCCATTAGGCAAAGAGTTGTTATGTATCTGCCTCTGCGGGTTCAGCTTTCCCGGAGAGAAAGGTGGATGCTTACAGCAGAACCTTCAGGCTGCCTGCACATTTTGTGCAGGGCTTTTTCAGCTTTACCCTCACACAGTGCTTTGGTCTATTTTACTTCTAGCATATAAGGGTTCCTGCTGCTGTTCTTACAAGCCCTTCCCTGTAGGGCCAGCAAGAGGTGCAGGGGCTGGAGTCCCCGAGCAGTGTTCCAGGGAATGGGTATAGAGTTGTCGAAGGGAAGCAGAACTAGAACAAAGCAATTAACTTTTTATCAAGCTGTAACCTCTGAAGCAGATTGTACGTTTCCATCTTTAATAATGTTTCTTTTCTAAGTTTAGGGTTTTTTTTTTTAACTTTTTCCCTTTTTTCTTGGCAGCTGAAAATAATGATGGTATTCACATAATTTTGAAGTGATACCTTCCTTATACAGACTGAACTCTATTCAGTACCAAATAAAGTCATGCTTAAAGTGTGTGAAGACTGAATCCAAGAAGTCTTGGGATTGGATTTTACTGTGAAATGTTTCATATTGAAAACACAAGATGACCTTCCTAATGAGCTGTAGGAGAGACAAGTCTCCTCGTTGTCACTGCCACAGCCCAGCCCCTCATGAGAGTGAGCACATCAGTCGACGTGCAAGCAGCTCTCAGCCCATGGTGTGGGCACAGGGGCCAGTGGACAGAGTTCCCAGAAGCAGTCTCTGCTGGCTTTGACACTGTATGCGGTTTGAAAATGAATGTAAAAACTCAACCGTGGGCATTTACCTTTCCATGCCAGTTTGGCTTCTGTCGCCTGACCCTTATGCTGACCTGGGGAGGAGATAGGGTGTGCTCTCTTTGGGGAGCTATGCTGTGCTGACACAGCAACATTGGTCAGGTAAGAGGCTGAGCACCTTGTCAGAAGCGATCGATCATGTCTGAAGGTGTACGTCTGAGGACATCATGCCAGACCAGGGAAGAGCCAAGCAGAGAAGATGAGCAAAACTTTCAGCAGTACCTTGGTGAGAGGTCAGTGTAAGCCCTGATAGGCACAAAGACGTGGGTGTTTGGCTTTTGCTTCCATTTTTAGCTTTTTAGTTCAGGATTTCAACTTTTGAAACCTCTTTGCCTTTTAAACTCATGTGGTTTCCTTCTCTTGTCTCCCCTGTTCTCCATTCCCCCACACTTAAGCCTCCCAAGTAGCTGGGACTCCAGGTGCACAACTCACTTGTTTTGTGCTTGGCTCTGTTCTTAAATGTGTTTAAAGCCCTTCCCCAGACATTAGAACTAGATGATGTAACAGGGGAAACAAAGTATTATTGTTGGTAGCTTCTGACTTGGTGTTAAAGGGATCTTTGTTTTGAATGAGACGAAAGTACCCAAGGAAACACTAGATGTCATAACAAGACACTAAAATGTACCATAATCCCCACTTCTCCCCTTAGATGCTGAGTTTCAGTACAATCATGGATATACACTCTGGTGATTAGTTCAGGGCTATTAAGGTGTTTTACCTCTTTGCTGCTGTGTCTGTAACAGGTGTGCCTCTTTATAGGATCACATGTGCTTGCACACCACTCTCAAAGGGATTCTTCGGCTTTTCTCTTCCTCCCCAGAATTCATCAGCAAACATTTTAGCAGGTCTGAGTTTTAAAAACCCTTTTTCTGTTTTAATTATGTAGTATCTCTGCCCATTTGCTCAGTTGCTGGCTGTGAATGTTGGTCTGACCCTTGTTCAGGTGGGTAGGAACAACTACTTCAGTGGGTAAAGGCTTTAACGTCTTGCATTTTATTCATATTGGGGGTTAATTATTTGCCACAAACTCTAAACTCTGTCTCCATATTTTCATCTTGGGCTTGGCAGTGCTGTATGTAGCTCTGCAGGCCCTTTAGAGGAGGGGAGTGTTCCTATCTGTCCTTCCCTTTGCTTTTGTGTGACCACATGCTTTCTGTACCAGTCACTTATTTGGGAAAGAAATGAATTTATCTCCTGATTGTTTCTAGAGTTTTGCTTGTCTGTTAGCTTTCTTTTTTGGATCTCATGATTTATGGAACAATAAATGTCATTTAATGCTGTGTGCTATTTTGAATTCCTTATCAGGTTTTAGAAGTGGGGTAAAAAGTACTTACAAGCTCCTCAGACTTGAAATTGTGCTGAGCTGCAAAAAGTGCTAGTCTGTCTCAGTGAAACTGCACAGAACCCACAGCACCAGCAATTTGCTACTTTGGTTAATAGGATGTACAGTTGGGTGTAATAAATGTTTTCTGATCTTTTTGTAAATGTGTCACTCATTTAAATTCTAAGTTGTGCTATGTCATCTCAGGTCACATGGGATGAAGGACTTTCCTGGGTGTGTCCTGCACACACCTTAGTGGCCACGCTGTAAGAGGTTCACCCCTGTGGGCTGTCCCTGCCCTTTCCTTTTCTGCTGATTTCCACAAAGGTGATGCAACTCAAGAAAGGTAATTATAGGAACTGTCCCTACTTACAGAAGACGAGTCAGGCTTTCTGACAAGAGGTTCTTCTAGTCTGCGAGTGAAGTTATGGTCGTTGTGAATCAAGTCCAACATTATGATAGGCTAGCTCAGAAAAAATGTATGGTTGTCTCTGGTATTTAACAGAAATGAGTTCATGAATCACTGAAGTAAGTCTAATACATACTTAATCCCCTCCCATCATACAGTTAATAGCTGATGTGATATTCATATAATCTTCAAGCCTGGGAATACTGCAACATGGCCTAACAAGGTAGTCGAACTCACAGTAAGCTAATGCTTACAAGGATTCTCCTGATGAATTTCCAGGGTATATGTGTGTATCTGCTTTCCACTGAGAATGCAGCTGAGGCACTGTGTACAGATGCTGTAACACTGTCCACAGAGACACAGAAAAACAGCTCAATTTTGCAGTTTTGGCTGGGGAATGGTTGCTAGGAAGGTTCGGTTACCATTAGCCCCTAAGGTCACATTGCAGGCGGTAACTGTCAACGGCACAGAGCAGGCAGCAGCCACAGTAAAAGCCTGGGTGTCCTACCCTAGTTAAGGTGATACAAAGACACCTGTATGTGGAGAGCTGCTTTGCTCAGATTTACCAGCTTGAGCATCATAGCAGTAAAGTCTCTGACTAATTCTAGTGAGCACTGTAAGGGCTTGTTAGGAGTTTAAAAGGTGCCAACACTTTACTCGTTTGAGTTTTCCCATGTGTGAAGCTTTAATGTAGTTCTGGTATGATCTCTAAAAATTCAGAGTAAATTTGAAAAAAAAAATTCATTCTCATGCACCCATTCATTATTTTTACTTGATTATATTATAGATAACTTAAGCCTTAATTCTGAGTTTCTTCAAGGTTCTCCCAAATTTTTTGAGAAGTGTGGACATAATTGGCTTTTTTCCTTTAACAGAAATGCATTGTATGCTGTAGCACATGGCAGAGCTTATCATTTCCAATGGGGCAATGCAAAGTAGGTTGCTTTTGTTTAGGTTTTGGTCCCTATAATTGGATATGACAAGTTGACACAGAAGGGTGAAGATCATTGCCCCACCCAGCTTAGAGTCCTCATTCTTTGGTGTTCTCTGGAAATGTATTAACATGCCTTTCACACACGTTTCTACATACGAAACTACCAGCCATTCTGAGTTTGCAGTACAGTCACATTGATAAAGGTGCTAGTCAGTCTTCAAAATGGAAAAGTTCTGCAAATCAGTAGGAATCATTATGAATTAAAGTAGGCCACTGGCTTAAGGATCAGGTAGAAAACCACAGGCTCTACGCTCTGCTCTGGTTGTGCTAACACTGAAGGTCTATGTGTTGGATGCTGACAAAGCCGGGTAGGGCTGTGTACCTAGGTGGGTATCCACCGCTGAAGGGCTCCGGGTTACTTGTGTGGTCTTGGCTGCACCACACCACTCTTGCCATATGGTAACTGACACAGGCTTTGATTGGCTTGCATCCCAACAAGGTTAAGGTGAATAGAATCACCAGTTACTGCAGTCTGTGCTGAAGTCTTTCCTGTAATGCTTTCCCAGTGGAGAGTTGAGACAGGGTGATGGTGCGCAGTCAGGAGACTGGTCTAACCTGGAGGATGGGGCCCTTGGCCTAAGGAGCTGCTGTCAGAGTATGACACAGCACCTGCACAGTCGATGTCCACTTCCTGCCACTGCTGGTGGAGGGGTGACTGGAGCAAAGTAGGCATGGACTTTGACATGAGGAAGCTGAGCCTGGAAGGAGATGGAAAAGGGGGAATAGTCTGCCCTGGCATTAATTAGCATTCTTGTATAACCTTAGGAAACCTGAAGTCCATTTAAAATTGACTCTACCTTAACATTAGGAAGGTAGAATGCTCTAAGCTAGAACTGCTCCTCTTCATCCCTTTTACCCCAAAGTCCAGCACCCTCTAAATACAAATGGAAACATTTGTCCAGCGGCAGTGATTACCTATTTGTAAACAGCCCCTACACTTAAAACAGTGACCTTTAGTTGATTGCCTTGGAAGCTTGTGAAAGTGCCAGTCACCAGACTACATGGAACCTACACCTCCAAGAGTAGATGTTTGAAGAAGCCTAAGGTAGTACTGTGTATGGAATCAGACCAGCTTGCATAAACACAACAGACTAGACAAGTGGATGTTGACCTTTTTTTAAGTACATCATGTGCACTAGTGCAAGTGCATGCCACAGTTTGTATGTGGCTGTCAGAAAACATTTGGGAATTGGTTCTAGTCTATTTTGTGTGTTCTTGAACTCAGGGAGACAGGAAACAAGCACCTTTACCTGCTGAGCTCTCTTAACATCCTGGATGTTGATTTCTGGGTATTCCTCAGTTGCTGAGGGACAGCCAAGAAGGGACTTGCACCTACCCGCATGCGCTTGATGCCTGCACGGGTGACCTGCTGGCAGTCGTACAGCTCCAGGCGCTCTAAGCCACGGCAATTCTCCAGGTGCTCCAATGAAGCATCCGTGACAAGGAGGCAGTTGTCCAGCTCCAGTACCCGCAGTCTCTCGTGCCCACATGTGCTGCTGCTCAGGTGTAGGATCCCTTCATCTGTGATGAGCTCACAGTGGGACAAACTCTGGGGAGGGAAGAAATACGTTCCTTTAGAGGTAAGAGCTGGGGAGTCGGCCCCTCAAGTGCCCCTGAGTAACTGCTGGCTGCAGTGTGATTTGTCCTCTGAAAAGCACATGCTGGAAATTGAGTGCCATGTGTTGGGGAGGGCCATGTTGTGAATGAATGGAAGATGGAAAGGCTGGAGTCTACAAAAACCTCATCAGATCGACATCCAGTACTGCAGGAAACACTTGCTTGGGGTTTTCTGTAAGACCGGCATAAAATGGCTGTGACACTGTTTCCTTGTCCAGAGAGGAGCTGACAAGGCCCTGGGTTTTTTGCACCCAGGCAGCTGACTTTAACCAGAAATAAGGAAATACAGGTTTCAGGGGAGTATTTAAAAGTTTTCCCCCTTGAGCAATTTTATGGCCCAGTTCACCATCTGAGTAGAGGCTTCACCAGTAAAGCCAGCCGTTTTGGTGCCCTTGTTCCTTTAAAATGTACAGGGGCTGGAGAGGTGGCTCAGTAGTTAAAAGCACACACTGCTCTTCCAGAGGACCAAAGTTTGGTTCTCAAAACTCAGATGGTGGCTCACCACTGCTTGTGACTCTGGCTACTGGAGGATCCAATGCCATTGGCTTCCGTGAGCACCTGCAGTCACGTGCAATCACCCTAGCACAGACAAACACAGACATTAAAGTGTAGACGTCTGAGACCTTGACCCCTGCATACAGCATTAACCTCTTGGGAGTGATGATAAAGGTTACGTAGCCAAGTTTACTTAGTAACTTCAGACTGGACCGTTTCTCCACTGTGAAAGTAGAAAATCCACACCAAGATACAAGGTCGTGGGGGTGGGGGACAGTGCCTGCCAGTGACTGATGTGTTTACCCTGGAGAAGAGACTATGAGATAATGTCTGAGGTTCTGAGGTTGAGTAGGAAAGGTCCCAGATGGTGGAGGAGGATGTCAGGCTTAGAGTTTAGCAGGAAATAGGGGATGTCCTTGGATAGAGAGAAACAGGAGCTAGGGCACAGGATGTGCAGGCCACGCAAGCCATGGCAGAAGTGGAGGTCTGAGGTCTGAACAACTTGCAAGCGATGGCTCTTTCCTACCACGGTTTGGATCAGGCTTGGCAGCAAACACCCTCTCCACCGAGCCTGTCCATGGGTTTTTGATCCCAGAGTCACTGAGAATATGTTACACTTCTCAGAGAGCTCATCAGTACAGAATCTGTTAATTCTTTAAATGTTAGGAAGAATTCTAAGCAAATCCACTTGAATATTTGGGAGAATTTAAAGATTATAAGTGAATTTCCTTAAGAGAAGTTTTGGGGTTGTTTTACATCAAATGAGTTATTTGTCCATTTCACCTATGTTGTCAAATCCATACCGTGAAAATTTGAAAATCTCCAAAATCTAAAAATTTACACAGTACCACAAATAGGGAATATCAACACACAAATAGGAAATCCACAACTGACCTCGTGAGGCAAGCCACAGTCGAACAAGACATGAATTTGTGTTTAGACTTTGGCACTAAATCCCAAGCACTTAATTTGCCTAGTGTGTATGATACATGTGTAATGAAACAGTCTGGTAGCCCAAACACCTCTGTTCCAAACCTTTTGTATAAGGGATGCTCGGCCTGGACAGCTGTGGTGGCAGCATGGCCTGAGGACCTGTTTCCAAAGCTGTAGCGTCGCTAAGATACTGCTGCGGTTTTGGTTTCAGCTTCACTGATCTCTACCATGTTATGTCCTTTTAATTTGGGCTTATTTATTTCACTTTGTTCTGGACCTTGGAGTTGGGAATATAAATCACTGGGGCCTCAAGTGCAGGCACTGTTGTGGGTCTGGTGCTGTCTTGGCTGTACCCTCACATCTTGATGTTCAGGCACCTCGTGAAGAACTGGCCTTGGTGGTTGGAGGATGGGTAGGGGGTGTGGTGGTGAACATTGGTCTTGTCCGAGGTTTGATCAGCTTCAATCTAAAGGAACATTTTACTAATTTTGGAATTTTTAGCTGTTTCAATTTTAATTGTGATACTGTGACTGTCACACTGTCTGTTCCAGCTCCCTAAAGCCTTAAGTTACTTGTCTTATTCTTTGTTTTCTTCAGGCTGTTCTCACTTGCCAAGAGTAGGCCATCTCTGTTTTTGGACCCTCCACTCTGCTTTAAGGCCATCCACTGAATGTTGGTTTTACTGTGTTTTCGTAATTTCTAACTGGAATGTTTCTCTAAAGTCCACTTTAAAATGTGTCCATCTTATCTGGAGAGTCAGCTGAGTTCAGAATGTTCTGTCGTAGCCAAAATGTTCTGATGTCTTATTTACATGTCATTGCACCAGGCCCGCAGCACTACGTTGTGGGGTAATACCCTGTTGTCACCATACAGTGGCCAAGTCCCTATCCCCAGTCTGGTCTAATGCCCATGGGGCAGATGCCTTGCCACGACTAGGGATTCAGGTGTGGGAGACATCTGACTGTCACCTAGGGAGTGGCTCCCTGTGTGGTCTCCACTGATACTGCATGTGTGGTCTGGCAGATTGTCACTACTAGGCAGAGTTGAGAGATCCCAGCCCCCACTCCCCCTTTACTGACAGGGCAGGGACGCGCAGTTCTCCGGATTAGAGGAGAATCACTGTCAGAAGGGCTTCTCGGCCTTTGGAGTTTCTTCCCTCAGCTCCTTTAGAGCCCAGCATTGGACAAAGCAAACCCCCCAGGGACTCAACTCAGTCAGCAACCCTAAGGCCCCTGGCTGGTCTTTGAGTCCCTTCTTGAGATGTATTAAATAGTCTGTGCCTAGGCTTAGTTGGCAATCAAGGTAAAGTGACAAAGTATAAGGAGGTCTTGTTTTTTTTTGCTTGTTTTGGTTTTTAGAGACAGGGTTTCTCTGTGTAGCTTTGGAGCCTATCCTGGAACTCACATTGTAGACCAGGTTGGCCTCAATTTCAGAGATCCACCTGCCTCTGCCTCCTGAGTTCTGGGATTAAAGGTGTGCACCACCCAGCTAATAAGGAAGACTTTAAGATAAGAAAGGGACTTAGCAGAGGAAGGAGGCTGTGGTTTTGCACTCATGCTGACTTTTCTCTCCTCTACTGGGCTGCTGGGGGTCTACTCTTTACACACTGCACAATGCTTCCTAAGGGACACCTCAGGAGTGGCCTGCTGACAGTGTCGTGACCACACCTGAGGAATGAGACCCACTCCTCTTGCCTGAGCCTGAACCTTCCCTGATCTTCAACAGTCACACTGGAGAAGCTGGTCGGCTGTTGAGGAAGCCACCTGATACTCTGAGCACGCCAGAGTGCCAGGGAGAGGGTCTGTCACCCTTGGTCCTTGCTGACTCCCCTCCTCTAAACCAGCAGGCAGCTGTCATGGCCAGGGCCTTCCTGACAATGCCCGAGCCTCATAGCGGTTGGGGTGATCCCAGGACTCACTGCACAGGCACATGCCTATTTCCAGAGATACGAGCAGAACACAAGGATCCTGTCTGTCCTCAAGTGACAGTCTAAACCACAGGCCCAGTCCTTCCTGGAGATCCCTCAGCAGGAGGTCACCTTGGATTTACAGAAAGCACATTTACCATCTAAAAAGTAAAAAATCAATGCACAGATACGGCTAAGGAGTCAAAGGTAAAATACAACATTAAAGACAGATTATTCAAAAGAAGCACCAAAAAGGCAGAGAAACACAAAAAGTGACAGTAAATAGAGGACACTGGTGCAGCACATTAAACGTAAATGACATATCTTCCCAGCCAAAGGCAGAGATTTGGGCCCAGGACCAGTTCAGGGGCTACACAAACCCTGAATGCAAAAAAATCCAAGGGTAGAAAGATGTAGCGTGGTGGCAGAATGCTTGTGTAGCAGGGGCTAAAGCCTCAGGACTGGGAAGACTTTAAAAGGCCAGTGGGCTGAAGAGATGACTACGTGCTCAAAAGTCTTGTATGCTCTTGTAGACAACCCACATAGGGCAGACCTATAACTATACACACAGTTTAAAAATCGGACTAGATAAAATCAACACTCAACCACCTGTCTCTAAGAGACATAAAAACAGAGAGGCTGAAAGAAAAGCACATGCCATTCACAGTATCAGCTGAGCACATCCCATAAAGCATTTCCTATGATGCTGAGGTGACTCCTCAGAAAACAACAAAACAGTCCCAGCTAGGCTGTGGTAGGGGATCTGTGCTAGAGGTGGTGTGGGCTTCTGGGGAGAAACCGTGGGCCCATGGGAGAGCCTTATCTTGTAAATCTCAACATCCTGAGATACCTACAAGCTCTGAAGAAGTCAGGGTCATATCCCTTATGCAGAGATTCAAGTTTCAGAGCAGAGAAAAGTCTGCTGCCTGAGTTTCCTGTCTTCTCCAGTGAGAACCGTCTCCGGCCAGAGGAGCCCTCAGTGCTCCTAAGAATCTCGGTCAGTTCTGAAGTGGAGTCTCCAGGCTTGACTGCTAGCTATCCTTGGTGCTTCTTTGAAATGTGGTCTCTGCATGCCAGTCGGCCTAGGCCACACCTGAAGTCGTCTTGTTGGCTTCCCAGGAGCTAAACATCACAGCTGCACGCCTCAGACACCTGACTCGTGGTGTCACAGTGCGGCTTTACTCCTACGTCGTTTCTAGAAGCAGCACATATAAAAGTAGGGGGCCGCGTTGAGAGGGGCTTTTGGTGCACAACCTTCTGGGGGAGAACTCTGGTTATTGGAAGACATTCCAAAGAAGGGCAGTGGGTCCTGCTCTTCCCGCCCCTACCATGACTGCTGTTAGATCTTTCTGAACATGCTCAGACCTCCCCTCCGGTCGAGTACATATGAAAAGCAAGCCTATCAGGAGGAAGGTTCCTATCTTTGGTCCATGTAACAGGATTTCACATGCCAACTGTGCTCTCCCTGACAAGATGGACATGGGTTTAGTGAAGTGATGGAGCTGTGGGACCCTATCAGCTTCACTTCCTACAGTGGAAGCAGTAACATCTGTACACAGCCCAGGTTAGCCCAACAAAGAGCTCTTTGAGACCAAGAGTGACGGTACTCTACATGAAGGGGACCCGTATGAAAGGGATGCGTAAGTCATTACTGTCACGAATAACTCACCAGGGCTTGTAGCTTGGGACAGTGGATGGAGAGCTGGATGAGGGTGCTGTCAGTGATCTAGAGAAAAACAGGCTGTCAGTGTGCCTTCCATGCCAGGCCCTAACACTTAATCCTGACTTCTCGAACATGGGGATCAGAGAACACAAAAGAAAACTAAAACCTCATCCAGGCATATATACTCTGGCTCAAACTGTTGACACCTGGGGAGGCACACTTTGCTCTTGCTTCTGGTGCCTGAGGGAGCCTAGAGGCAGGGCACAAAAGCAGGCAGACAAGGGGTTCCCCAGGACACCTTTCTCTGTAGTTACCCTATCACCTGACACACAGGTTCATTCCTCTCACGGACTATGTGTAAAATAAAAGGAAGTCCTGCTTAAGCTTGGATGGTGCTCTGCTAAAGTCTATCTGAAGTTCTGGAACAGCCAAACACAAGTCCCATTACAAGTGACCTAATGGGGGCCCAATACCCATCACCATGCTGAAGTAATGGCAGCCTGTTCTTGCTACTACGCCAGGCCCTCAGCAGTGATAATGCAGCCCCAAGTGGCTGCCAGAAGTCCACTCACCAGGACACATTCTTCAAGGTCCATTTTCTCCAGCTCATGACAGTTCTGAAAGAGACCACAAAACACTCTGCTCCATGGGCCACATGAGGCTGGGCCCTGTAGGAGTGAGCCCTACTGACAGCCATCCCAAACCAGCAATTCAGAGTCTGTGCTCACTTCAGACAATGACCGTGCCTACTGCGGGCCATACCATCCTCTCAACCCAGAGAGGGTTGTCACCTTCCTACACTGCAGAGGGCCTGAAAATGGGAGGTGAGGACAGGAAGACAGACGGGGTACCACAGTCCGTACACAAGACAGAGCAGAGCACGGCCGTGGCAGGGGAAGCTGTGCAGATGCCCAGCTGGGTCCACACAGAAAGGGTACCTGCCACCGGAGAGAAGGTTCTATTCAAGGGGGTTAACAATGAGGCCTGAACTCCTGTTCCAACTGCAGCTTATCGGCTGCACGTGCCCAGAGTGAGCTCTGACTACGGCCAGCATTTCTTAAGTGTACAGGTTTTTGTTTTTGACACAAAGTTTCTCTGTAGCTTTGGAGCCTGTCCTGGAAGTAGCTCTTGTAGACAAGGCTGGCATCGAACTCACAGGGATCTGCCTGCCTCTGCCTCCCGAGTGCTGGGATTTTTTTTAAATTTATTTATTTATTAAAGATTTCTGTCTCTTCCCCGCCACCGCCTCCCATTTCCCTCCCCCTTCCCCAATTAAGTCCCCCCCCTCAGCCCGAAAAGCAATCAGGGTTCCCTGACCTGTGGGAAGTCCAAGGAACCCCCACCTCCATCCAGGTCTAGCAAGTTGTGCATCCAAACTGCCTAGGCTCCCACAAAGCCAGTGCGTGCAGTAGGATCAGAAACCCATTGCCATTGTTCTTGAGTTCTCAGTAGTCCTCATTGTCCACTATGTTCAGCAAGTCCGGTTTTATCCCAGGCTTTTCCAGACCCAGGCCAGGTGGCCTTGGTGAGTTCCCAGTAGAACATCCCCATTGTCTCAGTGTGTGGGTGCACCCCTTGCGGTCCTGAGTTCCTTGCTCATGCTCTCTCTCCTGCTCCTGATTTGGACCTTGAGATTTATGTCCGGTGCTCCAATGTGGGTCTCTGTCTCTGTCTCCTTTCATCGCCTGATGAAGGTTAATATTCAGGAGGGCCTATGTTTTTCTTTGGGTTCTCCTTATTTAGCTTTTCTAGGATCACTAATTATAGGCTCAATGTCCTTGGTTTATGGCTAGAAACCAAATATGAGTGAGTACATCCCATGTTCCTCTTTTTGGGTCTGGCTTACCTCACTCAGGATAGTGTTTTCTATTTCCATCCATTTGCATGCAAAATTCAAGAAGCCCTTGTTTTTTACTGCTGAGTAGTACTCTAATATGTATATATTCCATACTTTCTTCATCCATTCTTCCATTGAAGGGCATCTAGGTTGTTTCCAGGTTCTGGCTATCACAAACAATGCTGCTATGAACATCGTAGAGCATATACCTTTGTTGTATGATAAGGCCTCTCTTGGGTATATTCCCAAGAGTGGTATTGCTGGGTCCAGGGGTAGGTTAATCCCGGATTTCCTGAGAAACCGCCACACTGCTTTCCAAAGTGGTTGCACAAGTTTGCATTCCCACCAGCAATGGATGAGTGTACCCCTTTCTCCACAACCTCTCCAACAAAGGCTGTCATTGGTGTTTTTTATTTTAGCCATTCTGACAGGTGTAAGATGGTATCTTAAAGTTGTCTTGATTTGCATTTCTCTGATCGCTAAGGAAGTTGAGCATGACCTTAAGTGTCTTTTGGCCATTTGAAGTTCTTCTGTTGAGAATTCTCTGTTCAGCTCAATGCCCCATTTTATAATTGGGTTGATTAGCCTTTTACGGTCTAGTTTCTTGAGATCTTTATATATTTTGGAGATCAGACCTTTGTCAGTTGCGGGGTTGGTGAAGATCTTCTCCCAGTCAGTGGGTTGCCTTTGTGTCTTAGCGACAGTGTCCTTTGCTTTACAGAAGCTTCTCAGTCTCAGGAGGTCCCATTTATTCAATGAGGTCCTTAATGTCTGTGCTGCTGGGGTTATACGTAGGAAGTGGTCTCCTGTGCCCATGTGTTGTAGAGTACTTCCTACTTTCTCTTCTATCAGGTTCAGTGTGTTTGGACTGATATTTAGGTCTTTAATCCATTTGGACTTGAGTTTTGTGCATGGTGATAGATATGGATCTATTTTCATTCTTCTACAGGTTGACATCCAGTTTTGCCAGCACAATTTGTTGAAGATGCTCTCTTTTTTCCACTGTATACTTTTAGCTCCTTTATCGAAAATCAGGTGTTCATAGGTTTGTGGGTTAATGTCAGGGTCTTCTATTCGATTCCATTGGTCGACTTCTCTATGTTTATGCCAATACCAAGCTGTTTTCAATACTGTAGCTCTGAGCCAGGCGGTGGTGGCGCACGCCTTTAATCCCAGCACTCGGGAGGCAGAGGCAGGCGGATCTCTGGGAGTTCGAGGCCAGCCTGGTCTACAAGAGCTAGTTCCGGGACGGGCACCAAAGCTACAGAGAAACCCTCTCTCGAAAAAAAACAAAAAACAAAAACAAAATCAATACTGTAGCTCTGTAGTAGAGTTTGAAGTCAGGTGAAGTCAGGGATGGTAATGCCTCCAGACGATCCTTTGTTGTATAAGATTGTTTTGGCTATCCTGGGTTTTTTATTTTTCCATATAAAGTTGATTAAAGGTGTGTCTGTCCGGCTGAGCGCACAGCTCTTAAGATGAACTTTGGAATTGTCAGTGCTATGCAAGAGGGTAGGACATGCCTGCCAGGATCTCCCTAGCGTCCTGACCTGCTGAAAAAGGTGCACAGCCTACCGAAAGGGCTCCATCCTACTTCATGTACTCCCCAAAACTACCTGAGCCACTCTGAATTAGTAGGGTGAGTTACAAAGCAGTTGTTTTTCGAACTCAGTGCCTTACCCGAGCTAGAAGTGTAAAGCCTGCATCAGTCAAATGGGAGCATCGAGCAGCCTCCAAAATCCTGGGGAGGGGGGGAGGAGAGAGCAGAAGCAGAGCCTGGTTAACAACAGAAGCACTGCACGGTGCAGCACACTGAGCTTCCTCCCCATGACCTTCAGGGTCACGCGACCACAGCCTCTCAGGACAGACAGCAGCACCAGGATACACGGACCAGAGCTGAGTTCTAATATCTCATCAGAGACAGAGACATAGTGATCAAGGAGCCTGCCAAGTACTGTTTTTTAAAAACACAACTAGGGGCTGGAGAGATGGCTTGGTGGTTAAGACAACTGACTACTCTTCCAGAGAACCTGGGTTCAATTCCCAGTACCCACATGACAGCTCACAACTGTCTATAAATCCAGTTCCAGGGGATCTGACACTTTTACACCAATGCACATAATATAAAGTTAAATAAATCATAAAAAATTCTTTAAAAAATAAAAACAATTAAAATGGACTTTTGCTAAACAAAATCATCTTGACATCCATGACACTTATTCGTTCTTTGGTGCTGAGGATTGAGCTAAGGCCCTCATGCATGCAGGCAAGTGCTCTCCTGCTGAGTTAAATCTTCAGCCCCTAGACAGTGAAATTCCCAGTTGCCCTCTAGGAAAATGTAAACTGTGCGCAATGAAAAAATGTGAGTTAATTCTCATAATAACTGAAACGGGAGCTGGGTGATGGTGGTGCACACCTTTAATCCCAGATTCGGGAGGCAGACGCTGGTGGATTTTTGTGAGTTTGAGGACAGCCTGGTCTACAGAGTGAATTCCAGGACAGCCAGGGCTACACAGAGAAACACTGTCTCACAAGAATTAAAAAACAAAAAAACAAAACAGTTTCACTGGAATATGAAAATAAATGATTAAAACTTTCCCACCATTTCTTTTATAGTTGTTTGGGTTAAGCCTGCTAGTTTAAAAAAAAACAACTGGGTGGTGATGGCACACGTCTTTAATCTCAGCTCTCGGGCGGTAGAGGCAGGTGGATCTCTGTGAATTAGAGGCCAGCCTAGTCCACAGAGAGTTCCGGGACAGCCAGGGCTGTTACACTGAACAACCTTCTCTCAAAAAGCAAAATCAAAACAAAACAAAAAACCCGCTGGTCTTGAGATAGAAATCTACAGGTTTAGCTTCTCTCCTTATCCATCATGAGGTACAGGACAAACTGACTTTGCTCTGGACCTCAGTTTCTGCTGAAAGTGAGCGTCCACTCTCGTGGCTGTGTTGAGTTAGGTCAGGGTGGAGTGAGTGTCTACGCAGGAGGATGTGTTGAGTTAGATCAGGACGGCACAGGCCTACAGGGAGCAGCTATTCTTGAGGCACCAAGCTTCTGCATATGCAGGGTTAGTGCCTGGGGTGGTGGACAGTAACGCTCTGCCTTGGGAGCCAGCCCTTCCTCCAATATTCAGAAAGACACAGCAAGCTGCTACCTTTCCCGGGTTTACCCATCCACTGACAGGTGCCCTAGAGAGCCACCACAAGTCTGTTTGCCGTCAGACCACTCTGACGGCCAGAGCCTAATGGCGTGAGTCAAACCACAGACGAATGCATGAAGATCAAGAAACATGGGAAGAGTCATCGTGCTCACCACCCGGCGGGGTCAGGCGCTGTCTTCCTCCAGTCCACCCGACCGCTCCTGGCTCCGCCACCCCTCTCCCCTCTTGCAGCCTAGTCCTCACAGTTGTAGAGCAAACGTGGGTCATACTCACTGCAGTCTGGGGCAGTTCAGGCCCAGGGCCGTGAGAGATGCATCCGTGAGATTACTACAACCAGAGAGGCACAAGGCCTGCAGCCGGTGGCAGCCCCTGCAGAGCTGCACCACGCCCTCATCAGTGATGCGCTGGGGAGAAGAGGACAGGAGTGGGCCAGGAGAATGAGCCTACTGCGGCCCACCGTACTCCACCCTGACACCCAAACAAAATAGAAGCAGGCTGGTGTGGCAGTACTCGCCTATAGTCCTGGCACTCAGAAGGCTGAGGCAGGATTGCCAGTTTTAGCATATCCTGGACTACATAAATGAAACTCTTTTAAAAATTAAAAAAAGTACCCAGGTCTAGTGGCACACACCTTTGATCCCAGCACTTAGGAGGCAAAGACTGGATCTCTGTGAGTCTGGAGTCAGCCTCGTCTACAGAGTAAGTTCCAGGCTAGCCAAGACTATATAGTGAGACCCTGTCTCAAACAAAACTGTCCAAAACCAAAATAAGAGTAAATAAGTCCTGACTATCACCAAGTTGGCAGATGCCTGCTTGGCTCGCTCTCCCTGAGTTTAATCCTAGTACTCAAAAATGGGTAGAAAGTGGCTTCTGCACAGCTTAAAATAGCCTAGTGTTAGCAACAGATGCTGAAAGTCCAAAATTCCACCCAAAGGTATACTGTTTTCGGAAGAAATTCATAAACTTGTGATAAAGAACTCAGGATGTCCTAGTTAAAAGACACATTAGTATGTGGCTGGGTGTGTAGACAGGGATTCTCTGTGTATTCGTCATAGAACTGTGTGCTGTTTACATGTATATAACACCTCACCAAATACTTTAAAGAAAAGGAAAACTAGTTACTGATATATTCCTTGGAGTTCTATCTCATTTGTCTGTAAATACCAGGAAGTCTTTGTGTTCAAATACACTAATTCATGCAGACGTAAACATGTGCCTGTACTCTAGGTTTGCCGCTGGCCAGTGTTAATCCTGTGGAACTAGGGTCTGTCCTTTGAACAGTGCAGGCAGATCTGTGAAGCCAGCTATGAAGATCATCTGCTTTTCCTTCCACCAACAGGCATTCTGAAGACGGGATTCATTTATTCAAAGCTGCAGGCAAGGTCTTTCTCTTCCATTTCTCAGACTCTAGGGCCCCCTTGGGCCATGCAGCCCACGCCTGTGCATGCCCACGCTGCAGCAGTGAGGGAGACTTGTAGGCTAGTGCCTAGAGAAGACTGCTGGCTTTCTCTTGCACACGCTGTTTGCTGCACTGCTGCATGAGTGCATGTGCGTGTGCATGTGCGTGCACACACATCCTCAAGTGTCATTCTTCAGGTGCTGGCCACCTTCTATTCTGTTACTGGCTCAGAATTCACCAAGTAAGAGGAGGCTGGCTGCAAGCTGGAGGAATCCTACTGCCTCTGCTTCCCTGGTGCTGGGTTTTAAGGACATGTTGCCATGCTCCCCTTCTTCACGTGGGTTCTAGGGATCAAACACAGGTCCCTGTGCTTGTACAACCAGCACTTAATTGACTGGGCTAGCTCCGCAGCCCACAACTATTATCTTGCCAAGGAATTATAGGGTATTTATCCAAAAAAGAAATGACAGTAAGATATTAGCAAGCTGTTCAGGTTCAACAGTGGGCTAGTTACAGTGTTTCTGATTGTTGTTGTTTTGAAAGAGTCAGTCAGGCATACTGACCTCTAACCCCAGCTTGCAATATGCTAAGGCATGAGAACTGTGAGTTTCAAGCTAGCCTGGGCTATGCAGCGGGATACGTATGTGCAATATATAGATTCATATAAATATGTTTCTAAATACAAATACAGGTAGAAACTAATGATCAAGACTGATGGATGACTTGTGCTGACCATGCTGCCTTATTATTGCTCTCTCACCTTGCAAAGACTCATAGCTCCAATGAACATGGAGAGAGGAGTCAGGGTAGGCCATGGGGCATTTGCCAGCCACTTTGGGCATGTGCGGCCAGACAATGGGGCTGCACGCAGGTGTGGCGGGCAGCGGGGCACAGGTGCAGCGGGGGAGCACCGGTGTGGCAGGCAGTGTGGTTGCGCGCAGGCGCCCGGGCAGTACTTACTGAGCAGGACTGCAGGTTGAGACTGACCAGCTCGTGGCAGTGATGCTGAATGTGTTTCAGAGCTTCGTCCTCTAACTGAGCAGATGGAGGAAATGAAAGAGGGGTGGAACCCAGGTGAGAGAACATGTCAGGTACCAAGGTGACTGCCACAGCAAGGGAAACACCCTGACCAGATGTGTGGCCTTTGTACCTGAGTGCAACCCCTCAGAAGAAGGGCTTTCAGGCCCCGGCACCCCCGCACCAGCGCCTCAATGCCTTCCTTTGTGATCTGGTCGCACCAGGAGAGGTTCAGATACTCCAGGTTCCGGCAACCATCGCTGAGAGAACAAAGAACAACAGTGCCCTGTGCAGCCTGCTGCAGACCGTGCTGAACTCAGCATACCACAGACAGCCTGGAGGGGAGATGAGCCCAGGGCCAGCTGAGCAGCCTCTTCCTCACCCAGTGGAGTCCCTGGGAATATCTCGGACTGAGATGCTAGCATGCTAGTTTTGGGTTTCTCTGTGTAAGTGCACGTCTGTGTGGGTGCATGTTGTGTGTGGCCAGAAGTGGACTTTGGGGTCTTCCTTAATTCCTCACCACCTTTTGTTACTAATTTTTAAAAGATCCGTTGATTGTAATTAACTCACAGACAAAAAAACAGGCCACAGCTAGATTACTTGAATCAAACACGGACCCAGCCTCAAAGTCTATACTTCTCTGAACTTCTATAGTTAGAAAGGGCATTCCAAAGCCATGGAGCTTCCCTAGATGCCACACATTCTGTAGCAATTACAATTTTATGTACTCATCCATTACAAAAAGAAAGATAGAATTGAAAATAGAAAACAATTAGATTTAAATCCTCTTTTTAATCTTAAATTATGTGTGGGTGTGGGTGTGAGATGTGCCTATGAATGCAGTTGCCTAAGGGGCCAGAAGAGGGCATCATACCTCAGGACCTGGAGTTAAGTTAACTGTGAGCTGCCCAATATGGGTGCTGGGAACTTGGTTCCCCTGCAAAAGCAATTATGTGCTCTTAACTACTGAGCGCCCTCCCCAGCCCCTAGCTTTCTATGCTCTTTCGTGATTCATGGGTCCTTTTTTTCTGCATGCTCTCCCTCCTCATCACACAGGGGCTCTCGCTGAACCTGGCTGGAGCTCCCAAACTCAGCTGGGCTGGCGGGCCAGTGAGCCCCAAGGATCCTCCTGTCTCCACCTCCCCAGGACTAGGGTCCTGTTTACGTGGATTCCGGAGATGGAAACTTACAGACTGCACTATCTCCTCAGCCCACACTGTTTTTCTTGACCCCAAATGCCAAGCACTCTCACCTGATCCCCTTTAAGGAGCTGTTGGTGACAGACACGCAGGACGTGAGATCCAGGTGTTTCAGCTTGGAACAGAATCTGCTAAGGCTGTAACACGTGCTGGAAAAAGGCAGGCACACTCTAAAGATATTCTCACCCGGTCTCCCCGTGGCCAGACCCATCTTTATTCCTTACCTGTCAGTGATTTTTGTGCAGCCATTGAGGTTTAAATGTTCAATGTTTCGGCAGTTCTGTGCAAAGGTCCTAAAAGGGGATAGGGAGCGAAAGTTGTGTGGGGTTTTTACTCAAAGTAGCACAAAAAGCTTTAAGGCAAAGATTCGCTGCCAGAGACCCGTGGCTACGGGGTGGCTGCAAGCTGCAGAGTGGCCACTAGAGGGCAGCACAACCATCCACTTAGAACAGCGCTTTCCAAATCCTCCCTAGGGCAGCAAAGGCCACAGACTCCTTGGCAGAGATGGGGTTCAGGAACCTAGGAGGCTCTCAGGCAGTGCCTGTTGCTAGCCTGGCGCTACCTCACCCCCACCCTTGGGGATCAGCTGAGATGGGATGCCTGGCATTTCTCACTGGAAAGGTCAGTTTGGAGCAGGGGTGAAATCCTTCCTGCACTGTGCCCCGGGGGCACTCTGACCACAGTCAGTATCACTAGTTTCAAGACCCAAGTTTACTGACAAGGACCCCAAGGCCTGAAGAACAGCTGCCTCGACTGTAGGTGAAATCAAGGCCAGAGGCAGATAACCACACCACTGCCACTCCTTGCCAGAATGCTCTCAGGCAATCTGCATCTTCCTCGGAGATGACTTCAGCGAGTCTCCCTGGCTGTTTCATGGCCACGGATATGTGCTCACCCTGTCCTGCCAACATATAGGGTGGAGGATAAGCTCCAAGGTCCATGATGCTCAAACAGTGTGAGAGGAACAGCTGCCAGCAGTGCCATGTGTGACCTGCGGTCTGCGTGTAAGGCTGGGGAGAGAACCAGCTAGAAGGATGAGACAGAAGATTGCTGAGGCCCCTTGGTGGGGTTCGGCGGATACTTCTACCTGCAAAACTTAAAAATATGTCATTGTTTCTGGGACTGGGTAGTGAGAAGAGCTGAGCTTCAGGGATGCAGAAGTGGCCTCTGAAATACCACTCTACTCAACCTGTCCTTTCCTTTAATTAATTACGGGGGTGGGGGCTGAAGAGATGAGGCGGTGGTTAAGGGCACTTGCTGCTCTTGCAGAGGACCTGAGTTTGGTTCCCCGCACCCACAAGGCTGTGCACGACTATCTCTAACTCCAGTTACAGGGAATCCAGGGTCCTCTTGTGGCCTCTACGGTGTATGTACATGTGGTACACACACATATGTGCAAACAAACACGTACGTATACACACAGTCAATTAATTAATGGACTGACTGATTTTTTGTGTGTGTGGTGCTGGGGATCATGGGCCTCTCTCACAGGCTACGCAAGCAATCTACCATTCTGCACACTGTGCGCCCCAAGCCTAACAAAGGATAGGACCCAAAAAAAGAACCGTTAAATAGAGCAGCTGCACCCCAGACTTAAACTCAACAGAGCATTGATGGGAACAAGAACTGCTCCATGCCCAAGAAGGTAGAACCCGCGATGCCTGCCCGACACCCAGCAAAACCCTGCGCGTTTTCAACAGCAGAGGAAACTAAATCTGCAAGGAACAGAGAACTTCTCTGTCCTATCCAAGTCTACTCAAAGCTGCCAGCAAAGACAGCAGGCAAGGGCACTGGAAGTACTGTCTGCTTTACCCAGAATGCGCTGTGAAGACATTTCATGCAGACACGAGAGGGTTTTGTGCATTTGAGAAAACGACATGCTAAACATGGCTATGATGATATGTATGGATGGATTAACAACAAATTAGATTCGGTAGGTAGAAAAAAAACTCAGTGAGTCCGCAGGGCAGGGCATGCACCAATGGCAGAGGATTTGCCTGGTGTGCACAAGGCTCTGGGTATGATCTGCAGTAACACATGTGCTCACACACAAACACACAAGAGCTGGTGTGGAATGCAGCTCAGTGGCAAACTGCATACACGGTGCATATATATGAGGTTCCATCCCCAGCGTTGCAGAGGGCAAGAAAAACAATGTATCAAAATTAATCATTTCTCTATTTCTAGCAATGAACAGTGAGATTGGAATAAAGCGTACAACTTGCAACAGCACTTCCAAATATGTAGAGGCAGGGGCTGGAGAGACGGCCCAGTGGTTAAGAGTACATACTGTTCTTAGAAAGGACCCAAGTTCAGTTCCCAGCACCTATAATAGGTGGTTCACAATCACCTATAACTCCAACTCCAGGGTATCTGATGCCTTCTTCTGGCCTCCGTGGATACTGCACTCAGATGCACATACCCCACTTCGCAACAGATAAACATGCCACATGTAATTTAAAAGAAATATTTTTGAGTAAAGCACGTTTTTTTTAAAATTTATTTATTATGTATACAATATTCTGTCTGTGTGTATGCCTGCAGGCCAGAAGAGGGCACCAGACTTCATTGCAGATGGTTGTGAGCCACCATGTGGTTGCTGGGAATTGAACTCAGGACCTCTGGAAGAGCAGGCAATGCTCTTAACCACTGAGCCATCTCTCCAGCCCCAAAAGAAATATTTTTGAAAAAAATGTTTAGAAAAGAAGAATATTTAGAACTAAGTTTGACAAAATATGTATACAGCTTTGACACTGCCCAGTGCAAGCTGAGACTTGAACAGTTATATACAAAGGCGCTGTGACAGGCACTTGACAGATTTGTGTTTGTCAGGGTACCACTTTTCAGCAGATGGATCTGTAGTATCAAGTCTGCCCTGAGACCCCACCAGGATGCCCTGAAGAAAGTGGCCAGCTGCTTCTGTAATGCCATCAGAGCAGCTAAAACAACTTCCTAAAAGAGCAAAGTTGGAAGACCAGCTGTGTCTGGCTTTAAAGCATGATAGCATTGCTAAACGGAGTGTGACTGACATAGATTATGATAGAATAGTAGGATTTCATAGACAAAGCCCAAACCCGAATATGACCCTGTGTTACAGAGGAACCAGCTCTGGTCCAGGCATGGCTGAGCAGGAACGTCTAGCATGAGCGAGACCCTGGGTTCAATCACCAACAATGGCCCCCAAATATTCAAAATAGATCCGAGTTTAAATCACAAAACTTCTGAGGGTAGCGGAGCCGGAGAGGTGGGCAGCAGTCAGGAACACTGGCTGCTTCAGCAGAGGGCCTGCATTCCGGTCCCAACACTCCCACAGCAGCTGGTAACTCCAGTTCCTCTCCTGGCCTCCGTGGGCTCGGGGCACACATGGTGCACACTCATGAAGGCATTCGCACACACACAGAGAACAAGATGAACAGATTTTAAGGGCATTTACAAGGAAAGCACGGGACAGGGTGTTTGTGACCTTGAGTCAGGCATAAGTTCTTATGTTCCATAAGGAATAAGTCGGTGGTCTTTCATTAAAAACTTCGCTTTGGGGCTGGAGGGATGGCCGTGCAGTGAGTTAGCAGCACTTTTCTTCCTCCAGAGGATTCAAGTTCGGTTCCCAGTACCCACATGAAGCTCAACTGTCCATATCTCCAGCTCCAGAGGAACCCAGCGCCCTCCCTGGCCTCTGCAGACAGCTGTACACATGTGATGCACTACGATCCGTGAAGGCCCACACACAAACAAAATTTCAAAACTAAATCAAATGTACAGAAACTTCCCTTCAGACAGGCAGCTAAGAGACTGGGAGAGCACATTTGCAAAGGTACTGCGCCAAGCACTGATACCCAAAAATGTAATAAGAACTCTCAAAAATAGCTGGACAGTGGTGGTACATGCCTTTAATCCCAGCGCTTGGAAGATGGAGACAGGGGGATCTCTGTGAGTTCGAGAACAGCCTGGTCTACAGAACAAATTCCAGGACAGCCAGGACTGTTACACAGAGAAACTCTGTCTTGAAAAACAAAAAGCAAAAAACAAAACAAAACCTCTCAAAAAATGAATGAAAACAACCTATGAAAAAGACATGGGCACATGACTTAGACATCTCCCCAAGATCCATGGCAGTGAGTCAGAGCATAGGAAGACACCCAGCGGCATCAGGACCAGGAAAATGCAGAACAACCATAAGATGCTACCGTGCACTACTAGGGCCACAGCGAAATTATGCCACATGAAACTTTGGCGGGAACATGGAAGACCTGGAGAGTCACAGACCACCATGGGAACCTAAAATAGAACATTCTGCTTGTAAAATAGATTGGAAGCTTCTTAAATGTTTAAGCTGGAGGCTGGGGCACACTGAAATGGACCATTGTGCAAGCATTGCTTACAGGACCCAAATACTCCACTGCAAGAGAAATTAACACCCATGACAGCTTTATCTGCACCCAAGCAAACGGGAAAGCCCCCAGCTGTCCATCCATAAATGAACACAAGCAGTAGATCTCTGATAGTGGACAGTCCTGCTGAACAGGACTGCCCACTGCAGCAGATCCCCTGACTGACAGTGGCTGCACAGGACTGCCCGCTGCAGCAGAGTCCCTGGGTAGCAGCGGTTAGATTTGGTACTTTGAATGGCTGTCTGACAATGACAAGCATTTGGAGAACTCACTGTGAGTTTCAGCTCCCTCCCCTGCTGCTGTGCACTGCTAAGGCCTAAATCTGCACTGTTTCCAGGGACCCCTGTGTGGAGCACAGGCCCTTGCTGCTGCTACCTGAGGAAGCTGTGGAGTTTTGAGGAGAGGCACCTAGCCAGAGGAAGCAGGTCGCTGGGGGTGGGTTCCTGGAGCTCTCTTTCCTGGCTCATTGATGCCTTGCCTTCCGCTTCCTGTTCACCAACCAGTCTCTGCCACAAACTGTCAATGTGCACAGACTAACCTGAAACTGGGAGCTGAAAGAAACTTTCCTTAAGTTGCTCCTGTCAGGCATTCTGGTCACAATGACCACAGCTCACCAACACCTGCAGTCAGACTGGGGGACAGGGCACAAAGTTCACCAACACCTGCAGTCAGACACTGGAGGGGGGGTGAGACAGCTCACTAACACCTGCGGTCACACACTTGGGGGGGGAGCTCACTAAGACCTGCAGTCAGACACCGGAGGGGGGAGAGCTCACTAACCCCTGTAGCCAGACACTGGAAAGGGAGAGAGCTCACTAACACCTGCAGCCAGACACTGGATGGGGGGGGGGGGGAGCTCACTAACCCCTACAGGCAGCCACGGGGGTGGGAGGCACAGTTCCCAGCTGGCCGCATGATAACCAGAATGAACAGTACGGCTATTCTAGAGGCCGTGTTGTGTTTAGATGCAGATGTTTGATAAAGTATATAAGACACTCACATTTGTGCTATGGGACAGGCTGTATATTGGACGCTTTTGCTCAGTTCTGTGGTCATAGTGTGTTCCAAACACACCCAAGGCTCGGCTAAGTTCTGAAGTTCAGCGAGGTTCGTGTATTAAAAGCAATTGTATGAGGTTACTTTTATTTTATGAATATGTATGTGCCTCTGTGTGTTCCATGTGAGTGCAGGTGCCCGTGGAGGCCAGAGGAGGGCACTGGGTCCCGAGGCAGGAGTTACAGCAGGTTCTGAGCTCCTGGACATGAGTGCTGGGAACCCGGCAAGAGCAACAGTGCTCTTAAGTCCTGAGCCGTTGTCCCCAACCCCGTAGACAAGTGTATGACACCTCGAGGGGGCCTGCACATCTGCAGGATGTTACCGCTCGGCAGGAAAGGGGAACAAACGGTAGCTACAGCCAGATGAATGATGGAATCCAGGGCATCTGTGCTGGGCAGGAGCCACACACAGGAGCGTCTCCCTCCGATGCACAGATATCTAAATAATCAATAAAGATTTTTGGTTTCAAACTCAGGACAAACCACTAAACATTCTTGGCCTCTCAACAGTGCTTCCTACCGGGCGTGGTGGTGCTCACCTTAAAACCAGCACTCAGGAGGCAGAGGCAGGCGGATCTCTGTGAGCTCCAGGACAGCCTAGTCTACAGAGCAAGTTCCAGGACAGCCAAGGACAGTTCAAGCTGGTCTTGAACTCAGGAGATCTGTCTG
Source organism: Microtus pennsylvanicus (assembly GCF_037038515.1). Classification (NCBI taxonomy): domain Eukaryota; kingdom Metazoa; phylum Chordata; class Mammalia; order Rodentia; family Cricetidae; genus Microtus; species Microtus pennsylvanicus. The sequence goes on along the minus strand of NC_134581.1, from coordinate 10,272,795 downwards.
CCTCTACTTACGAGGGCTGGGGTTTGATGTGAACACTACCACACCCAGCCTGAACTAGTCTTTAATGTATCAGTGTATCTACAGTGAACACAGTGACGGTTTCATACTGGCATTGTTCACTGTGGTAGCTCATGGGTGTTGACCACGGTCAAGCCACGTGGCCTGTATTGGCCCTCCCTTCCTTTAGTCTTCCCTACTTTCTACTACATTCCATTTAAAAGACCCTCCTGAAGGCAGGGTGTAATGTGGGTCTCTGTGAGTTCAAGGCCATCCTGGTCTACTAGCAAGTTCCAGAGCAGCCAGCGCTATATAATCAAGAGACCTTGTCTTAAAAAGAAAAAAAAATCCTTCATGGGCTGGAGAGATGATCCAGCTGGTGAGAATGCTGGCCACCAAGCCTGGGGCCACTTGCTACTGAGCCTGACACTGTAGTTAGCTTCACATGTCAACTAGGGTGACAAGGTCCCTAAGCAGGAGGGCCAGGCAAGCCAGTAAGCAGTGTTCCTCCATGGTCTCTGCTTCAAGCTCTTGCCTAGAGTTCTCGCCTTAGCTTCCCTCTATGATGGGCTGTAACCTGTAAGCCAAACAAACCCATTCCTCCTCCAATGAACCATGGCTATCCAGGAGGAAGGGGACGTGCATGCAGGTGCACAGGTGCTACTGATCACCATAATAAAAGTAACATCATAAACCTGTCCCATCACGAGCAAGCAGAATTCCACCTTACAATACAGGCGCTTCTGAGTTACTTTGCGTGTGAGTAAAGTCTTGGAAGAAACTAGAAGAGAGGGTAGAAGGGACAGAGGGGAGTGAGAAAATACTCGGGTCTGGGCACAGCCCCGCTGTCTGCCAGCTATTTGATGGGCACTCCCGGCACCTCCACACATGCTCTGTAACTGCCCCACTGGCGTCCAGGAGAGCGCGCTCACACTGGGCAGCTGACGCCATTGTCCCCAGGCTGTTCCCTTCAGGACAGTGGAGTTTCAATCGCTCCAAAGCCATAGCTCTCATTATGATAAACACCACAGGAAGGACTTAGTGGAAGAAAATGACAGAATATGTTTGCTTTGCTTTTGTTGATGCCACACATCAGCTGTGGTAGCTGTCACTCACTTCAAGGAGGAGTCCCCAACGCCGATGCAACCCCGCAAGCTGAGTTTCCTGAGGAAGCCACCGCACCTCTTGGAGATGTTTTCCACAACTCGGCCCTTAAATGGAGAAAGGTGGGAGACGGTCACTTTTTCATGCTGTTTATTTCATAACAGAATAAGCTAAAGTGAATGGATTTTCCAAATGCAGCTAGAGACACGCCCAATGCTCTCGGAGCCGGTCCTCACCTGTCTTTCACCAGCACAGTGAGGAGTCTGACAGCCTCACCGCCTTTCCAAGGATTAGAAAGCACTGTCTCCACGATACCAGGGGCCATATTCTTGTTTTGTATTTTGAGACAGGGTTTCAGGATGTAGCCCTGGCTGTCCTGGAACCAGGACTACTCTGTAGTCTATGCTGGCCTTGAACTCACAGAGATCAGCCTGCCTCTGCCTCCCTAGTGCTGGGATTAAAGGTGTGTGCCATCACTGCCCGGCTCAGGGGTTACATCCTTAAAGAAAACTGATTCCTCCCTCTCTCAACATCTATCGATTGTCAATAGTTCCTCAGCTATGGGTGGATAGCATTTTTCATAACTACAAAGATTGATGAGGAATGTCCAATTGCTTTTATATTTTAAATTTTTATTTATTTAGACGTGTATGCATATAAAAAATACCATGGCATATGTGTGGAGATCAGAAGTCAATTTGCCAAAGTTTGTTCTCCCCTTCTACTATGTGGGGCCCCAGAATTAATCTCAGATAGTCAAGCTTGGTAGCAAGTGCCTTTACCCACTGAGTGATCTCCTGGTCTCACATGTCCAGTCTCCCAAAGGCATGGAAATTCCTCACCTCAGAGAAGCACATACACTCAGAAAGAGGGGCACTGGAGGGAAGACCCCTGAGCTCCTGACACTTGAACACTTCATTCTGCCTTTTCTGTTAACCTGCAGGTGCATAGCCTACTTCCCTAGGTAAGTACTCAGACTCAACCTATTTGTTCCTCAGTTTCTTCAGTTTGTTTTTTTAAATTATTTTTTTAATCTTTATTTTGTTTAATCTATTTGTGTGTTTGCCTGTGTGGGTTTATGTGCACAATGTGGGTAGAGGAGCCCTCAGCAGCCACAAGAGGGCATCCTATTGCCTAGAACTGGAGTTACAGATGGTTGTAAGCTGCCATGTGGTTTTGGGAATCAAACCCGGATCCTTTGCAGGAGCAGCAAGTGCTCCTAACCACCAACTTGTCTCTGCAGCCCCTCTGAAGTCTGATATTGAGAGGACCAACGCAAGAGCACCCAGAGCATGCTCAGAACCGTGTGGATGGTCAGGAATTACTGCTGGGGGTTATCTACAGGGACTAAGGCTTCCCTTTCCAGAGGACAGGTGGACCCCTTGGTCCTTGCCTTCTCTATACTCACAGGAGGAATGAGGGGCTCCAAAGTGAATAGTGAGAGAGATGTGTTCTGCCCACTCGCTGGAGATGCTTGAAATATGAAGAGACCCTGCTCAAAGACCATTACCACAAATGGGGCCAGAGTAACGTCTGAGTAGGTAAAGGTGCCTGTCACCAAGCCAAAGACCTGAGTCTGATCTTTGGAACCCAAGAACCAACTCCTGCAGGTTGTCCTCTGACCTCCACTTCTACCCTTGGCAAATGCATGTCCACACATACACACACAATAAATACATACAAAATAACTTAAGTGAACTAACCTACCTCTACATCTGTTTGGAAGTTAAAAAGGTCTATTCTCTGCCAGTTGCTTCCATCCAGGGCTAAGATGTTCCATGCCTGGGAATTGGAGGTAAGAGAGGAGGTGGGGTGAGGAGGACACATCCACTGAGAACAGATAATGCTGTGTATTCCCAAACGTTTAGTTGTAACGTGTTTGACCCAAGCTCAGCCCTCTCATCGACACCAGCAACCAGCCAATACTCTACCTTGGAAATCTGTGCACATCGACAAAGAGTTACTATGTCCAGGAAGGAGAAAATTCTAGAGAGAGAGAGAGAAAGATGAGATGGTGTCAGCATTTTAGGACAGTTAGAACTTGGAAGATAAAGTCTAAGGCATCACGGGGACAAACAGGATTTTCAAGCGCCCTTGGCTCACGCTCACACACACACACACATACACACATACACACACACACACACACACACACACACACACACACACACACACACACACGACACACACGCACACTAATTCCTCACCCAGTGTCCGCCTGCTCCTATTCTGCTTTAATCCGTCCTCTAAATTCTCCCCAAGGGTAACTAATTCCCTGTCCTAACGTTCCTAACGTGCAGCACCTACCCCTGGCTCAGATATTGGAGGCTCAAATAATGTGGTTCAAAAGGTCTGATGAGAAAACCCCTCTCGCTGGATGAATCTGTTCACCTGGCAAAGAGTTCTCACAATCTTTAAGCACCTTTTCCCAGGCAAAAGCCCAGGAGCCACAGGAGATGAGAAAGACAGGGAGGAGGAGCAAAGGGACAGACAGGTGGAAGCCTGGTATGTCTATAACATGATGGGGAACCTCCTTCAGACAATAACCTTTAAGAGGTTGGGCCAGGTGAGGGTGTGACCTTTTGGGTACCCAGAGAAAAACCGCCGGCCTGCCCAGAGCTCTCTCTGGTTCCTACTTTACACACCTGATGTGGGACTTCTCGTTCCTGTTCCATGAGTTTGCCCCTTATAATAAAGAAATATAATTGGAATCTTTTGGGGTTAGCTTGGGATTCTTTGACTCATGCCCTCACCCCGCTTTCCGGTAACAATAACAACAATGGTTTTAGAGGACGGTGGTCATGGGTGTGGCAGGGCCTGGGGGGTTCCTCTGACACTGAGGTGCTGATGGCAGCAGAGTGGGTGCACTGCCGGGGAGGGGGACCCGCTGAGGGCGGGCACCATGCTGTGCGGATAGAAAGGAGAAGATATGCAAGTGTGAGCAAGGGGACAGGACAAGATGGCAAACACACGCCGGGCGATGGTGGCGCACGCCTTTAATCCCAGCACTCGGGAGGCAGAGGTAGGCAGATCTCTGTGAGTTCGAGACCAGCCTGGTCTACAGAGCTAGTTCCAGGACAGGCACCAAAGCCACAGAGAAACCCTGTCTCGAAAAACCAAAAAAAAAAAAAAAAAAAAAAAGATGGCAAACACACACCAGTAACGGTCCCCAAAAGTCTTCAAAGTCACAGCCAGTGTTGATTCAAAATTTTGTGGGCTCAAGGGTGATTGACAGAGCCCTAGAGTGCCACAGTGCTGCACACTGCCATGGGACTAGAGATGGCAGATACGGCTCTCCAACAGAGGGGACTAGAGATGGCAGATACGGCTCTCCAACAGAGGGGACTAGAGATGGCAGATACGGCTCTCCAACAGAGGGGACTAGAGATGGCAGATACGGCTCTCCAACAGAGGGGACTAGAGATGGCAGATACGGCTCTCCAACAGAGGGGACTAGAGATGGCAGATACGGCTCTCCAACAGAGGGGACTAGAGATGGCAGATACGGCTCTCCAACAGAGGGGACTAGAGATGGCAGATACGGCTCTCCAACAGAGGGGACTAGAGATGGCAGATACGGCTCTCCAACAGAGGGGACTAGAGATGGCAGATACGGCTCTCCAACAGAGGCTCTGTGAACACAAGGGACAGAAGACCAAAGGCTGCACTGACCATAACAGATCTAAGTACAGAATGTGCTAGCGGCTGAAATGTGTGCTTACATAAATCCATACCCTTCACCAGGGTCTCTGCACACCTATGTAACATCTAAGAGAATTCATCTTGTTCGCCCCACAGGCCCTCCTGCCCAGTAGCCATCTTGGTAGCCTACAAGTGGCTCCACAAATTACCCATGCACACGTCATGCTGGGACCCAATGCAAAAGTGTACGATAGAGATGAAAGGGAACTAGTTAAGGTCCCCTTGAATATCTCAATGACAATCCATGTGACAATGACACAATCTACCATCCCCCAGTAACGGCAACACACACTTCTGACTACAGGATTGTTGTGCCTGCACCATGTGCCACCTGCAAGCTACAGGTTAAGTCACTTGTCACAGCCACAGGGCGAGGAGAGGACTATGGGCGTGTCCATTTCAGAGACAGGTTACTTGAGGAAGCCGCAGGGATGAAAAGGATGGAGCTAGAATCTGAGCCCAAGTAGTCCAGTTGGCCCATGACCTCATGTGCACTGCCTGGGAAAGTCTGACACAGCAGTTCTTTCTTGGGACTTGACTAGCCACCATGTGGAGAAGTCTTCTTTTGGTGTTTGGGAAAATCTAGTTTCGCTAAGCGAAATAAGACCTTTGTGGATTGGAACAGACAGGAGCCAAGAGGCTCAGAACACATCTTGCACTGATCACTCTGAATGGAAAAGCACATCCGGAGCATTTCCATCGTGTCCCCACACGCATCTTTAAACTGAGTGTAATCTCATTTCCACAAACAGGCCCGGTGCTATTTCCAGCTGCCAATCTGCAGCCTACGCCGATTCCTGGCTCGTGGTTTGCTGAATGAAGTCGATGTGAAAGACAGACCCTAGGGCACTAGTGACAGACACAGACAACGGGGGCCATGGAGAGGGCACAGCAGGTAAGGGTGCCTGTCGCCAGGCTTGGTGACTTCCAAGTTGTCCTCTAACCTTTACACAGGTGCCAGGGTTTGCTCCAACCTGCTCTCTCTCTCTCTCTCTCTCTCTCTCTCTCTCTCTCTCTCTCTCACACACACACACACACACACACACACACACACAGAATGAGAGAGAGTAATAAAAAACAAAGAAGCTGGGTATTGGTGGCACACACCTTTAATCCCAGCACTAGAGAGGCAGAGGTAGGCGAATGTCTCAGTTCGAGGCAAGCCTGGTCTACAGAGAAAAGTACCAGGACAGCCAGGGCTACACAGAGAAACCCTGTCTTGAAAACCAACAACAAAAACAACACCCCCCCCCCAAAAAAAAAAACAAAGAAGAGACAGAGCTAGCTGAAGCAGGGACTAGTCATGGCCCTTGAGGACTCTTTCTAAACAGTGGCTTCCAGCTTCCCCGCATGAGAGCAACCCTAGAGTGCAAAGCTATACACGTACAAAAGGAAGAAATGGGGACTGCGAGTGTTGCCTACATGACTCTAGGTCACGGGAGACGGCCCCTACGTGTGCCTGTGGGAACACCCTCACTGACTGAGAACTGAGCGGCACGCGCTGCTCTGTGTGACTGTGGCTGCCAGGTGACCAGCGTCTCACACTTAAGCTGCCCCTTGCCCACAGCAGACGAGGAGCAGTCTGTGGACCAGAACAGAGCCTTCGCCCCTAAGGGGGAAGCGTCAGTCAGAGTATTTGATCACAGCCACAGGAGCCAGCACAGATCTTCTTGTAGACGGGACAGCTGCTGTGGCCTCCGTCCACATCTTAGATCCGTGTTAGCTACAGAGATCCTCCCTAGGCTGTTTTGGCAGGGGGAGAAGGTTGAGACAGAGTTTCACTGTGTAACAGTCCTGACTGTCCTGGAACTCACTCTGTAGACCAGCCTGCCTCTGCCTCCCGAGCACCGCTGGGCCTGCCCTAGGTTTTGAAGTTCCATCGTGCAGACTCCTGACCCTTGTTCATCAGGCCATTCATTTCTTGCTATTCTCAACCCTCTGAGTTTCCATCTGCCTTCTAGACTCCTGTCAACTGGCATTACACTGAGTCTGCGGGAAACTTGGACAGAATAAGGTTTAGAGTATTGGGGGAGAAAAAGTCCACACACACAGCACCAATCAATGCATCTCAAGGCACCTACTGTCCATTTACCTGCATGGACCTCCCGCACTGCTGTTCCCTCCTGGAGACAAAGAATGTCTTCATGACAAAAAATTCCTTTAGCACTGACGTGGAGGTGTGTGTGATGAATCTTTCTCAGCCTGAACATACTTGAAAAGGTTTATTTTTATATAAATTTATTATCTGTGTCTGTATGGTGTGGGGGCGGGGAACAGACTGGAGAAAGTCACAGCACAGCGTGGAGGGGAGAGGACAAGTTTGGGGGTCAGTTTTCTGCATCAGCAACGGCTTCTGGCATTGAATTCAAGTCACCAGGCTTGCACAAGTATTTTTCCTGCTGTGCCACCTCATCAGGCCAGGCTTTTATTAATTTTTTGGCTAGTTTTTATTTTATCTTATTTTATTTTTGGTTTTTCGAGACAGGGTTTCTCTGTGGCTTTGGAGCCTGTCCTGGAACTAGCTCTGTAGACCAGGCTGGCCTCGAACTCACAGAGATCCGCCTGCCTCTGCCTCCCGAGTGCTGGGATTAAAGGCGTGTGCCACCACCGCCCGGCCTTGGCTAGTTTTTAATCTTTAAAAAGTATCACTGTGTGTATGGGGGGGGGTGAGCCTCAGATTCCCTGAAGAGGTCAGAGAGCAGCTCCGCAGAGTTGGTTCTCCCCTCCCGCCTTTAACAGGCCCAAGGACAACAGGCCGGCTCCCTGGCCTGCTGAGCCACATCGCCGGCCAAGGCTTTGTTTTGTGGTTTTGTTTGCTTGTTTGTTTTGAGACAGGGTCTCTTTACACAGCCCTGGCTGTCCTGGAACTCACTCCATAGACCAAGCAAACTGGTCTTAAACTCACAGAGACCCGCCTGCCTCTGCAGTGCTGGTATTAAAGGCGTGTGCCACCACACTGGCTCCAGGCTTTCACTGTCTGAAGGTAACTATGGGGTGCAGCTAGGGACAGGAGGGTGCTTTAAGCATCTTTTCTTTGGAATCGCTGCTCACACCCCGGCCCCGTATGTATTCTTGGCCCTGCTCATACACAGGCACAGGCCACTGTCTTTGGGTTATATGTGTTTTTGCAAGAGATTTGTTATGTAGCCCAGGCTGGCATAGAGCCCATGATCCTTGTTCCTCAGCCTCCCAAGCACTGGTGTCACCATGGCCACACGGGCATCGGTCATCTTTCAAGACTTTCCCTTACTGTTCGTCAGTAACTTATCTGGCGCCTCCGTATGCTGGTCGCCACGTGAGCTCACTTGGAGACCACTGCTTTTTGACCTGCTGTCTGTAACCAGGTTTGGCAGCTTTGGGGCCATTATTCTGTCAAATATTTGTATGATGATTCCTTCTCTTTCTACCTGGACCTCCAAGTGCATGTATGTTAGATCACTTCATCTTTTTACTTAGTTTTGTTTTGTTTTTGTTTGTTTGTTTATTGTTTTTAACAGGCTTTCTCTGTGTGGTCCTGGCTGTCCTGGAACTCGTCTGCAGACCATGCTGGCTTTGAACCCAGAGCTCCGCCTGCCTTTGCCTCCTGAGAACTGGGATTAAAGGCGTGCACCACCACTATCCCCGGCTAGTGATTAATTTTTAATGTGTGTGTATGTGGGTGGGTGGGGGTGTGCACGTGAGTGCAGGTACCCTTGGAGGCCAGAGGTGTCAGATCCTCTGGAGCTGTGTTATAGGCAGTCGTGAGCAACTTGATGTGTGTAGAGGCCACAATAATTCAAAAACCATTAGCCGCCGGGCGGTGGTGGCACACGCCTTTAATCCCAGCACTCGGGAGGCAGAGACAGGCGGATCTCTGTGAGTTCGAGACCAGCCTGGTCTACAAGAGCTAGTTCCAGGACAGGCTCCAAAACCACAAGAGAAACCCTGTCTCGAAAAACCAAAAAAAACAAAAAAACAAAAAAAACAAAAACCATTAGCCACCTACCCCTTTTCTTCTCTTGCATGACCCTTGTCCCATATTCTCTGCAGTTACAAGAAAAATAGTTGGTTAAAAATTAAGACAAGGCCCCAGCTGTGTCAGGAGCTGTGTTAGGACAACAACAGACTTATGTAAACATGCTTTTACGAACCCTGTCAAGCCTGTACAAACACCTTTCATCACAAATTGTACTATTAGATGTAAAATGTTACCATAAGCTGCAAGTTCCAAGAATGTACCATCACCCAAGACTAACTTCTAATTGTAAAAATTCTTTTCTTACATCACCCCTGACCCCCTAACTTGTGGCTTTTGCTTTAAAAATGACCTACTCTCTGTTCAGGGTCACGGTGTCAGAACCCAACCTGCCTGTGGCCCAGCTAGATGCTCTAGTACCCTGTGGTGATGGAATAAAGTTCCTCGTCCTCAGTTATCTCTGCAACTCTCATACCCAACAACGTGGGTGCCGGGAACTGAACCTGGATCCTGGTGCAGGAGAATTGTCTGTATTCTGTCAATCATATTTTAAATAAACGCTGATTGGCCGATAGCCAGGCAGGAAGTATAGGCGGGAAAACCAGAGAGGAAGTAGAGGCGGAGCAATGAGAACAGGAGAATTCTAGGAAGGAGGAAGCCCATTCCTCCCAGTTCTGCCTAGATCATGGAAGAAGCAAGATGTGACGTGCCCCACTGAAAAAGGTACCAAGCCATGTAGCTAACATATACTAGAATAATGGGTTAATATAAGTTATAAAAGCTAATAAGAAGCCTGAGCTAATGGGCAGAGCAGGCCCTAATGTTACAGGATCCTCTGTACTGAGAGGTCTGGCTGACTTGTTTTCTCTTCCCCGTCATGGTTTTCTGATTTGTCTGTCTCACTGCAGGTCCAGCAGAGGATGCAGCATTTTATCTGTCTTGTTTCCCAGAGACCACTGGCCTTTCCTCTGGCGGTTAGCATGTGTGTGTTCACAGTCCTCAAGTACAGCTAAGGCCACTCAGCTCACCTGTGAGCGGCTGGCCCCTGTCCAAGGTTTTTAACTCTTGTAGGTGAGACAGAAGGCTGTTAGTTGCAGCTCAGCTGTAAGCCTGTAAACTCCTCTGCATTGCATGATTGCAAGAACCGAAAGGCCCAGGCACTGCCGACAGCTCCAGCCCGCCCCAGCAGTGTTTGAGGAGAAATGAATGGGGAGAAATTTTAGGACGAAGAACCTTGCATTTGGGCCTCTGAGACACGGCTGGTTCCATTTTTATGAAGTGCAGTAGGGCTCGGGGACTGCATGGGGGAAAGGCACTCACAGCCTGGAGACCTGTTTGATTCTCAGAACCACAAGGCAGAAGGAGAGAACTGACCCAAGTTGTCCTCTGGCCTCTACCTGTGTACTGGGCATGTGCATGTGCACACACATGGATAGAATACATACATGTGAAAAATAACAATACCACCTTGAGCAGAGATGCCTATGCCTAGGCACGGAACCCAGGTATGAACCCAGGTACGGAGCTGCTACACCTCCCTGATCACTCTCCACGGCCCTCATGAAAATCAACCCGTTCTCAGACCTCCCACGTCCTCTGCTTCTCGCTTCCTCCAAATGAAGAAGGAATTTGTCTGTAATTAGTCTTTTGGTCCTCAAAGAAGCAAAGTCTTCACGGCCTTCCTATTCAGAAATAGAAAAACAACAACAAACAAACCCCTTTCTTCCTTTTTAAAAACAACAGAGACTGGTTTTCACTCTAGCTCAGGCTGGTCTAGAGCTTGCAGCAATCCTCCTGTCTCAGGCTACCAAGTACTGGGCTACAGGTGTGAGCCACCACCCTAGCATCTAAGGATGTTTCTAAGCTCCAGACTGTTCTACCTTGTGTCACCCATCCCTGCAGTCCACAAGTTCAGCAGCAGCTCACGCTGCACCTTCAGCCCTACTGTTCACCCTCTCCCCAGCACCCAACCACACTGTCACTAATTCCTCCTCAGGGTAGTCAGTCATTAGCAAACACTTTCTTTCTCCTAAAAGCAATGCTTAGCTAAGTGTGGTGGTGCACGCCTTTGATCCCAGAACTTGGGAGAGGCAGATGGATGAACTCTGTGAGTTCAAGGCCAGGCTGGTCTCCACAGTGAGTTCCAGGACAGGCGGGGCTGCATAGTTAAGACTCTGCCTCAAAACAAAACAATAATGATGAAATAAGAATAAAATACTATGACTACTAGACAATGTTTACTGAAGATTTGTCCCGTTTCTTATTTCCTGGTTAGTGCTCCTAGGGAAGATATAGTAAGTCCGTCTTTAACATTCCCTGCAGAAATATTAGCCCTGGCACTCACACGAGATGCTTTAAGTGGACGAGGTGAAACCATGAGGCATCAAATCAACCACAAAATCCAGCAGCCACTGGTAGTACAGCCAGCGCTGGAGTCAAGTTTGGAAGCAGGTTCATCCCCCCGAGTGAAATGCATACACGGTAGTCAGCCCAGCCCCTGAGCCCGACAGACACTGATGTGCCAGCTGCAAGGATGCTTTCCTGATCCTTCAGGTAAACAGACTCACCAGACCTTCGGGGCATGGCTTTCTTCCTTAGCATGCTCTTCATGCTCACCTGCACTGGCTGCTTCCAGTGTTCACAGGTACTTCCCCTGGCTGAATGCCTCTTTGTGTGTTTACATCACAATTTGTTTGCTCAGTCATCTGTGATGGACATCTGGAGTTCCTCATCTTGGCTCTTGTGAACAGTTCTGCTATGACTATTTTGTGTACATGTAACTGTTGACATTTTTAATTGTTTTGATCATGTACTTTGACTTTTTTGCAACTTCAATTTTGGCACAGCAAACTGTGATCTCAAAATATTAAATGAAAAAAATTCCAGAAATAAGCAATTTTAAGTTTGTGTAATTTTTTGTTTTCTTTTGAGACAAGGTCACACTACATAAACTAAGCTGGCCTTAAAGTGCTTCTGCCTTGTAAGTGTTGGGATGAACACGAGTTCACATAACTTTTATTAGTGAATTGTTATCCGTCTTACTACTAGCTATTGCTATTCACTCTGCTCATCTGTAGATCCAGTCTTACCTGCGTGCACAAGAAACGCAGTGCAGGGAGGACGAGCGCCCACTGCCAGGTCACCCAGGCTGCGGGGACATGCGGGGCTACAGTGTGCCCAAGACCGGAATTACCACTGTGTGGTTATTTTGTGTTTTGTTTTTTGAAGAATTGCCAATTGGCTACACGAATTACAACTTATCATTATTACATCTTATAATTCAGCTCAGGAAGACAGTTCTGGGCTTCTCTTCCCTCGGGCACATGGAATAAGAATCCACTCTCTCCCTTTTATCACCGCTGCCCAGAGACCTGCTCTCAGTTACTTAGGACTATCTCCAGGAAGCCCGCTCATGTTACAGATTTGTTCAGGAAACCGTGGGCTTCTGAGATGGCTCAGCTGTCATGCTCAGAATCCCGAGTTTCAGCCCCAGAACCATGGTGGATGAAAAGCAGCAGCTTCTGTGGCTGTCCTCTCTGCTGGATAGTTTGTCGACTTGACACAAGCTAAAGTCATCCGAGAGCTGGGATGAAAGGCGAGCGCCGCCAGTGCCCGAGAGGAGGGAACCTTGTTTAAGAAAAAGACTCCATGGGGCTGGAGAGTTGGCGGGAGAGTTAGCTCAGGGGTTAAGAGCACTTGCTGCTCTTCCAGGGGACCTGGGTTCCATTCCCAGCACCCACATGATGGCTCACAACCATCTGTAACTCCAGTCACAGGGGAATCTAATGCCCTGTACATGTGATTCACAGACATACATGCAGATCAAACAACCATATATGTAAATAAGGAAAAAAGTCTCCATAAGATCAGGTATTAAGCAACCCTATAGAGCATGTCTTTAATTAGTGATTGATGAGGGAAGGCCCAGCCCATCATGGGTGGTGTCATCCCTGGGTTGGTGAGCCCGAGCAAACCACAATGAGCGCACCAGTTAAGCAGAGCCCTCCATGGTCTCTGCATCGGCTCCTGCCTCCAGGTTCCTGCCCTACTGCTTTTGATGATGGACTGTGATGTGGACCTGCAAGTGAATCCACCCTTTCCTCCCCAAGCTGCACTTGGCCATGTTGTCACCACAGCGGCAGTAACTAAGGAAGGAGCACAGACTCTGACTACCACACGCCCACTGTGGTGCATCCCCACCAACACACATCCATACAAAAGAAACAGAAGCTGGAGAGATGGCTCAGTGGTTAAAACAACTGGCTGATCTCCCAGAGGACCCGAGTTTAGGTCCCAGCACCCACATCAGGCAGCTCAGACACTTGTAGCTCCAGCTCTCGGAGATTTGGCAACCTCTTCTGACACACACTTGCACAGACATATACATGCACACATAAAAAAGTATCTTTGGGGGGTGTTGATACAGGGTTCTCTGTGTAACAAACAGCATGGCTGTCCTGGAACTCACTCTGTAGACCAGATTGGGCTGAAGCTCAAAGAGATCCGCCTGCCTCTGCCTCCCGAGTGCTGGAATAAAAGGTGTGCGCCACCACCGCCTGGCCTGCTTTACTCTTCAACTCTGTATTCTTCCACACCACTGACCAGAAGGATATACGTGTATATGTGTGCACTGCATCATCTGCTGAAAACAGCCAACAGATGGAATGCAATCTTAAACAACATGTGGCTATAGGTAGATAACATCCATTTGCCATTTCAAGTGCTCTTCTGTGTCAGCTTAGGTAAGGAGAGTAACTTCTTTCCCTGTTAAAGGCCGGGTGGTGGTGGCTCAGGCCCCTAATCCCAGCACTTGGGAGGCAGTGGCAGGTGGATCTCTGTGAGTTCGAGGCCAGCCTGGTCTACAGAGTGAGTTCCAGGGCAGCCAGGGCTACATCTATCTTGGGGAGAGAGGGCAGAAAGAAGTAAAGTACCCTACTCATGACTATTCCACACCATTTTTCCTGCCTCCCAGGTCTTGCCCTGCCTGAGTTCCTATACTCACTTCCCAAGTCTATTTTGGTCACGGCATTTCATCACTGTAAAATTGAAAAAAGTCATACAGGGACTTGGGACAATGTTTCTCCCACACCTTTCCTCAGGAATATTCTGGAGACTAAGCATCAAAAACAAAAGGACAACACAGAAGCTGAGGAAACGCAGAAAGAGCTGAAGGAAAGAGCACACAATCCGAGGGAACTAGTCAGATCTTAAAGTGTCACACTGACAGATACGGCTGAAATCGCAACTCATAAACCAAGAGAGTGACGGCGTGCAAAATCTGTGCAAGCCCTCTTCGGCCAGTCTGGATGACACCACTCCCACAGTGACAGAGTCCCCAGGGACAGGAAAGGTGTGGGCCACTGAGCTGTGTGAGAGCCAAGAGTAAGCAGTTGTTTTGTTTTTAAACAATTTATTTTTATTTTAGTCACACGTTTGCATATGTGTCTTATGTATGGGTACATGAATGCACTTGCCTATGGAGTCCAGAAGGTGGAGCTGGAGATACAGGTGGTTATGACTGGAGGGCTGAAAATTCTCCGCAAGAGCCATTTGTGTTCCTAACCACTGAGCTATCTCCCCCCCCCGCACACCCCCCCCCTGCCTAAGAAAGTCTTTAATGCATGAGTGAAAGGTGTGTAGAAAAAGTCAGGTTGTAGCCTAGCAGTGGTGGCACACACCTTTAATCCCAGCACTCGGGAGGCAGAGGTAGGTAGATCTTTGTGAGTTCGAGACCAGCCTGGTCTACAAGAGCTAGTTCCAGGACCAGCTTCAAAGCTACAGAGAAACTCTGTCTTGAAACACGCCCCCCCCCCAAAAAAAGACAAAAGGAAAAAAAAAGATGTTGACAGAGGTTTCTGTCCTGCCAAGTCCTGCAGCATTTCACTCCCAAAGAAACACATAGAGGTCTACATTAATCATAAACTGGTTGGCCTACTAGCTCAGGCTTCTTATTAATTAATTCTTATATCTTAAATTAGCCCATAATTCTTGTCTGTGTCAGCTATGTGGCTTGGTACCTTTTATCAGTGAGGTGTTCTCATCTTGCTTCCTCTGTCTGGGTTATGACAGCGGACTGAGATTTTCCTTTTCCCAGCATTCTCCTCTTCTGGTCACCCCCACCTCTACTTCCTGCCTGGCTACTGGACAATCAGCATTTTATTAAAACAATACAAGTGACAGGGTACAAGGCCATTGTCCCACAGCACTCCCCCCTTTTGTTTTCAAAACAATAATCTTAATATAACCTCCTTTGTTTAGTTTTTCTTCTCCAGACCATTATCCATACAATACTCTAAACAAAGAAAAATACCCATAGTCCATTTTCCAGGCTACTTCCTGCTGACTGGGGACACTGAGAATCTTATGGGGACCTAAAGAAAATTTAGAATTTTGGTCAAGTCCTGACAAAATATTCTGTGAGGCTTGATCATCTCAGCCAGCAGTCTTCAAACTGTTCTGGATGTAGAACTCAGACATCTGGGCCATCCATTCCTACTGAAGATTCCTCAGGGGGTCTTCCTTGACCAAACCTGATTTTTCTTAACCCAGAATGAAATCACAGCCTCTTATTTCCTATGGAAACAAAATAAAAACCTCTTCTCTAAAGTAACATATCTTTTGACTTAAATTTTGAAGTCAAGGCATTTTCAAAATATAGTTGTTGGATTAATCCAGCAGCATTTATAATCAAATGTTTTTTTAACAGTTTTTGCTCCTTCCTCAGCCATCAAACAATTTAAAGACAACACAATAACATACAGAATCCAGATTCTCTGTGTATTTTTCAACTTTACATGGCTTTATTTTAAACTCTATTTCTTTTATTTTTATTGTCAATTTTTGGTTTTTGAGACTAGTTTCTCTCTATATCTTTGGCTGTCCTGGCACTCACTCTGTAGACCAGGTTGTCCTTGAAGTCATAGAGATTCTCCTGCCTCTGTTTCCCAAGTGCTGGGATTAAAGGTGTGTGCCACCACACCCACCTACTCTTTCTTTCTTTTTTATTTTAAGCACTTTATCCTTTTTCTTTTCTTTCCCAAGCCTACATATATTTTTAAACACACTATCAACCATTTAAAGGTTTTCATCATCTGAATCTATCTTAACTGTATCTCTCTCTTTTTCTGACCACATGAGTCTTTAATTTGCTAAGCCATGTGGCTAGAATTAAAGCTGTGGCTTTGACGGCTGGATCCATCCCATTCCTTAGCTTTCTGAGAGTCTAGCCTCATGGCGGAGGTACTGGTGGGAGCCATGTTTATTGCCACAACTCTATGGAGTTTCAAAGTCCATGCAGCCACCAACAAGCATGCTGTCAGCTATTCATAAACACCATTTAAGTGTTTGCTGGCGGGTCCTCTTAAAACAGCAGCAAGGTTTTTGCAGCTAAAGCTGAGTCAGGAAACCTCTCTTAAATGAGACGCATTTATTTGCCTGTAGTAAACAGAGCCCATCCAAGAAAATGCTGCTACCAAGAAGCCATGCTTAACTCTGTTCTTTTGTGTCCAGAACTACTTCCCAAACTCTCTCAGGTTTTAAGTGGATTCAGTTGTCCACGTTGGTACCATTTATTGGCAAAGGTTTCTGTCCTGCCCAGTCCCCAGAATCAAATGTCTCTCTGCAGTCAAAAAATTCAAAGAAAACACAATAATATACATAATACAGACTCTCTGTGAATATTCCATCTTTACGTGGCTTATCTTACTTTACTCCTTTTAATCTATGACTGTCTGTACTCTGTCTCTTAAAGACTTTGTTTTATTTTTTAAAAACCATTTACTTCTTTTTATAACTCTCTATACTCTTTTTCTTCTCTCTCCCAAGCCTCTGAACATTTATCCAACACTGTGTTCCATTTAGAGGTCTTTTTTTATCTGAATCTGTTTTTATTGTGTATCTGTAATTATTTTCTGACCAGAATCACCTTTTTTTAAGTAGGCGTGGCTAGGGCCAACAAGGCTCTGCCTGTTGGCTCAGCCAAATCCAACATGGAGGAAATGTGTACTGCCTCTGAGACTGCCCAGTGGGAGCCTTCCTCACCACCTCAACTCTGGGGCGTACCATGCAGCATATAAACCCTTTTTTTATCTGACTAAAAGCTAAATCTGCCATGTAGCACACTGCATGTCCTGGAAATATTTCTTTGTATGGCAGCAGGAATCTGCCACACTCTCCTGCCTATGTATGCCTAGCAAACCTGATTTTGCTGCCTGCCCAGGAGGGGAGCGCTGAGCCATGGACATGGTCTCAGCTGCTTTCCTCCTGGTCCCAAGTGGGCATACAAGCACCTGGGCCACAAACGTCATTCAAGTGCTCGGTCTCCTGAAAGAGCCAGAGTGGTTTGTGCTGCCATTTTGAAACAGCATAGTTGTTTTTCCTGCTCCTGCTGAATCAGAAAGACCTCTCTTAGAGGAGCTGGGCACACTACCAGCAAAACGCTAGCTACCAAGAAGCCATGCTTAACTCTGTTCTTTTGTATCTAAAATTACTTTTTAAGCTTTTAGGTTTTATGTGGATGTAGCTAGTACATGTTGGAGCGCCAATTTGTTGTAGGAGCCGACTTGTTTGTTCCCAGCTGCCCAGACTTGAAATAACCACTCAGAAACTGTATTAATTACAACACTGCTTGGCCTATTAGCTTATGCATATTTCTAGCTCACTCTTATCTCTTAAATTAACACATTTCTATTATTTTATATTTTACCATGAGGCTCATGGCCTACCAGCAAGGCAAGGTTCTAGCTGGCGGCTTGCATCATTCTCCTCTGGTGGGTCCATGGCATCTCCTGATTCTGCTTTCTTTCTCCCAGCATTCAGTATAGTTTTCCTTGCCTAGCTCTATGCTGCCCTATCACAGGCCCAACACAGCTTCTTTGTTAACCAATGATATTCACAACATACAGAAAGGAATCCCACATCAGAAAGAAAAGAAAAAGTCAAGTTGTATAAACTTAATAACAAAATACACAGAAGAAATATGTGAAATAATAATAAGTATTCTGAAAATTATCAATAAAAATCACTAGATGAGGGGAAAACACTTTTTTCTAGTGGATCCTATTTTTCAGGATGCAGAGGCAGGAAGATTATAAGTTCAAGACTAGGCTGGCTACAAAGTGAGCCCCCATACACATGCACATCTGAGCACACAGCATCTCCAAACAAGAACCAAGAAGTGGAATTAAGAGACAAAAAGATGATGATGGCTTAGTGGTTAGTCAGGGTGCCTGTCTGGCATGTGTGAGATCCTACCATGACTAGGAACCCAACAAGATTAGTACAGCTGCTTTCACCACCATAGGACGATCTAACACAAAGTCAAAGGAGCAAACCTAGAAAGTCGTCTCTGAACTGAGACAAAAATAAGGGCCCAGGAGACTGGGACTTTGTGGCACTCTCCTAAGGAGCCGGGTACAGAAGAGTTCTGCTGAGAAAGGAGAGCTGAGAGCAAAGCCACTCGCCAAGAAGGCAAAGTCTGCTGCAGAAATAGCTTAACCTGTATAACTCTCTGGTTGTCTAGAGGTAGTTTTGACCCGTAAGACTTCTTACAGCAGTATTTAAAAACTTCAATCGCTGCCAGGTGGTGGTGGCGCACACCTTTAATCCAGCACTTGGGAGGCAGAGGCAGGCAGATCTCTGCGTTCTGGGAAGCCTAGTCTACAGAGTGAGTTCTAGGACAGCCAAAGCTACAGAGAAGCCCTGTCTCAAAATAAATAAATACATTTAAATATTTTTTTTTGAGACAGGGTTTCTCTGTAGTTTTTGGTTCCTGTCCTGGAACTCACTCTTGTAGACCAGGCTGGCCTCAAACTCACGGAGATCCTACCTCTGCCTCCCGAGTGCTGGGATTAAAGGCGTGCGCCACCACCGCCCGGCATAAAAATTTTTTAAAATAAAATTTCAATTGCTCTGACTAGTTCCAAAATAAGAACAGGAGTGTGGAGACCTGAACACTCAAGAAAATGTGATGGACATTTGCTCTCAAGCAGCAATTCATTTTAAAAAATGATTGACAGATGAGCCTTGTGCACCACTCGAAAGCTATACCTAATGACCACAACCTCCATGTCCACAACAACTGATACACTGTGGATTGCTATCCTCTGTGTGCATGCTGTGCGCACCTGTGTATGCATGTGTGCATGTGTGTGCATGCACACTCATGTGGGCACATGAGGTCAGAGGTTGACACTGAGGGGTCTTTCCTTAGTCTCCTCTCGATCTTATTTTTTTTTTTTTTTGAGACAGGGTCTCTCACTGAACTTAAGGCTCACCATATCAGCAAGGCTGGCCACCCAGTGAAGCCCCAGGATCCTCCTGTCATAGCTCCCCAGCACTGGGGTACAGGTGTATGCCACATGTCCAGATGTTTGTTCAAGCTCAGGTCTCCATGCTTGCACAGCAAGCCCTTTACCCCTGAGCCCCTGTCACAGCCGCAGTCCCACTTTGGGGTCATTAAACAGGGTTTCTCTGTGAATCAGTCTTGGCTGTTGTGGAACTCACTTGCCCAACCAGGCTGGCCTTGAACTCACAGAGACCTGCCTGGCTCGGCCTCCCAAGTGCTGGGATTAAAGGTGTGTGCCATCACTCTCTGGCTTCATAGTGTAGCCCTAGCTGACTTATTACTCACAGAGATACATCTGCTTCTTCCTCCCAAGTGCTGGGATCAAAAGGGTGCACCACCAGGCCTAGCCTAATTTATTTATTGGCAGAGACAAGCTAGCACTAAGTAGATGTTGCCAAAAATGAGGGGCACAGAGGAAGTTGGGTTTATCAGCAGAGTTGAGAGTACCAAATGTTTGCTTAAGAAATGTTCAGAACCCACTTTATCATATTTTTTCCAGAGCTCAATTCTTCCTGGGTTACTCTTCATTCAAAGATTCAGGGGATGGGGTAGTGGGTTGGACTGGAGAGCTGGCTCAGTGAGCAGAGGACCCGAGCTCAGTTCTCAGCATCCCACACCACAACTCCATGGATCCAGTGTGCCCTCTTCTGGACACTGCAGGCACTGCACTCACATGCACACACCCACATAGGCACAAACACATATGATTAAAAAAAAAAAACAACAAAATAAATCTTTAAAAACAAAACAAAAGACCATGGAGATCAAAAGGAGAGGAATCCTGTGTCCTTATGGTCTTCTCCCGGCTGGGCCTGGGCCTGGCACCTGGCTCAGGCTCCCACCACTTTCTGCTCCAGGCTCCCTACTCCCCACTGTCTTCCATATGCTCATTCTTCTAGATTTTCTCATCTCTCAACCAAGATTGTCATTGCAATGACCAAACAATTCCAGAATGTCTGTGTCACTCGACCCATAGTTGGCTCAGCGGTGGGTGCCACAGGCTGGCAGTTCCACAGAAAGACAACCAAAAGAACTAATTCTAAACCGGGTTCAGAAACCACAGAGTGGCAGAATCTCCTATTTTGACTTTCATTCCCTTGTATCAGCAAATAGAAACCACTTCGTGGCTGAGCATAAAAGCTAACCCTAGCACAGGGGAAAAGGAAGTCAGTGGCCCTGAGTCACAAATACCAGCAGCACTTGTGAGGGTGGAGTTTAATCACAGCCCAGGGCTGAATGACTAATGTTGGCTGTCTGAGCTTGGCTGTGGCTCACACAGCGGCCTGAGGCCTGTACTCCACGAGCCCTCGGGCTGAGGCTAGAGGTGCTGCCTCTGTTGTTCTTTCTTAAAAATGCCTTAAGATCCCCGCAGCAGTAGGCAGCAGAAATGCTGTAGGTCCCAAATGGTGGCGGCAGGCCATGTGGCGGCAGACAGCGGGCCCTGGGAGCAGCCAGTCCCAGGCAGAGACGGCTGCTGGTCCCAGAGCAGTGGTGGCGGGCCATGTGGCAGCAGGCAGTGGGCCCCAGGCAGAGAAGGCTGCTGGTCCCTGAGCAATGGCTGGTTCCAGGCAGGGAGACACAGGGCGGGCGGGCAGAAGACAGAAACATGGATAGACACGACATGCAGGGTGAGGTTGAATGTTTATTCAGGGAGTTATGGAGGAGGAAAGGTGAAGGGGGGGAGAGAGATGAGGAGGAGGAGGAGGAGGGGGGGAGGAGGAGGAGGAGGAGGAGGAGGGGGGAGGAGGAGGAGGAGGAGGAGGAGGAGGAGGAGGAGGAGGAGGAGGAGGAGGAGGAGGAGGAGGAGGAGGAGACAGAGAAGTGGGGAGACAGGCAGAAGTGAAGCTGCCTCTCAGAGAGGAAGATGGAAAAGAGAACAAGCTCAGGCCGGAAGCTGAAGATCAGCCTGCCTCAGCGGATGGGGAGGGGAGTGGGTGTGGCTTGTCTCTTAAAGGGACCAAAACCATAACATTCCCAGGTCTTCCTTATAATAAAAAGCGCACGTCAAGGAAGCAGAAAAGGAAGGGCCCAAGATGGCGGCAGGCAGGTCAGAGGTAATGGGAGTGGGCGTGGCTTGTCCCTTAAAGCGACAGGAAAGCACAACAGCCTCAACCACGGCCCCTGCAGTGCTTACTGACAACAGTCCGCCCTGTATCCAATGGTTCCTCCGTTTTCTGAAGCCCTTCTCAGTTTGTGCTATCCAGTCCTTCTCTGTCACCAGTTTTGAGTTGAAAAAGGTCAAAATGCCAAAGATGATTCTCTTATCTTATTGGGATAAAGTATAAACAGCCCTTCCCGTACAGTTCTGCCTCGGTATTTTTTATCAACTAAGTGGTAAGCACTCATGATATAAATGTCAGACAACCCCCAGAGACAACACTCCGGGGCCAATAGAATGTGTTCACTACACAAGAAGCTAAGTTCTCACCCCGACTGACTCAAGAGAAAAAGTTTAACGTGGTCTGGCAGGAGAGATGAGGCCTAGCAGCATTTACTCCAGAAGAAAAGGTTGACATGATGGCTTGGTGAGTGATGGCGCCTGCCAAGGCTGACGACCATGTGATAGGAGGAGATTCTGACTTCCACAGGCGCACCAAATCGTACACGTGCACGTGTCTATCCCAAACAAATAGACTTAACTTAAAAAGAATTAGTCTCAAACTGGGCGGTGGTGGCGCACGCCTTTAATCCCAGCACTCGGGAGGCAGAGGCAGGTCTATCTCTGTGAGCTCGAGGCCAGCCTGGTCTACAGAGCTAGTTCCAGGATGGGCTCCAAAGCTACAGAGAAACCCTGTTTCAAAAAAAAAAAAACAAAACAAAAAAACCCCACCCCCCCTCCCAAAAAAAAGTAGTATAGCCAGGGAGTAGGCTCGTGTGCCCGGTCTCTCTCTAGACACGAGCATCTTCTACAGTGTCGCAAACTTTCTGCCAACAGTGCCCCACTCCAGCTACAGTCATGCACACAGCCTTCCAGATGCTAAGACAGCTGTACCAAAGAAACGGCCTCCTTAGATTAGCACCTGCTTCTTGTTTTGTGGGATATTGGCAACGGTTTGGAAATGCCACTCAAAGACTGTCACATGCACATAAGTCAATTGTTTGTAAAGAATTCAAACGTGACAGCCTCCACAACCAACATTCGATAACTGCAGAATCAAAAAAAAAATCGCAGGGCCTAGTGGCTAACAGTGTCACCTGTAGACTCTAAAATGACCGTGGTACACAGATGTCCCTTTGCTCCTCAGTACCTGGGGAAACAGCACACTGGCTGCTTGGTAAGGACATCGTAACCACACATCTCTTGTGACTGCTGAATGTCTCATCTCTTGGAAAATGCCAGAAACACTACAACCCCAAGAGCCCACAGCTATAGCAATAACCTTTCCCGGAGTTGGTTTAATTGATTTATAATTATCTATTCATATCCAACACGGGCACCTGCTGACGACTGCTACAGTATGGATCACATTATAAGACGATTTCATATGTAGTACATTCTGGAGTAGACCAAGGAAGCCTTAGGAACAAACTGAGCATTCTATAAAACAACACCAGAACGTCAGCCAGGCTCTGACCCTCCTTGCTCAGGACACCAAGACAGAGGTGGTTTTGCGACTGGAGGCCTGAGCAAACCTGAGCTCTTGAGCACGCACTTACCTTAAGAGCAGCTCCTTGGGTAACTTTTTGTTGATAAGGCCATCATCATTGTTTGAGAAAACCTGCAAGAGAGAGAGACTGTACACAGTTCTTCAGTAATGTATGAAAAAAACTAAATCACGTTTTTATACTGGGCCACAGCAGCACTACTTACTGTCCTACAAAAAAACAAAAACTTCATGATTGGAGTTCCGTGCCCAGTACCCCAGTACCCATGTCAGGGGGCTTACAACACCCCTGGCCTCCACAGCACCAGCACACGAGTACATCTACCGCCCCAACTCCAGCAAACACACCCACATAATTAAAATGAATAAAATAAATCTTTTTTGTTTTGTTTTGTTTTTTTTTCAAGACAGGGTTTCTCTGTAGCTTTGGTGTCTGTCCTGGAACTAGCTCATGTAGACCAGGCTGGCCTCGAACTCCCAGAGATCTGCCTGCCTCTGCCTCCCGAGTGTTGGGATTAAAGGCATGCGCCACCACCGCCCGGCAAAATAAATCTTTTTAAGATGGCAACACAGCCATTCGTGCACTGCATTCTACTGGAGGCTCTGGTGAGAACGCAGCAAGAGAAACAGAAGACATAAATGACATGGGGCTGTGTAGAGACAATTCCAGAAACCCACAAAGCATACCATAACTCATCAAAGAGTTCATAAGACCACACATTTATAAAAACAGAAATGATACACTTTTAAAGAATTATTTTTAGTTATGTGTGTGCACATCTGAGCACAGCGCTCTAGGAGGCCAGAAGAGGGCGTCGGATCTCCTGGAGCTGGAGTTACAGGCAGCTGTAAGCTGTCTGTCCAAAGTGGGCCCTGGGAACTGAACTCCAGTTCTCTGTAGGAGCAGCCGGGGCTCTCAACTGCTGAGCCATCTCTCCAGCTTCATGAAAATATATTTCTATACATCACAAATGGACAACTTGGAAATGAATTTTAAAAGCAATCAAATTTATAATGGCATTAAAATGAATAAAGTACTCAAAAATGAATCTGACAAATTTTATATATATGTATGAGTTCCATTGCTGAAATTGCATTCTGGGTTTGGAGAGATGGCTCAATGGGTCAGATGGCTTGTTGTGCAAACAGAAGGCCAGAGTATGAATCCCAGAACCCACATGAAAAAGCCAGGCATGGTTGTGAGCGTCTATAATGCCAGCACTGGCTGACACTGGATTCCAGCTCATTAGCCAGCCTAGCTGAACCAGTGAGCGTTAAGTTCAGTGAAAAACCCTGTCTCAAGGGAATAAGGTGGATGTGATGAGGAGGCTACTGACATCTTCCATGGGCCTCTACTTGCGTGTGCACAGGCATACAGCACACACACCAACGTACACACACACATAATACACAGAGGCATACATCAGACCCACACCCACAGAGGTATATATTGCAATGTCTGCTCATCCCTTTAAGAGTCAAGCCACTCGGGGCTGCCCGCCACACCCACTCCGGGATCCGCGGCATTTACTTTTACCATAGCATATATCTCACCCACACACCCATGTGTATGTGTGCACACAACACAAAGGGAAAAAGAAAAGAAATTTTGCTTTACTGGTTGCTGGGAGTTGTGGTCAGGCCCGCAATCCAGCACTCTAGAGGCTGAGGCAGGAAGATTGGGACATAAAAGATATCAGCCTGGCCTACAGAGTGAGGCCCTACCTAGAACATCCAAACAAGAAGAAGAAATGAGATGGGGGAGGGAAGGAAAAGGAAAGGAAATTCCTTCAGAACTGCTGAGAGAAACTGATTATACGAAATAAACTGACAGACCCCACAATCACGATAGTGACTGCAGGCCAGCAGCCCAAAACTGCTGCGCAGGCCTGCAGCTCCCACCATCCACTCTAGAGCTCAAGCTCGTGAAAATACAAGGGACCCAAAGTAGCTAACACAGGCCTGGAAAAGTCCAAGAGCTCAGTCCTCCTGATCTCAACATTTGCTCTATGGCTAGGCACAGGAGCACACACATCTCAGCTGCTGCAGGGCTTGATGTGGAGTGATTGCTTGAGCCCAGACACACACACATGCATGCATGCACATGCGCGCACATACACACACACACACACACGCAACTAAAATACTTTAATGTTGATTTTTAACTCTTTATTCAAACTTACATATCTGTGTGTGTGGTGATTTGGATGAAAATGGCCCCCATAGGATTACAGGGAATGGCACTATTTGGAGGTGTGGCTTGTTGAAGGAAACACGTCACTGAGGGTGGGCTTTGGAGCTTCAGAAGCCCAAGCCAGGTTACTATCTCTTCCTGCTGCTGCCAATCCAGATGTAGAACTCTCAGCTGCTTCTCCAGCACCATGTCTTGAATGCCTGCCACCATGTTTCCCACTATAATGACAATGGATTAAACTTCTAAACCATCAGCCCCAATCCAATGTTTTCCTTTTTAAGAGTTGTTGTGCCCATGGTGCCTCTTCACTGCGATGATATGTAACTGTGTGTGCAGGACCCACAGAGGCCAGAAGAGGGCATCAGACCACAGGAGTTGTGAGTGGGCATGGGTGCTGGGAACAAAACTCAGGTCCTCTAAAGGAGCAATCTTAACCTGCGAGTCATCTCTCCAGTCCTAAAAATGTAAGTTTTTAACTAGAAAGCTATAGTAACTAAAATTCTGAAGTCTGGTGTGGGAAGTCCTTCTTTATGTGCTGCTTTTACTGGTTAATGAATAAAGACGCTGCTTTGGGGCTGTGGCAGCACAGAACAGAGCAAGGCGGGAATTCCAAGTAGAGATGGAAGAGAAAAGAAGGTGGAGGTGAGACGCCATGTAGCTGCTGAAGGAGTAAGATGCCTGCCCCAGAACCTTATCGGTAAACCATGAGCCTTGTAGTAAAGTACAAAATAATAGGAATGGATTAATTTAAGATGTAAGAGTTAGTAAATAAGAAGCCTGAGCTAATAGACCAAGAAGGGCTTTAATTAATAAAGCTTTTGTGTGATTATTTTGGATCTAGGCGGCTGGGAGGCATGATTAAGGACAAAGTGAATAGGACTGAAGGCCCAGAAACAAATTCTATTTCGGGATTTTTTGGCTTTTGTTTTGTTTTGGTTTGGTTTTCTAGACAGAGTTCCCTTGTAGCTTTGGAGCCTGTCCCAGAACTAGCTTTCATGGACCAGACTGGCCTCAAACTCACAGAGATTCGCCTACCTCTGCCTCTTGAGTGTTGGGATTAAAGCCGTGCACCACCACGGCCCACCACACACCAACTCAGAGACAAACTCTTACAGTCAGGAGCCATTGATTTAAATGGGGAAAAGCCTTTTGAAGAAATGTGCAGGACGATGGGGTCCTCATGAGAACCATGTGGCTGGACTTTACCTCCACCGCATGGAACTCACTCCAAGTGGAGGTGTGTGATGTAAACACAGGACCAACAACTGCAGCCCTTGTGCTGTGGGCTCTGTGATGGTTTTAAACTATGATACCCAAACCACAGACAACCCAAATAAACGTAGGTAAGGTGAACTTCATTAAGAGAATACCTCCTTGATACAAAGGGCACCATTCAGAAAAGAAAAAGGAGTGTACACGGCGGAGCGCCCTACTGTAGTGCCAGCGCTTCTGAGACAGAGGCAGGAGACTGCCACACATTTGAAGCCCCACACGCCTATACTGGGAGTTCCAGGCCACATAGGGAGACCCAGTGGGAGCAAGGGTGGGGTGGGGGGACAGAGAGAGAGACAGAAACCAATGAACACTCATAAAAATTCGCAAACACCATGAAGGGGATCCCAGGACACATCAGAAACCTCTCAACAACAAAAAGGCAAGCTAGGCTCAGTGGGTGCACCACTTGTGTAGGAAGCATGAGGACCTAGTTCAAATCCCTAGCACCCATGTAAGAAACCAAGCATGGATGAGCATGCCAGTAACCCCAGCTTTGGGGAGGGTGGTGTTGGAGACAGGTAAACCCCAAGATCTCAATGTCCAGCTAGCCTGGCTGAATGGTGAGCTTTAGGTTCGGTGTGAGACCCTGTCTCAAGGCAATAAGGCGGAGAGTGACAATCACTCAACACCCTGCTCTGGGCTCTACATGTACAAAAACATGCATGCTCACACTCATGTGTACATACCTCATGATACACTCACACCTAAAACAACAGCCCAATGAAAGAACTGGCAAAGAAGCCGGGTGTGATGTTATATGCCTGTAGTCCCAGCTACTTGGGAGGGTGAGGCAGAAGGATTCACTTAAATCATGATTCTGAGACCAGCCTGTGCATCATAGTAAAACCCATCTCATAAACAAACATGGGGTGCACCTCAGCTGACCGAGTGCTTGTCTGCGCCCTGGTTTTCACTAAAGCCCACTGTAAAATGGTCAGCCTCTTAACCCTGGCATTTGGGAGGTAAAGGTGTGGGCATCCGAACATTAAGGTTATTCTCAGTTACACAGCAAGCTCAAGGCCAGCCTGCAATACATGAGACAGTGTCAAAACACATAATGAAAACAGCCCAGTGATGGCACACGCCTTTAATCTCAGCACTTGGGAGGCAGAGGCTGTGAATTTGAGGTCAGCCTGGTCTACAGAGTACGATCCCCATCCCAACAAACAAAACAAACCTTAAAACTTACAACTGCCTATAAACTGCAGCTCCAGGGGACCCAGTGCCCTCTTCTGGCTTTCTAAGGCATCCAGGCTCACGTCCACATACCCACACAGAGATACACAGACACAAAAGTAAAACTAAATTTCAAAACAACAAACAAAAACCAGCATGTGGCTGAGGCGACCACAGGTCTTAGTGGAGATCCACTACAACTGTTCTACGGGAGATGATGTGCCCACCAGACTCCCTTCCAAACATGCCTGTTTGTGCTGCAGATCAGCGCTGCTGCCGGCTTCGGAGACACATTCTTGCAGCGGGCGGCAATTACTGCATATTCAAACCTGGTCAGACTGCTGAGAAACACCAACTGCTGAAAGCCGAGCCCTAAAAAGGACACCCCTCCATGGTGGACGAAGGCAGTGGAATGAAGGGGGTCTTGGGGAGGGGAGGGTGCTGTCTTCTGAACAGGAGAGGGACGGCGCACTCGGGAGCCTTCAGCGGCTGTGACTGTCTAGACGCATCCTGCGGAAGACAGGCCATCAACACGCCATCGTAGAGCCGGGAGCAAACCGAGTACACAAAGACGTGTAAACAAAACCAGAACTAATCCTGCAAGCTGTCATCAGACAATATTAATAGACAGTTTGTCAGAGAGAGGGAAGAGGGGGAGGTCAGCCTTCTGCTGTTCAGATAAGACACTGAGATTCTTCTTTTTATCTTTAGACTTATTTTATCTGAGCACATTCCCTGCATGTATGTATGTGCACCACGCGCATGCCTGGTGCCTGCAGAGGTCAGAGGATGACTGTGGGTCACCATGTGTGTGCTGGGAAGCAAACTCAGGTCCTCCGCAAGGACAAGTGCTCCTAACCACTGAAATTCTATAAGATTTATTTTATTTTGTGTGTATGTGTATACATTTGTATGAATGTATGGCACATGTGTACCTAGGAGGCCAGAAAGGACAACAGATTCTCTGGAACTGGAGTAACAGGCAGTTGTAAGCTGCCACGTAGGTCCTGGGAACCAAACCCAGGTCCTTCGCAATTCTTTTTCTTTTCCTTTTTTATTATGCATATGTGGGTGTTTTGCCAGCATGTATGTGTGTGTACCACTTGCATGCCTGGTGGCTGCAGAGACCGGAAGAGGGGTCAGACCCTCAAGGACCAGAGTGACAGACACCTGTGAGCAGTCACATGGGTGCTGGGAAAAGAACCTGGGTCCTCTGGAGGAGCCCCAAGCACAGAGGCATCTCTCTAGCTCCCTCGGAGATTTTTACTCTTAGTGCGGCACATACTACAGTTTGAAGGCCTTGGTGTGAAGGTTAAGGTCGTAGGCTTTGGAGAAAAACTGAGTGATGTTAAATCCTTACTTGGCCACTGACCAGCTACTATCTAGGCAAGGCACTTAATCTAGCTCTACTAAATATGTATAGTAAAGTCAATCTCATGGGGACGGTGGAGAAGTGTGGGAATTCAATGTGATTGGCCTAGAACTTGGCTCTATGGAAGAAAGGTATGAGAGTTACTGAAATCATTCTCTACCTCGACATCAGGAGCAGGAATCCAGACAACCTACTTTTCATGGTCAGTGAGCACAGAGGCCTCATTGTGTAAGAGTTTCTGTCTCAATTTGTATCTCCCCTCGCAGTGGATTGTGGGTCTCAAGCTGCCCCTCCCCTTGCAGTGGGTTGTGGGTCTCAGTCTGCCCCTCCCCTCGCAGTGGGTTGTGGGTCTCAAACTGCCCCTCCCCTCGTGCTATGGGGACTGTGGGTCTCAGTCTGCCCCTCCCCTCGCAGTGGGTTGTGGGTCTCAGTCTGCCCCTCCCCTCGCAGTGGGTTGTGGGTCTCAAGCTGCCCCTCCCCTCGCAGTGGGTTGTGGGTCTCAGTCTGCCCCTCCCCTCGCAGTGGGTTGTGGGTCTCAAACTGCCCCTCCCCTCGTGCTATGGGGACTGTGGGTCTCAGTCTGCCCCTCCCCTCGCAGTGGGTTGTGGGTCTCAAACTGCCCCTTCCCTCATGCTATGGGGACTGTGGGTCTCAGTCTGCCCCTCCCCTCGCAGTGGGTTGTGGGTCTCAGTCTGCCCCTCCCCTCGCAGTGGGTTGTGGGTCTCAAACTGCCCCTCCCCTCATGCTATGGGGACTGTGGGTCTCAAACTGCCCCTCCCCTCGTGCTATGGGGACTGTGGGTCTCAGTCTGCCCCTCCCCTCGCAGTGGGTTGTGGGTCTCAAACTGCCCCTCCCCTCATGCTATGGGGACTGTGGGTCTCAAACTGCCCCTCCCCTCATGCTATGGGGACTGTGGGTCTCAAACTGCCCCTCCCCTCATGCTATGGGGACTGTGGGTCTCAAACTGCCCCTCCCCTCATGCTATGGGGACTGTGGGTCTTGTGCATGCCAGACAAGTGCTCTACCCAATGAGCCTCTTTCATTTTCAGACAGACAAGATCTCTCTAAATTATCCAAGTTGGCCTTGAAGTTAAGATTTTTTTCTATCATAGGCTATGTTAGGAGCATGGGTGCCAGCAATCCCAGCACCCAGAAGGCTGAGGCAGGAGAATTACCACAAATTCGAAGTACGCCTAGCCTACATAGTAAATTCTAGAACAGCCAGGGCTATAAAAAAAAATCTACCTTGTATATGTATACACACACACATATAAACACACACAATTGGTAAAGTGCTTGTCACATAGGAATGAGGACCTGGGTTTGATCCCAAGAACACACAATAAACCACCACCGACAAAAACCCCGGCTGTCCTGTGACATGTGCTTCAGTCCCATCAGGGGAAACAGGTGATCTCTGGGGCTTACTGGCCAGCCAGTCTAGACTAATAAAAAATAAAAAATAAAAAAAAACAAGGTAGCTGGCACCTGAGGAACAACACAACACTCAAGGTTGACCTCTGACCTCCACACACATACACCTGCATGCGCATACCCAGAAAAGTCAGAAAAGGTAGAAAAGAAACTTTAAAGTGGAAAAACTACTATTAAATATTTGAGTTTAAAGTTTCCCCAAATTCACATTTCCTAAACCTCTAAAAGGCCTGCTCACAAACAGAGAGTGGGGTGCAGAATACGAGGAAACAGTCAGCAGAATGAATTAAAATGGAAAAACATGATGATGTGACATACAATTCAAAACAGAAATGTATTTTATAAGCTGAATTAAACAACAACACAACGGGCACCAAGAGAAGACACTCCAACATCCAGTGTGTTCCAGACCAGCTAACGTTAAAACCACCACCGGAAGTCTTACACAGCAGCCACAGAAGAAAAATAGGGAGAACAGGAAAAGGAGGTGAGAAGGAAGGAGCCCAAAGGAAAAAAAAAAAGACGGTGAAGAATGCGAGCAAAGAGAAGAAACCAACTTTTATAAAACACTGCTGCTTCTCCCTGGGCCGTAAAAGGCGTCGTGCAAATCATCCGGTCTGTGAGCCACAGTGAGCAGACGCCAAGTCCTGAACACAAACTGAGGTGATCGGACAAACTCTCAGAGCTGTCCAAGGCAGAAGTGTGGACACATCCACGCGCCCGCGCCCGTGCCCGCTAATCCCTTCTCTTTCAGCTTTGCCACGGGGAAGAATGCAGAGCCCAGAGTGTGAGGCCTGCCCACTGTTCTTCAGCACCTACCCCAAGGCTGGAACAAGATGCCAATCACTCTAGACAGCTCAGAGCCAAAGCATCCAAACAAGAAAAGCCCGTCACTTCCTACTCCACAGCACCTCAGAGGGACAGACGACGTTCTGCAGTACCACCCGCTTGTCTATGGTGTCTGTCACCTCAGCTACTGGGAGCCCATGGGTAGGAGAGAAAAGATCCCCAGAGCTCCAGGTCAGTGAGACCCTGTCAAAAGTAAAGTGGACAGGGATGGAGGAAGACATCCAATCACCGACCTCTGGACTTCATTCACATCGGCACCTACACACATGCATTTGGGTGTGCATACACACGCCAAACAAATATCCATCTATTTATTTATGGCAAGCATGTGATTTTTTTTACATTTTATTACTTATGTGGAGGGCATGCCCTGTATAGAGGTCAGAGGAAAATTTATAGGACTCTCTGTTCCCACCACGTGGGTCAGGGGTACGGAATGCGGGTTGTCAGGATTGGCAACAAGTGCCTTTACCCACTGAGCCATCTCACCAGCCCCCTAGAGATCTATTTATTAAAATTAGGCTCGTCCCCTATTAGCTAACCCTCAGACAGTAGTCTATTCCCAGGGTGCGTCACGAACTCAGGGAGTCCACTTCTTTTATATCTTTGGAGGCCTCTCAAGAAACCACACCTGAACCTTGACCATTCGAACCAGCACACAGGCCAAGTCAATTAAGGCTTTAAACAAGCTAATGGAGGCCAGGTGACATGCCCACGGCCTTCCAAGTTTATCGAGCAAAACTAACGGCTTACGGTGTTTACAACGCACTAATGACAGATTCATTCAATCCCTCACCGAAGGTGCAGCACTCATAAGGGGGGAAAAAGTCCAGTTCAATGTCCTCCAGTTTTACAAAAGAGGGTAAGAGGGTCTCTTCCAAAGCCACCCATTAAACCATCCAACCCCTCGTGCTAGGAGCCCCGACAAGACGCTGAACTTGAAACAAATGTGTGGTACAGTATTGACATCATTGCATAAAAGCAGCCTCAAGTACGCAGACTGAAGAGTGTGGCTGTGGGCATCTATGCAACCACACCCTCTGGTGGCTTCCCGGGCACGCTCGGGCCGAGCGGCGTCACGGCGTCGGGGTGGCCAACCGAGTAGAGGTCCCGGGTGTGTGACTCAGACACGGAGCATCAGAGAGCACGGCGTCCCGGTGCCCCAGGCATCCAGGCATCCAGGCATCCAGGACCGGGGGACCTGGGCTTTCCACCTTCAGGACCAGTCCGAAGAGCCTTGCCCTGCCCTGCCCTGCCCAGCGCGGCCTCACCCGGCCCGGCCCGATCCTGCCCTGCCCGGCCCTGCCCCGCCCAGCAGGCCGTGGCTCTTCTCCGCACCCTCCCCTAGGCGCCCAGCATCTCCACCGCCCCGCAGGCGCGGGCCCCAGACTCACCATGGCCGCGAGCGCGCCCACAGCCCGGAGTCACACGGCGCCGGCGACGCCCGTTGTCCTGGTGACGCCAGCCCGGCGCCCCGCCCCGGCCTCAAGGTGGGCTCGGAGACGGCCATTGGCCCGCATCCGCCACGTGGTCTGTAGGCGCGCCCTTCGGCCCGCCCACTTCTTCTGGCCCCACGCAGCTTTGAGGCGGGGCCTGGGTGTCTTGGGGCTCCACACCTGCTCGGTCCCATCATGGCAGCATCACCTTGACGCCCTCCCAACCGACAGGTGACCCAGCCATGCACTGTCCAGAGCAAGATACTTTTGTGGATTCTCTTTACTGAAAATTATAAAAAACAAACTACAACAAAAAACTCAAACTATTGGAGCTGGGGATGCGACTTAGTTGGTAGACTGGTTGCCATGAGTGCATGAAGCCCTGGCTTCCTCCCACAGCGCCACATAAACCCAGCCTGGGGGTGTACTCCTGTTCTCCCAGCACCGGGGAGGTGGGGGCTGGAGGACCAGAAATCCAAGGTCATCCTCAGCAACTGAGAGTTCGACTCAGCCTGAGGTACAAGAGACTTTGTCTTGGAAAAACAAACTCCAATCACCCAAGAGGCCATGGCTCACGCCTTTAATCCCAGTACTCGGGAGGCAGAGACAGGCGGATCTCTGTGAGTTCGAGGCCAGCTTGGTCTACAGAGTTAGTGCCAGGACAAGTTCCAAAGCTACACAGAGGAACCCTGTTTCCCCAAACAAACAAAACAACAACAAAAGACCAGTTACTAAGACCACAGTAATCCCAATACCTGAAAATGTCATGACTGGTGTTGGGTCCGTGAGGGTTGGGCAAAGATGGAAGACAAACCACTAAAGCAAACTTTATTCCAGAAAAAAATAAAAATTAAAAAAATAAATCTCCATGGGGCACAAAAAGCTTATCAGCTGAGACCACAGCCAAGATGGATTTGTAAGGCTGTGGCAATGAGCTGTTTCTGAACTCCCCCTTTTATAGCAAGAAACAAGCATTAGGCGTAAACAAAAGAATTTTTACAATCTCAAGGTAAAACTCAGATACAAATTGCTTTTTTTTATTTTATTTTCTTTTACAATTTCCATTAATAGGGTCTTTTTTAGTTAAATTAGTGTATGCATTTTGCCCATTGTTTTTTTCTGGCACTTTCTGATGGTATTTACCAAAGTTCTACACTCCCCAGAGACTGCTTGTTTTGTGTAGCAGGGAAGGGTATGGGAAAATGCGCAACCAAAATGTCAGGTACATCCCATCATTTAAAAGTTAGCTCAGCTCACATCAGTTGCTGGTCATGAGTGGTCAGTTTGCAGAGGGCCGCTTCAGCCTTGCAGACAGAGCTATGGGCTGTAAAGCAAAGTAGCCCACTGTTAATAGTTAATCCTTAAACTGCTGAGAAACTGCAGACAGCCTACTCTCCTCCTAGGCTTACAAGTTTACATTTCTTTATTTCTACATTCTTATTTCTGGAATCTACATTTTTATATTCTTATTCTTGGTGTTCTAATCTGTTGGCGTGCATGCTTCCATTCAAACACATAGCGAAGCAAGCGTTTGTTCTATAAACTAATTTTTCTATTAAAGATGACTACCTGACAGGCAGTGGTGGTGCACCCCTCTAATCCCAGCACTCAGAAGGCAGAGGCAGGCGAATCTCTATGAGTTTGAGGCCAGCCTGGTCTGCAGAGTGTGTTCTAGGACAGCCAGAAGCTGTTAAACAGAGAAGAGAAACCCTGTTTCGGAAAAAAAAAAGACTCTCCTTAAACTGGTGTGCAGTGACTGAGGTGGATGGAGTAAGAAATACTTGGGAGACTGAGGCAGGAGGATCCCCTTGAGTTTAGAGTTCAAAAGAAGACTGAGCAATATAGAGAGGCACCTCCCATCTGCAACATGCAAACACATTAATATGTAGAATCTTTGCGGGTTCATTACTGATGGTGCCTAATATGCATAGCTTCTAAGTCAGTAAATGAGACAGCAATCTGTAGCATGTTTTTAATGTGGTTGATTGTGAACCTAGCCTTTAATGTCTGAGTCATCTCTCCAGCCCTTTAATGTGGTTGAATAAAGTGTAGATATTCCCCGATGCCGCCCATGGACCTGATGGGGAAGAAACATTTGGTCTGGGATTGTGGCTCAGCTGGTAGAGGGCTTGCCCAACATTTAGGAAACCCGGTTTCGACCCACAATGCTGCATAAGCTTTTTATGGTACTCCTGCACACTAGGCGGAAGGGTCAGAAGTTCAAGGTCATTCCTGTTGCTATGGAGTAAGTCTGAAGCCAGTCTGAGCTTCATGAGACCCCCATCTCAAAAATAAATAAATAGATAGATAAAACAAAAGTCAACAATGAACCTGACATCTCCCCTGGAATGTCTGACAGAGTTCCCAAATTTACGGGGCCCAAGGTTCTTTTTTAAAAAAAAAAATATTTCTTCCAAAGGTCCTGAGTTCAATTCCCAGCAACCGCATGGTGGCTCACAACCATCTGTAATGGGGTCTGGTGCCCTCTTCTGGCCTGCAGGCATACATGCAGACAGAATACTGAGAATACTGTATACATAATAAATAAATAAATCTTAAAAAAAAAAAAAGAACTGCAGAGGAGCCAGAGGCTCCGTGAGTAAAGGTAACAGACTACAGAGTGCATTCCAGAACAGCTAGCGTTACAGAGAAACCCTGTCTCCAAAAATCAATAACAAAAATAAAAACAAAATAAAAAAATAAATATTTATTTAACTTGGTGTGAAGACGTCAGATGCCCTGGAACTAGAGTTGCAGACAGTTGTAAGCTGCCATATGGATGGTAGGAATTGAACCTGGGTCCTTTGGGAGAGTAGCCAGTGCTGTTAAGCCATTTTTTCAGCTCTAACCAAGGTTTCCCATCTTCCCCATCCCATCAGACATTCCTACTGTCCCCTGATTGTTCTGAAAAAAATTGTCCTTGGTGTCTCTTTTTTTCCTTTGACCTCACTTCCCATCCATTAACAAACATTCTCAAGTCTACCTTAAAAGACAGGTGACCTAGCCGGGCGGTGGTGGCACACGCCTTTAATCCCAGCACTTAGGAGGCAGAGGCAGGCAGATCGCTGTGAGTTCGAGGCCAGCCTGGTCTACAAGAGCTAGTTCCAGGACAGGAACCAAAAAACTATGGAGAAACCCTGTCTAGAAAAATTCAAAAAAAAAAAACAACAAACTACTTTCTCAGACTTAATTTCTTACCAACACCCTTCCCTAAATTTGTCTCTTTGTGCTATAATTTGAACAACTATCCAAAACTCATGTTCAGACTTACGTGCATGAAAAGACAACGGCCTAACAGGGCTGCATCTTGCAATGGGAAACAGTCAATGCAGAGACTCGTGAATTAGTCCATTCTGGGAACGAGTGACTCAGCCCTAACAGGACTGGAACTTCCAGAACCATAAGATACAAATGTCTACTTCTTACCAAGGACACAGCTGTGGCATTTTGTCACAGCAGCGTGATCAGACTAACACATTGTGCCTCTTGTCTTCGCTCCCATGATGTACACGATGGTGGGGTTCCAGTGGTTTCTCTGGCATTGAGGACAAAAGAAAATAGGCAAGCTTTTCTAATGGTCTGTGGTCAGTTTCTCACATCTGGCTGTGATGAAATACCCACATGAAAGCAACTTTGGGAAGGAAAGGTTTCTTTGAGATCAAAGCTTAAGGTATCATTCGTTATGAAAGGAAGGCACGTGTCAGAAGCCTAAGGTAGCTCGTGACATTGTGTCACATAGCATCCCCAGTCAGGAAGCCACCTTGCTTTCTCTTTTTATTCAGGCAGGGGCCCCAGCTTACAGATCACTTGAATTTAGGATGGGCTTTTGTTGTGGAATATTATTTTAAGATGCGTCACATTTGTTCATGCTGTGGAACACTTGTTTAATGATGCAAAGATGTGCTGCATTCTTTACGTTGCATCTCTTTAACTCTAGAAAGCTGTGTTACTTTGTCTAAAACACCGATCAAATAAAGAGCTGAATGGCCAATAGCTAGGCAGGAGAAAGGATAGGGGGGCTGGCGGGCAGAGAGAATAAATAGGAGGAGGACATCAGGGGCCAACCACCCAGCTATACAGCAAGCCATGGAGTAAGAAGTAAAGAAAGGTATACAGAAGAGAGAAAAATAAAAGCCCAGAGGTAAAAGATAGATGGGATCATTTAAGAAACACCGATTAGAAGCAAGCCAAGCAAAGGTCAGGCATTCATAAGTAATCCTAAGACTACACGTGTGTTTATTTGGGAGTTGGGTGGCAGGCTCCCCAAAGAGCAAAGAGTAAAACAATCAACTTCCCACTTGGAGAGGCCTAATGCAGAAACCCCTCACAGACATGCCCAGAGGCTTGACTTCTAGGTGTCTCTCGGTGCTGTCAAATGGACAGCCAGTATTAACCATTACCGCCAGTAAGCCCCTAAGGGTTGGGTACATCCCACTGTTTGCAACTGCTGTTTCCATACCCTGTGACGAAGACTTGGTGGCTGCTGTGCTAAAGGAAAGAATTCCCCTGACTGAGCTGCAAATGTCTCTAGACAGGGACCGGAAAGTTAACACAGTATAAAAGCGTGGCCAGCTGCCTGCATTTGGCATCGTCTCCTCTACACTGTGCTTGTATCTCGGACTTCAGGAACAACCATCTCATAAGGGCGTGGAGATGTCCCCTAGGCAGGGACACCTGACCCTGAGATGAGACCCACTGACCCCTGATATAAACACTCTCTAACTAGTATGGCTTTTGCCTCCTCGACTATAGAATCTTGAACAAGACCTTTGCAGCCTGCTGAGGATAGTGCTGAAGATGTCACCATTACCTTTTCTGTTTGGTTTGCCGGGGTGAGTGTAGGGACCTGATTTTTGGGGGGCCTCCCAGAGTCAGACCTCTGGCACAGAACTTCATTAACACCACCACACTAGCCTACTTTATTTCCCAAGGCCCCTCAAATCTGCTGAAGGCCAGTGACCAGCCTCTGCTTTCTTCTCTGCCTTAGACAGGGTCTGGCTGTGTAGTCCAGGCCAGCCTTGAACTCATGGAATGCCTCCCACCTCAGCTTCCCACTACGCCTGGCTCACTATTTACATCTTAGCGTACACGGTTGAAGGCCGTGGTGGTTGTACAGTCTGTTGCCTTTGTGGATGTTTATCCTGGTCCTTCTGATCTGAAGGGATAGTTTTGTGTGCTTAAAAAAATGTAGGCCAAGGCTGGGAGGTGGTGACACATGCCTTTAATCCCAGCACTTGGGAGGCAGAGAAAGGAGGATCTCTGTGAGTCTGAGGCCTGACTGATCTACAGAGCGAGTTCCAGGACAGGCTCCAAAACTATACAGAGAAACCCTGCCTTGAAAAAAAAATGTGGGGGCCTCAATGAGATACATACTATTTACTAAAGTTACTGTATTTATGAGCTCAGGCCACTCAGTTAGTCCAATTTTATAATTTTACTATTACTGACTCATGAAAACTTTGTAAAACTACTATAGATGGTCTGTAGTAGGCTTTTTCTTTTGGGTGAACAACCGGCTCCCAAATCATGACATGGAGACTTTTTATTAGCTATGAATGGTCAGCCCTAGCTTAGGCTTGTTTCTTGCTTTTTCTTATAAATTAACTATTTCCCTTCATCTACATTTGGCCTCAGGGCTTCTTACTTTTCTTTCATTCTGTATGTTTTATTTTTCCTGCTTCTTCCATGTCTTGCTGGTTAGCCCCAGAGTCTCTCTCTCTCTCTTCTTTGCTGAGCCTAGATTGCTTCTCCTACTTATTCTTAGCTATTGCTGTTCAGCTTCTTATTAGGTCAATCAGGTGCCTTAAACAGGCAAGTTAAAACAACAACACATCTTTAAATAATTAAACAAATGCAGTATAAAAAATGAAACACACCTATATATAGTTAAAGTCCTCAACAATTGTCAATTTCTTTTCTGTCCTCTGTCAATCTTTGTGTTTTATTAAAGTTGTTATGTGCCTTCTGTAACTGCTAGGAAACATTCTCATAGAGGTTTGAGATCATGGGAAATATCAGATTCTATTACATGTAGTATGTTTTTAAACATTTATTTATTGGGGGGGGGGTGTGAGTGCCACGGGCACAGGTGGAGGTCAGAGGACGGCTTGTGGGAGTCAGTTCTCTCTGCCCCCTTGGCTGACGTCGGCTCTCTCTTCTTTCTGATGCTCTGTATATCTCTGGCTCCCTAGCTGTCTTCATCATGGTTCCATTGCTGTGAAGAGACTTCATGATCAGTGCAACTGGCAACTCTCAGGAGAAAAAGCATTTGACTGGGGCTGTGTAGTAATGGGAGCAGCAGGGCTGCGTCCCAAACACCCCAGCCGCCTGCCCGGCTAGCTTATGCCCCGAAATAATTACACACAAATTGTATTCATTTAAAGACTGCTTGGCCCTTTGCTCTAGCCCTTACTGGCTAATTCTGATATCCCAATCAACCCATTTCTAATAAACTGTAGCACCGGTCTTACCAGGAAGATTCTAGCCTATGTCCATCCTGGGTCGGACCTTCATCATGTGTGTCTGCCAGGGAGCCGGGCATGGCGTCTCTGCTGAGGCGTCTGCTCCCGAGAGGAGAGCTGTCGAGTCTGACCTCACTTCCTCTTCCTCCCGGCATTCTGTTCTGTTTACTCCACCTACCTATGTCCTAACCAATAAAAAAGGGCCAAGGCAGTTCCTTTATTAGCCAATGACCTTCCTCCATCATTTCCCCTTTTTCGGTTTAAACAAAAAAAAAAGGCTTTAACTTTAACATTACATATAACGAAACAGTTATCAAGTAAAAGTTACAATAATCTTTATCATAACTAAGGAAAACTATAACTATAACTAACTATTCTTTTTTTTTTTTTTTTTTTTTTTTTTTTTTTTTTTTTTTTTGGTTTTTCGAGACAGGGTTTCTCTGTGGCTTTGGAGCCTGTCCTGGAACTAGCTCTTGTAGACCAGGCTGGTCTCGAACTCACAGAGATCCGCCTGCCTCTGCCTCCCGAGTGCTGGGATTAAAGGCGTGCGCCACCATCGCCCGGCCTAACTAACTATTCTTAACTCCATCAAAGACTCCAGAAAGATACAATACTACCTAAGCAAACAAGAAAAAAGCAACTTTTAAAACTCTAGAAATGACAGAGACATCTCGCTGCCTGGACAGTCACCCAAAGTTCCTCTGTACCGTTGGGGCATCCATCTTCAGCCTTCAGGCCCATGGTATCCAGCAGACATTTCCATAAAGCAGGACATTTCAAAGTCAGTTCAGTCACTATCTGTTGTGTCCTGCAGAATGTCTCGCAGACTCTTTCATGAATCAGGAACCCCGAAAGATCATCTCACCTTAGGCAAGTTCAGTAGTCCTCTCTCTGTGGGTTCTCTGTGTCCAGTTTATGCAATAGTCCAGGCAAGAGCAGTTTCTTGCCTAAACGGCTATCAAACTCCATAAGGTGCCTCTTCGATGCCCATCTTCCTCTTGAAGTAGATTGGTGCTGCCAGGAGCAGAGTGTCTCATTGTCATGAAAAGTCCTAAGTTA
Source organism: Microtus pennsylvanicus (assembly GCF_037038515.1). Taxonomy (NCBI): domain Eukaryota; kingdom Metazoa; phylum Chordata; class Mammalia; order Rodentia; family Cricetidae; genus Microtus; species Microtus pennsylvanicus. The sequence continues at coordinate 10,232,831 of NC_134581.1, read as the reverse complement.
TTAAAACATTAAATGTCCTATTCTGTAATCTTTGAAAGACATGAAGAATGTCTATCTAAAATGTATCTATATATATCTAGAAAATCCAACTAACATGACTACAAGCTTTACTATTATCGATGATTATCCATTAACAACCTATATTTCTTTTTTTTCTTTTTTTTTTTTTTTTTGGTTTTTCGAGACAGGGTTTCTCTGCAGCTTTGGAGCCTGTCCTGGCACTAGCTCTTGTAGACCAGGCTGGCCTCGAACTCACAGAGATCCGCCTGCCTCTGCCTCCCGAGTGCTGGGATTAAAGGCGTGTGCCACCACCGCCCGGCTAACAACCTATATTTCTTAATTATACAGTACATATTTAAATGAACTACACAATCACAATACCTTAATCAAAATCAGAAACGCTTATACATATAACAAAATTGACCTTAAATCTCTATCAATAAAGCAAAAATCTATACTAATGCAAATTATTCATATCTATATCATATCCCCCTTTAAATGTAAAAGAACATTTATAAACAATAATTTGGGAACATAGGCGCAGTTTTTTCTCTCCAAACTGCTTCCTGCTGAATGGGGGCGTCGTTAATTAGGTCTTTCATGGTATAACCTGTGTGCAAGTTTCATCTCAGTTGGCAGTTGAGCGAAGCAATTTTCTGAAGATGTTCACAACAACCCTTCAGGAGGGCGTGGTCCATCATACCAAATCGGGATAGATGCAATCCACAAGGTCTGATCCTCTGTGAAAACAAAAGAAGAATCTCTTTTCCAAAGTATCATATTCTTAGATCCAAATTCTGAAATCACACCCTCATGATATCCGTTCTTGTTCCACTTGTCAGCCCGTATAATGAAATGTCTCTTTGTACTTAGCTCCTTCACAGTCAAAAATTTTAAAGAAAACACAATGTACATAATCCAGACTCTCTGTGAATTTTCCATTTTTACGTGGCTTATTTTTCTTTATTTCTTTTAATCTCTTAACTATCTGTACTCTGTCTCTTTAAAGACTTTACCTTTTTTTTTTAACATTAACTTTATTTTCTATATTCTTTTTCTTCTCTCTCCCAAGCCTACGTACATTCATCCAACAGTGTAACTCATTTAGTGGTCTGAATCTGTCCTATTGTGAATCTGCAATTTTTTACTATCCAGGAGCACTTTTGATTTGCGCCTTTAAATCACTAGGCGCTTATGAATCTAAGCTGTGACATTCCTAAGTTAACTTTTTGCTTTTTGAGCGTATATCTGTAGACCAGGCTGTCTTTGAACTCTCAGAGATCCGCCTGTCTCTGCCTCCCAGGCATTGGGATTAAAGGTGTTTGCTACTACACCTTGAACTCACAGAGATCTGTTCGTCTCTGCCTTCTAGGCACTGGGATTAAAGGCGTGTGCTACCACACCTTGAAGTCACAGAGGTTTACTTTAAGAATTTTAACTTTTAGTCTGCATATATTTTTAACACACTTTAAACCATTCAGAAATTTTCTCTGTCTTTGAATCTTTCTTTACTGTATATCTCTTTGTTTTTTGACCACATGAGTCTTTAATTTACCAAGCAATCTCAGTAGGACTAAAGGCGTGGCTTTGCCGGCTAGATGTAGCCCATTCCTTAGCTTTCCAGCCTCATGGTGTTTCAAGGTCCCTGCCAGCAAGCGAGCTTCAGCAGCCTGTGCTTGCAAACCGCACGAACTGCCTGGGTAAAAGAGTCAGAGTTTGCCCTGGCAGGACAGCCCAGAAAGCCAGCATTTTTAAACAGCGCAGCTTTTTTCCTGCTACGGCTGAAAACCGAAAAGCATGAGTTCAGCTTTTCGTCAACACCATTTAAGTGTTTCGTGGCAGGACCTCTTAATGAGCTGCAAGCTTTGCAGCTAAAGCTGAGTCAGGAAGCCTCTCTTAGATGAGGCGCTTGCTTGCCTCTAGCAAGCAGAGTAGACCCGAGAAATTGCCACAAGAAACATGCTTTATTCTTTTCCAAGCTTTCTCAGGCTTTCTGTGGACTCAGTTAGCCACACGTCTAGGCGCCATTTGTAGTAATGGGAGTGGCGGGGCTGCGTCCCCAACACCCCAGCCGCCTGCCTGGCTAGCTTATGCCCCGAAATAATTACACACAAATTGTATTCATTTAAAGACTGCTTGGCCCTTTGCTCTAGCCCTTACTGGCTAATTCTGATATCCCAATCAACCCATTTCTAATAAACTGTGTAGCACCGGTCTTACCAGGAAGATTCTAGCCTATGTCCATCCTGGGTCGGACCTTCATCATGTGTGTCTGCCAGGGAGCCGGGCATGGCGTCTCTGCTGAGGCGTCTGCTCCCGAGAGGAGAGCTGTCGAGTCTGACCTCACTTCCTCTTCCTCCCGGCATTCTGTTCTGTTTACTCCACCTACCTATGTCCTAACCAATAAAAAAGGGCCAAGGCAGTTCCTTTATTAGCCAATGACCTTCCTCCATCAGGGCTGGCTTACAGTTTCAGAGGTTTAATCCATTATTATCATGGAGGGGAACATGGTGGCATGCAGACAGACCTGGTTCTGGAGAAGGAGCAGAGAGTACTACATCTGGATCTTGGCTATCCTGGAACTAACTCTGTAGACCAGGCTGACCTCGAACTCAGAGATCTGCCTGTTTCTACCTCCCAAGCGCTGGGATGAAAGGGTGTACTACCACCTCCTGGTTTCTTCTTCTTTTTTTTTTTTTTGGTTTTTTGAGACAGGGTTTCTCTGTGGCTTTGGAGCCTGTCCTGGAACTAGCTCTGTAGACCAGGCTGGTCTCGAACTCACAGAGATCCGCCTGCCTCTGCCTCCCGAATGCTGGGATTAAAGGCGTGCGCCACCATCGCCCGGCTTGGTTTCTTCTTCTTTAATGATACCCACTATTTTATTTCTTTATATTTTATGTGCATTGGTGTTTTACTTGCATGTATGTCTATATGAGGGTGTCAGATTGCCTGGGATTGAAGTTATAGACAGTTGTGAACCGCCATGTGGTTGTTGAGAATTAACCCGGCTCCTCTGGAAGAGCAGCCAATGCTCTTAAATGCTGAGCAGTCTCTCCATTCCCATCCCTAATACATTCTAAAATGGTATTGTCTTGTGGTTTATCATCCTATCTAGCAGAAATATCCTCTCTCTTCTGAACTCTTCACCAAGAGTCCCATTTATTCTTGACTATTGCTTTGCCAGGTACCGCTTGGTAATGTGGTTTTAGTCTGTGTTCCTCTTCTTCATTTCCAAATGTCCTGTGCTGTGTATTTTGGAAGGCTGGTTTTAGGTGATTGGTAGATGAACTTATCAATCAGACTGGTTTCACAGACATGCATGTATAGAGAGTCCTCTCTTTGAATAGATGAAACTGCTGTGTCAACAGAGAGGTGCATGCCATATTATGCCCATCTTTAACAGGAGATGTCTTAGCTTTGAATACACAGTTAATGGGTTCACAATTATAAATATTCCACTCACTTTTTTCTTTAATATTTAAGATGTTTTCTGTAATATGGCTTCAGCAGTTTTATGATACCTAGATAAGGCTCTCTGTAGTTTTTCATTTTATTTTAAGGACTTAGGACTTACTTATTTTTGTTTTATGCATATTTTATTTTAAGGACTTAGGCCTTATTTATTTTTGTTCTATGCACATTTTATTTTAAGGGCTTACTTATTTTTGTTTTATGTGTTTGGGTGTTTTCCCTGTATGCACATCCGTGCACTGCATGCATGAATGGTGTCCACAGAAGCCAGAAGCCAGTGTTGGATCTCCTGGAACCTGAGTTGCAGGCAGTTGAGCCAATATGTAGGCACTGGGAATTGAACATGAGGCCTCTGGAAGAGATGCCAGTGCTCTTCACCACTGAGCCAGAGTCCCCAGCTTACAGGCAGGAGCCACGTGACCAGTCTATCCTTTTAAAGATTATGCATAATGATACAGACTGTAGTAATAGGAGCGGCGGGGCTGCGTCCCCAGCACCCCAGCTGCCTGGCTAGCTTATGTCCCGAAATAACAACACACAAACTGTATTTATTTGATCACTGCTTGGCCCATTTCTATCTAGCCTCTTCTAGGCTAATTCTCACATATTAATTTAGCCCATTTCTAATATTCTATGTAGCACAGCTAGGTGCACTTACCGGTAAGATTCTAGCCTATGTCCATCCTGGGTCGGAGCTTCATTGCGTGTGTCTGCCCAGGAGCCGGGAGCATGGTGTCTCTCTGAGGCGTCTGCTCCCGAGAGGAGAGCCGTGGAGTCTGAGCTCACTTCCTCTTCCTCCCAGCGTTCTGTTCTGTTTACTCCTCCCACCTATCTTCTAACCAATGAGGACCCAGCAGTTTCTTTTTATTTAACCAATGACCTTCCTCCATCAACAGACTTCTGGTGTTTGGGCTTTCTCATAACATTTTAATCTTTTACAAGATAAACAAATTAATTGTAACTTACATAATTAAAAGTTTGAACAAGTCAGAGTTCTAAGTGTCTAAAAGACATTTTGGGGCTAGAGCAGAAGGTCTTTGGGGCAGAGAACACCTTTTTGCCAGACATCTTCTAATATTTGGAGGTTTTTCTTTGGTTGGTTTTTGTTTTGTTTTGTTTTTCTGCGTGTTTGCTTGATGTATAGTCTTTTTTGTTTTTGTTTGATATTTGATCTTTTGGGACAGGGTCTCATTACTTCTGGTCTATTGTTTGTCATCCTCTTGTCTTGGCCTTAAGTATTGTAAGTAGTGGCCACTTCCTAAGTCCTATGTTTCTACAATATACTTCCAGATGGGAATTATTTGTATGCATGTATGTTCATGCTGGGGGGAGGTCTACATGTGTGTATGTGCTCATGTGATGCCCTTGAAAAAGGTCTTGGATCTCATTCCTTGGGTGCATTTTAAGATAGGTCTCTCAATGGCCTAGAAGTTACCAAGTAACTTCTCACTGGCCTGGCTGGTCAGTGAGCCCCAAGAATCTACCTGTCTCAATTTCTCTAGCACTGGGCTAACAAGTATATGCTACTAGACCCAGCTTCTTTAAAGTTAGTGTGTGTGTGTGTGTGTGTGTGTGTGTGTGTGTGTGTGTGTGGTGACTGCAGTTGTCCTTGGTATAGAGGTGTCAGATTTCCTGGAGCTGGAGTTACAGGAGACTGTAAGTCACCTGACATGGATGCTGGGACCCAAACTTGGGTCCTCAGGAAGGGCAGTGCACTCAACTTCTGGGCCATCTCTCTGGCCCCAGGCCTGAATCTTTTAATGCTCAGGATTGAATTTAGGACCTCATGTTTGTCCTGCAAGCACTTTGCTAACTAAACCCTCTCCCCACCTCTGGGGATTAGTTTAACTTCTTTCTTTATACTATTTCCCCACAGAGCACTGAAAACGCCCTATTGCCTGCCCCTCCACTTTCCACAGTGTCTGATCCTCAGCGCCACCTACGCAGTCCATCCCAGGGCCTCCCGTTTACCAGCACGAGCAGCTTTTCTGCTGGTAATGGGGTCATTCTTTCCATCCTTTCCGTTCTGCTCCTTAGGCACCCGTCATCCAGTCCATTCTCGTGAAATGTTTTGGTTTGCTTTGGTTTAGTTCTTTTGTTTGTTTGTTTTTTTCGTGCAAATGAAGATAAAGTTACAAAGCTCTCCAAGCAGCTACAAAGCGATCCTTTTATTTGCTCATTTGCTCCGGCAGAGTCTGGCAGGGCTTCTTAAAAGTCAAGAGACAGGAAAAGATGGAGCGCTGGAACACAACGAGATGAAAAACTGGGCTTTGGGTCCTTCTGCCTCAGCTCTTCCTACCTCTTCCAAGAAACAAACACCAGTCTGGCCGTCTTTTTCACGGGCAGCGTAGTAGTGAACAGGGAGTGGGGTAACAGACGACCAGCCGAGCAGTTTGAGGTACCCCCGCGACTGGGCCCCGTTAGGAGCCTGGTGGGGTACACAGCACCTTATGCCTGTAGAATTACCCAGTGCTCTGCTGCCGCCTCTGGATTCCAGCCAACTAGGTCCTAGCGTTGGGCCGTCAAACCAGATAGTCTTCTCCAATTTGCACAGTGCCAACCCCTCATGGTCCATCACCTGTGTATCGCATGTATGCATGACTGAGTGCCGGGCAACTTGTTTCTGGCCAGAGGCCTTCCCAGTGGCAAGGCTCTTTTGCTTGTCCTATGAGCCCTTTAGAGGAGCCCTCTGTAAAGGTGACTTATCAGCTTTGTGCTGCCCGCTGTAAATGGAGAACAGAAAGGGATTCCTCTTGCTTCCTGAGGGCCTGGCCTGCTGGAGTCAGGTCCACATCACTGTTGTGTGGCCTTTCCCTCCAGGAGGGAGGAGGAAGGCCATCAGCCTTGTGGTGGAGGAAGGCCATTGGTTAAAAAATAAAGAAACTGCTTGGCTGGCCCTCATAGGTTAAAACATAGGTGGGTGGAGTAAACAGAACAGAATGCTGGGAGGAAGAGGAAGTGAGCTCAGAGACGCCATGCTCCCCGGGCAGACACGATCGATGAAGCTCCGACCCAGGATGGACATAGGCTAGAATCTTCCCAGTAAGACCGGTGCTACACAGTTTATTAGAAATGGGTTGATTGGGATATCAGGATTAGCCAGTAAGGGCTAGAGCTAATGGGCCAAGCAGTGTTTAAATGAATACAATTTGTGTGTTGTTATTTTGGGGCATAAGCTAGTGAGGAGGCCGGGGTACTGGGGACGCAGCCCCACCGCTCATATTACTACAGCCTTGGGAATAAACAGAGCTCAAATCTAGGAGAACAAAAACTTGAATTCTTTTAGTTGTTGTTGTTTTTCAAGGGGTCCCTTGTTTGTTCAAAGTGGTGGTGGTACACAGCTTTAATTTCAGAAGGAGGCAGAGGCAGGTGAATCTCTGAGTTCAAGGCCAACCTGGTCTACAAAGTGGGTTCAGGGACAGCCAGGGCTACAAAGAGAAACCCAGCCTCAAACAAAAAAAAACACAAAACATAACAAAACAAGAACAGGATTCCTCTGTGTAGCCATGGCTGTCCCAGGTCTTACTCTGTAGATCAGGCTGGCCTGGAGCTCAGAGATCCTCTTGTCTCTGACTCCTAAGTGCTGGGATCAAAGATGTGCCCCACAACCCCTGTCAAGGCTTGTAAGATATGGAGGATCCCTGCCCGGCAGTATAATAAAAGAGTAAGCCACCTGGGAAGGAGGCTCTGACCAGCGGAACTGTAGCAGGAGGGAGCAGACCTCTGGACTGCCCACCTGCCTGCAAGCTGTGCCGAGAATGCAGGATTGGCTGCGGTGGGTTGTCATCTGCCACCCTGACAGCGTGCGCTTCTTGGTGACGCGTCTACTTTTGAGTCATCCCTGTCCTTATAAAAAACAAACAAACAAAAGAACAAAAGCCCTTCACCCCCATTCCCATTAGTAACCTCTATAATAACTCAGTGATTCACCAAATGGGACATTGGTGTTGTCCTAACCTCGATCTGTCATGATTCCCTTTCTGGGGTAAATAGAAGTATATGCTGTGTCTCCCCAGGAAAAACCTGTCACACAACAACGGCCTAGAAAACTTGCACAGTTCTTTTTTATTCAAAAATTATTATTATTATTATTATTACTATCGTGTGTGTAAGAGAGAGAGTGTGTTGAGGTACCCTCAGTGAAGGGACTCTAGCCAGTCTGAGCATGGCAAACATGGCTCTGGCTGGCCATGCCCCTCTTCCTGATTCCCTTGTATCTCTTGACCTTGGACGGCTGATGGAAGCCTTAGACCTCTTCCTGATGAAGGGTCTATGCCTGTTCAGATGACCACAGGTGCTGAGTCCCTCTGAGAGCCATGCACACCACCCAGCTCCAGGGTCGCAGTGGGTCTATGTCACCATTAAGCAATTTGTAACATTCTGCTCACAGACACCATTTAAGTGGCCAACCCCCTGAAAGAGCCAGAGCTGTTCGTGCAACTAGCGTGAGCCAGGAACCCTCCCCTAAAGAAGCCTAGGGGTCCTCTTATTTATTTATTTATTTATTTATTTATTTATTATTTCTTTACTTTTTTTGGTCTGTGTTTGGTTATGTTTTTATTAGGTCTTATGTGGTCCCACGTTGGGCGCCATTCTATAGATGGCTACCGATTGTTTGTTCCCGGCCACCCAGACCTGAAATAATCACACAGAGCATGGCCGATTAGCTCAGACTTCTTGTGAAATAACTCTTACATCTTAAATTAACCCATTCCTATTGTTTTGTATTTTACCATGAGGCTTGTGGTTTACCAGTAGGGTTCTGGGTCTTTTGTCTCCTTGGGCAGCTACATGGAGTCTCTCTGACTCCACCTTCTTTTCTTCTCTATCTCTGCTTGGAATTCCCACCTTGCTCTATTCTGCCCTGCTATAAGCCCAAAGAAGCTTCTTTATTAACCAATGGTAATAAAACACATTCACAGCATATAGAGGGGAATCCCACATCAAAATACCTTTGCTGAAGCTACATATAAGCCTGAATCAGCACAGCATCCCAGAGGAGTAATTTTAACTTACTGGAACTTTAGGGCAGGATTTGCTGTGTCCCATACAATGACAACCATACCTAGAAACAAAGGTTTGGGCATGCAGACTGACAAACACATGTATACCGATGGGTACAGTAAGACAATCAGGGATGGACTGTCCCTAGAAGGGCTGTCGCTATGACTGGCCCAGAGGACAATGCAGAAGCAATGGAGAAGGTAATTGCTTCTCAAAACAAGGATATGTTTCACTGGTTAGTTTGTGATCTTTAGGATCCTCTTCTTATTTTTCAATTATGTGTATGTGTGGGGATAGGGGTGCACATGGGTGTAGCTGTCCACGGGAACCGGAGGCATTAGATCCTGGGAGCAGGAGCTAGAGTTACAGGTGGGAACTGGGCTCTGGACCTCTGCAAAAGCTGAGCCACGTCTCCAGGCTGCAAGATCCCGCTTTTAGACCGAAAAAAAAAAAGTATATAGGTGACAATATTGTGTGTTCTGGGGAAAAACAACTGAGTTCGGAAATGTAAAATGAGGCGTCAAGGCTTCTGCTGATGGAATCGCAAGAGCCGGAATTAACCGCAGGCTTTAAATACGCTGTTTTACCAGAACTGTCCCTCTCAGGACCATCTGTATTTCAACAAGAAAGGAAGAAAGCAGCAGGGGTACCATATGGAGCCTGCTGGGGCTTCCTGGGAGACTGGGGGCTTCCCAGGGTCCTGAGATGCCAGCAGAAGCAGCCAGAGACAACGCTCCTCCGGGGTGCACCAGGGTCTCTCTCCTTGGCTAAACTGCTTTTCTTCCGAATGTAGGGGGGATTCCTTTGGGGTCCCGGCTTCAGCACCCCTCACTGAGGACTCATCCCTCCGCTGCAGATTAGGGGCTAACCCCGTGGTAAACAAGTTTCCTGCCGTTGGCATTCTGCGGCTAACCGGCTTCTCCCGAGATGGTTTCTTTTAGCTAATTTTTAAAAGAGGCAGGGGAGGTAAGTTGAGGGTTGGGAGGTAGGGAGCAGTTCTGGCAATGACTTGCGTCCAGCTGCGAATCAGCTTCAGACTCCGGAGCAACTTGAAAACCCGTGTCCACAATGGCTCTTCAGTGCAGCCTGTGTTTACCCAGGACCCCGCCCACAGCCTCCGGGGCCTCCAAGGCAGCCCACATGTAAATGCCACTTTGTGCTCTGGGTTTTTTTTCAGTGCCGTCAGTGGCTTCAGGCTGGTAGCAAGATGATTTGTAAGGCTGCTGCACATCAAGCAGGTTTTGAAATTCTATATTGGCTGGTATAATGCTCCCTGCAGGCTCACGGAGCTATCCTTCCTTTTAGCAATGCTTCATTGAAGGGGCAGGACGTGCGGGGTCCTGCAGTGGCCACAAGGGCCCGAAAACCGCCAGGAATAGGGCTGTTGTCCTATAAAACAGACACAGAGGGACCGGTGAAGTGCTGTGCAGGCCAAAGGACCTGAGTTCACATTCCTGTCACCCATGTGGAAAGTCAGGTGTGGTGGTTACATACAAGCAGTTCCAGCACTGGGAAGGTTAAAACAGGAGAATTCCTGGAGCTTGCGGGTCAGCCAGTCAGTCTAGCTAACTGGGCTTCGGGTTCAATGAGAGCCATCGAGAAAGATACCCGACTCACACACGCATACACATTGCACGCGTGCACAGACACACACAAATACACAACTAAGTACATAAAGCACATACAAAAACCAAGTACAGGGGGCTGGAGAGATGGCTCAGAGGTTAAGAGCATTGCCTGCTCTTCCAAAGGTCCTGAGTTCAATTCCCAGCAACCACATGGTGGCTCACAACCACCTGTAATGAGATCTGGTGCCCTCTTCTGTTATGTATCCACACGGACAGAATATTGTATACATAACAAATAAATATTTTAAAAAAAATAAGTACATAAAAGACACTGAAACCAATGAATTTATTGCCATAGGCCTTGCTTTCTCCTAGGGCCCTTCATGAGTTAGGCTGACACACTGGGTGTGTTATCACCCACCGTGAGAACGGCACTACGGGTAAAAAACCCAGAAAGGTAAGTTGGCCCAGCCACTATCAAAAGCAAATAAAAAATCGGGCTGCCGGGGTGACTCAGTGGATGAAGGGGCGTCTTGGTTTCATTGTGTTGCTGTGATAAGACACTCAGACTAAAAGCAACTTGGGAAGAAAAGGGTTCCGGTCCTGGGTCACATCCCATCCGAGGGAAGTCAGGAGTCTCTCTAGGAAGAACTGAGACAGAAATGGCAGAGGAACAGCTTACAGCTCGTTCTCACACAGCCCAGGCCCACATCGGGCTTCGGCCCTCCCACGTCGACTGCCAACCAAGGCACTGGACCATAGGCACGCCCACAGGCCAGTCTGATGAGGGAGGCAATTCCTCAGCTGAGGCTCCCACTTCCCTGGCGACTCTAGCTGTGTCAAACTGAGGTAACCAGGAAGCCTAATGACCTGGGGTTGGATCCTTGGGATTCGCATGGTCCAAAGAACCAACTCCCACAAATTGTCCTCTGACCAACACACACACATACACATGATAAATAAATAACATTTTTGAAATTCTGACACCAGAACTACCCAGCTATACTGCTCCTGAGTGTGTACCCGACAGACCCTAAGACCGCTCACTTCGGAGACCCCTGAATACCCATATTTATTACAGTGTGGTGTCCAAGTCACAAATCAGCCTGGGAGCGGAACAACAGGTAAAGAACACACGAGTGAGTGAGGAAGACATGGCACACGCATTGCGTTAGTTACTTTTCTCATCGCTGTGTTCAAATCCTCGACAAGTGGCTGATTTCAGCTCATTCTGGCAGGAAAAGGCATAGTGAGAAGAGAAAAAGGCAGTGGGTGATTCCGATCCCAGGTAGGAAGTTGAGAAAGATAAAAGCTGGTTCTCAGTTGACTTTCTACTGTGCGTGCGTGTGAGTGTGTATGTGTGCACGTGCATGCATGCTACGTGTACGGTTTGCATATGTATGTATTCCTGTGTGTTCACGTATGTGCATGTGGATGCTGGAGGTAGATGTTGGGTGTCTCTATCTCTCACCTCTCCCTGAGCCTGGAGCTCGCTGGCTCAGCTATGCTGGCTGCCCAGTGAACACTGGAGATCTTCCTGCCTCCCTTCCCAGTGATGGGGTTGTAAATGGGTATCCCTACACCTGGCTTTTCACACCGTGCTCCACCCCTCCTGCTCATCCCACGGGTAGGCAATTCCCTCATGGGCACAGTCAGAGATTTGTTTTCTAGGTGATGCTAGATCCTGTCAAGTCGACAATCAACATAACCATCATTTGCACAATGGAATTTTATTCGTCTACAGAGAATGCATTGATAAAGCTGGAAAGTTGGCTCAATGCTCCGTGCTCTTGAAGAGAGAAACTTTGGTTCCCAGCAATCACCTGTGACTCCAACTCCAGGGGACCTGGTGCCCTCTTGTGGCCTCCCTGGGCAACTGCATGCATGTGGTACACATAAACACATAAAAAAGCATTAAAAAAAAAAGAATGAAATGATCTATGCAGTGGTGGCAACGCCTTTAATCCCAGCACTTGGGAGGCAGAGGTAGATGGATCTGTATGAATTTGAGGCCAGCCTGGTCTACAGAGTGAGTGGGCAGCCAGGGCTACAGAGGGAAATCCTGTCTGGAAAAAAAAAGAAAGAAAGAAAGAAAGAAAGAAAGAAAGAAAGAAAGAAAGAAAGAAAGAAAGAAAGAAAGAAAGAAAGAAAGAAAGAAAAGGTGCTGGAGATGGAGCTAATCACATTAAATGAAATAATCCGGATTTACACAAATACCATATTTTTCTCATTTGTGAGCCCTAGAATTCACTACAGATATGTAAAACCATATCTATACATCTGTGTATAAATAATAGACATGCACACATATATATGAGAGGAAATCAGGAAGAAGACTAGGGGAAGGTAGACAAGCAGGATAGAGCGGGAAGAGACAAGAGAAAGGAACAGGAGGGGTGAGATGGTCTGAGTACGTGCCGCGCTGGAAAGAACGCTCCTATACAACCCCAGCACCGTGCTCAATGAACATACACCAATAAAAGGAAAAGCCGTGTCCTTGCTCAAGCAATTTACACAACAGCAAGCGATCCAGACAGGACGTGGTCTCTGTCCACAAGGATATTTGTAGTAGCGGAGCAGGTGCGACAGACGAATCTATGACGTAAATATTCTGCCCCCAAGCCAAGTTAGGGAGCTCTACAGCTGTCCAGGAAAGGTGTAGGAGGGGGTCGGCTGCAGAGGGGGTGGGCGTGGTCACCAGGAAGCCAGCACCAGCGGAGGTGCTGCTGGACCCAGAAGGATTGTGGGAGAGAAATTGTCTTCAATGCTCCTTCATTCAGCAAACCTCCATCAACCAGTACACCAGGCACCAGGATAGGAGCAGGGGTAGACCTTCACAATAAAGAGGTTGGAAGACCCCGTCCCCACCCTGTGGAAAGGGACAGACTCATAAGCATAATCTCAGTGGCCCCGGGTGTGCAGGCACAGGCTGTCCCAGGTGGCTTTGCTCACACACACTGATATATGAAGTCCCCGGAGTTTAATTTCCCTTCCTTCCCCATCTCATGCTACCCCCTTCCCTTCCTTATCTAAAAAAAAAATAAGATGTAGTTTTGTTTGTATTTATCTATACGTGTGAGTGTGACTACGTGTGTTGTGGCAGCGGAGGCCAGAAGAGGGTATCCGATCCTCTGGAGCTGGAGTTACAGGAAGTTGTGAGCTGCCCTACAGGATGCTGGAGTCTGAACTCCAGTGCCCTGAAAGAGCAGTTAGTACTCTTAGCCGCTGAACCCCCTTCTTCGGCCCCCCTCCCCTTTGTAGGACTGGGATTTGATGTAAGGACTCTTGAAATGCTAGGCAAGCACCCTACCACTGAATCCCTTTCTCCGACCTTTTCGTTTTTGTATTTTATTTTGAGATGGAGGGATAGAGTCTTACTAAATTAAATTGCACAAGCTGGCTCGAACTCCAAATCTGATAGTCTCACTTCTGCCCTCTAGTGTTGAATTACAGTCATGCACCCAGTTCAAAGCAAAGTCTTTTGAATGTAAGTAATGCCACTCTGGGGTGGGTCTGCTGCTAAAATTCCTTCCCTTTGGGGAGTCCTAATCAGCCCTCCTCTGATTGTCCCAAGGCCTGATTCCACCAGAGTCCACTCTGGGGAGCAACCAGTGTATCAGGCTCACGTACAGAGCAAGGGCTGAGGAGTCACAGTCAGCAGCCGAGCTGGAGCGGCCGTACCCAGCTAGGATAATGAATCTTCTATGGCTGTGTAGCCCCCTCCCCCCGTTCTCCCCCACCTGTATGCCCTGGCCCTTCCCAGAGACCCCAAGGCTGAATTAGGGCAGAACTGCATACAACTGTTTGGGGGGAGTGCCTGGTGAGGGTCCCATGATCTTCTCCATCTCGTACTTCTAGGGGCGGGGTCAATAAGGCCAGCTGTGACCTTTGGGGATCAGGTTCAGCCAAACTCCTAAAGATGGAAGTTGTTTGACTCGGAAGACAGCCCTGGGTGCCAGGGTCTAATCTCCCTTCGGCCCTAATCTGGAAGGATCGGCATCTTGGGGTGTTTATGAGTGCTGGGTGCATTTGGGGCTATGGTGGGAAGCCAGGGGGAGCAGAGACCAAAGTGGAGGAAGACTATGATGGTGAGAATGGACAGGAGACAGGCAAGGAGAAAACACTGGAAGATGGTAAACAAAGCAAAAAAAAAATGGTGAAATTGGAACCAGGAGGATGGTTTGGTGGGTGAGGACACCTGCTGTTCTGTCTTGATGTCATGGTTACCATCAGCTGTCATTTTACACAGACTTAATGTCATCTAGGAAGAGGGAACGTCAACTGAGGAATTGCCTTCATCACGTTGGCCTGTCAGTGGGGCATTTTCTTGATTGCTAATTGGGAGGTGGTGCTATGATATCGTGGGTGGTACCGTGCCCAGGCTGGTGGGCATGGGCTGTGTAAGAGAGCAAACGGACGGGGCTGAAGAGGTGAGCACTGGCTGCTCCCACACCCTCAAGGAAACTCACAACCACCTGTGACTCTAGTCCCAGGGAATCTGTCGCCCTCTTCTGGCACTTTTTGGGTACTGCATACACGCAGGCAAAACACCAAATATATAAAATAAAACAAAAATTAAAAAGAAAAAGAAAGGTAGCTGGATGTGAGCCTGGGAGGACGCCAGCAAGCACTGCTCCTCCATGTTCTCCACCTCAGGCTCCGGCCTTGGGCTCCTGTCTTGGCTCCCCTCCGTGACTTCAACCATCTTCTCTGGCTTTCTCCTGGTCATGGTATTTATCACAGCAGAAGAAAAACAAACTTGGACAGCTGAGGACCTGAGTTCAACGCCAAGATCCCACAAACCAAAAAATTGTCTCTGACTTACATCTGTGCACCTACAAACACATACACACAATAATAGTAGCAGTAATAATAATAAGAAAATAATAAATTAAAAACAATAGGGTCTGACCTGATGTTGCATGCCTTTAATCCCAGCACTCGGGAGGCAGAGGCAGATGGATCTGACCAGCATGTTCTGCATAATGAGTTCCAGAACAGTCAGGACTGATGCTGGTCCTCGGGATCTGAAGATGGTTGAGGGCTTGATGCCTGGCTGGCCAAGTGAAGCTGACAGTAGTTCACTTGGGTGAAGATGCCACACACTGAACAGACCACCCAGGGGTTACATTTAGCAGCAGAACACGGTAAATAAGGACATCAGTGAGAGGCAGGCTTTGTGGTAAGAGGAGGGCAGGGTGATGGATGCCTGGTCACGCTCCCAGGGTGTGGTTGGCTTGTTTGAATAATTTCCCAGGCTGGCAGAGAACGGAAGCCTGCTACTTAGG